>NC_139569.1:38468340-39048581 GCF_965112155.1 Podarcis liolepis
TGTCCTCGGCTAGGGTGCAACTGGCACTGGCAACGGAGAATAATAGCGGAGTGATTTACTGTCCCTCTCAAGGATCTGGCAGTACCTGTTCCATATGGTTCAGCAAATTCCAAATGATGTGTCAGGACATGCTTGAATGCTATGAGAAAACAGCATGTGTGCCATGTGGCTTTGATGAGTATACAACAGTAATCCTGGAAAAGGCATCTGTGCTTTTTCTACCATTTTGGCCAGGGCTCCTCCCACTGCTGGAATGGTAGATCTCTTGCATCTAGTGTAATTGGTTGACATAGACACTTCTGAGCAGATGGAGCAAAATTACTCACCCTCAGAGGAGGCTGCCTGTTGCATCTCTTTGAGTCATCACTCACTCTAGGCTTGCTTCCTTTTGCTCAGGAGGTAGGTCTAGAAATAACAGCAGCCAGCTTTGATGAGCTAACCTAGACATGACATTAAATGTATTTCTGCATTTAACAGATACATTTGTTAAAATACAAATAGCACATGCTGTGTTGGGGGCTGATTATTACTAGGCATGTGGGTGGGGGGAATTTTCCCTTTCCTCCCCTTCTGTGTTTCTGATAAAATTCCTTTCTCTGAAAGTGTTGTGCGCATTGCGAGAAAATCCCTCATGGACACCAATTCTATTTGCATTTTTAAAAAGTAAATATTCTGGAAGCTGCCCAGAGTGGCTGGCGCAACCCAATCAGATGGGCAGGGCACAAATAATAAAATTATTATTCTTATTCTTAAACTTTAAATGCAAATTTACAATTTAACATCGCATCTAGCTATTCAGTCGTACTCTTACATGTTCTAAATGTGAGCCTTCTGATGCATATGAATGAAGCGTGCCTTGCATTTTACACACACAAAGTAAGTATATCTTAGCCCGCTAGTGTTCCATGGAACTCAAAACTCCATTTATAAATTTCTCAGCCAAGAGGCATATCTGGATTAGGGCCATTTCTGGAATAACAAAGATGTGTAGTGTATTGCAAACAACCTCAGAAATGTGGCTGTTACTGGGGAAGTGATTGAATCCTGCGCTTAAATGGAACATATGCTATGAATTCCTCAAGTGGTTACAAACTTCTCTGCTGTACTGGCATCTATACCACTTCAACTGGCTCCAAGAAAAAAAATATTTTTAAGCCCCACCTTGAGCCACCTCAGGTACAATCTACACAGCTTTATGAACAATATTTGTGTTTTCATTTTGAGGTAAGTTTATCCTTCCAGTGGATAGTGGTTTAGGACTTAGCCAGGAGGCAGCAGGAAACAAGTCTCTTGAAACTTTTCCCTTGAGCCCAAAGGGCTAGTGTTTCTCTTGACACTAGCCTTCAAGCCACATGGCTAGCTGTTTTTGAAACAGATGAGCACTTTTGAGCACAGTTTGGGCGTCAGCTGCTCAAAGAGAGGGAGGGAAGCATTTACAATTTTGAAGTGCGAGCCTAAGCAGCCCTTTGGATCCTGGCCAATCTAAACTTTGGATGACATGACACTGGAGGAGGCAAAGGAGCTTCAAGCCAAACAAAGCTGTTTCCAAGTTCTGCAATGAAACACCACAGAACAAAGGCCCTGTGAAACATGCCTACAAACAAATGGTTTACAAAATGTACATTGCCAACAATTTTGTGGTCAATAAACTCTCAAGCAGATATTGATGTAGGCAGCGAACTGAATTTGCTTTGCTTTTGCAACAGCACTGCAGGTTTCAATGGGAGGACTTGTCGCTTGGATCTTGTTACCTGGGGAGTTAAGCCATACACACATTAGGGTTACCAAGAGGAAAAGAAACAACAGGAAAATATATAGGTGGCTTGTTCTTTTGCCACCCATGGAGACTCTACTTCTGCCCTAATCTCCAAACATTATAATTATTTAGCACAGTTGGGGACATTGACATTCACAGGATAATGTGTCAGCGCTAAGAGGACTGTATTCTTTCATATGATAAACACTAGCATTTACTTGGAAACTGATGAAGGTGTAAGGCATCTAGATTTTCTTTTCTCCATGGCAAATTACTCCTTCACCGTCTGTTGATGCTTTCTTTGCACAATGGTGATTTAGTTCAGCAGTTCACCACAAACCAAAAGCATACATGTGTGTGGCACATATATACCCTGTGCTCCTATCATTTTATTGCCTAAGCATATCCACATTATAGACTTAGGCTACAAACCCATGCACATTGGCTTGGAAGCAAGCCTCATTGAACTCAGCGGGGCTTATTTATAAGTAAACTTGTATAGAATTGTACTGTTGAACTAGCTTAACACCCTTCCCTCTTCCCTGAGAACATTTGGAATTAAAGTTTTGTGTTGAGTCTATGAATCCGTAATAAAGACTCAATACACTTTCCCAACTTCAATTCCCATAATTTTTTGTAGGAAATATATGGCATGGAGCATCAAATAAAACATAGTATACAAGTTAGTGATGTATGCCTTTTCAGTTTTCACAAATTAAGGGACACGATACTCCATTAATCATGCAGACAATCTGTTATTCTAGTACAGTACAAGACCAGATATTAAAATGTAATCTATGATATAATTACACAACTTTTTTTAAAAAAAAGTTTTTTTGTGAGCAGTAAAGGCAGCCGGTTTGCAGGGTGCAAGGCATGGCCAAAGTTTGCAGAAAGAAATTTCAGAGGCAGGTTGTTTTTAAAAACCACAAAAATGTTCCTGTAACTGCATTTGTGCAAAATAAGTGTTGGATCCCTTACAGCTCTCTTAGGAATATAAATATGTGCTGCCTGGTTTGAAATGATACATTCTGAACCTGAACCAGGTATCAATTACAGCTGAGCATAGGATGTTTCCATAATAAGATGTAAACACTTAATTTATTTTGTGTGTGTGTTTTTTTTTAAATCCCTTATGAGTTGCCGAACTAGTGCTTAAAAGAATAACTCTTCCTTATATGCACAGCCAAGAACTAGAGTGCCTTCACATTACAAATGTCAATTAGACATACGTTTTTGGCCTTTGGAAACACTGAACTATCCAAGCAATAGCTAGACTCACTCACAGTCAATATCCAAGAGCCATGTTTGTTCAAAAATGAGAACACAGAATATATAACTCCTTCATTTGTCTCCTTTTAGTATTTGCTAGCTTCTATTAGTCATACTCCTATCACAGTCACATTGCTCTACATTTTGCCCCTTTCCCACTGATCAGGGAAAAAGATAATGCCCCCGCAGAGAGATGTCTATAAGTAGGGTCTCCTTAGGGACATAAGAATTGCTTGCTGGACCAGCAAAGGTGTCCGTTACCCAACAGATTCTAGATAGATGCTCCTAGGGGTTTCCCCTGTCCCAGCTCTCAGCCCCAGCATTTGCTGTATTCTTTCGGTACATGGCAGTCCCATTAACTATCATGGATTTTCCCTTTATGCCTTGGCCTCAGTCATTTTGGAGGCCGGAGCAGGGATGCCAGCCCTCGCCTCTGTCCTGCTTGCAGACAGCCTCAATGGAGACTTCTCACCTAGAACCAGGCACCACCTTCGCAGATGGGAGCAGATCCGTGCACCCGATGGAGGGCAGGCTTGCAATCTTGATGTTCCCATAAAGCATGAGTGAGCATGCATCGTCTTAAAAAGCTGGCAGAAGGGGTGGGGGAAATTGTAGGGACATCTGTGTCACGGTCTTGTCCTGCTCCTAAATCCTGAATCGTGATTCCTGAGCTTGTCAAGCCTGTACCATTACTTGCCTGACTAAAGCTATCTTCCTTATAAGTAAGAGCCTTTGTCTGCATGTACTAGGCAGGAGTCAGGACATGCAAAAACAAACAAGCAAACAAACAAAATAACTTACGCATAGGAAGTTAGCACGTCAAGAAGACCTGTTGATTTCTTTTTCATGGAAAAAACCCCATTCCACATACACTTTTGCAGCTAGATGATCTGAGCAGCGTTTTAGGAAAGCTTGATGATTTTCTAAATTGGCCCAGACCTTGGGGAAGGAGTTTGGGCCATTCACAATGAGGGCTTGCTGGTGTGTGTAGGCGCTGAATATTGGATAAATGTCTGAGGAGGACCTTTGGGACTGGAAGAGCAAGGCAAATTAAATCCTTTGACCTATGCTGGTGGCTTATGTAAGAATTGCTAGTAGTAGTAGAAAAAGTAGTAACCATCGGCATTGTGGCAGAAAGGTCACAGTGCCTCACACGAATGGTTTAAAAAAGAGATGATAATAAATTCAGCACAGATATTCAGACAGTGCGATAGAACAAAAGACCAGCTAGTCCAAGGCTTTGCTCTCAGGACCAACTACCGACCAGCCTTTCAATAGTACTACTCTGCAACCCAAACATATACCTCAGTTAGGGAACATTAGCAGGAAGGTGGCAGCAGAGAGAATGGCTCAAGTGAACTACCGAAGTCACACTTTAAGAGGAAAATAAAACACAGTGTCAAGAGTCTATGTAAATAATTCCCCTGTGTAAAGAATGGAGGGTCTATCACAGCTATATGGGAACCTCTGTCCCTCCAAACATTGCTGAATTAATCATCCTATGCTTCCTGGGGTTCATGTAGCTCAGCAACATGAGGAGGGCCAGAAATTCTTGACACCTGGTCTATCCTTACTTAATACAATTCATTAACACAACCTTGCAAATTAGCTCACAAAAGTGACTTTAATGCTAATCTGCAGGAAATTGTTACTAGTTCACTTGCACCCCAAACAACAGTTTGAAAAATCAGCTTTGTTTCACAGTACAAATGCTGTTTACCTAGTCACTTCAGTGAGATTTTCATGCATCACAAGCAACCAAATGAATGGTTTCAGCCTTGTTTCATTAGTGCAAAAAAGAGTAATTTTATTTTACAAACCTTAAATACTATTCACACATGGCAGTAAGATGTGTTTTTTCGTGGGAAGTCTTATCCTTTTATACTGGTGTCCTGATTTACAGATGATGATTGCATTAAGATGAAGCATGGCGAGTTACGTTATCACTTTCAAATGGCTCCAAAACGTTAAGACAGTTGGTGGGAAGTTCAATCTTAAAGTGAGATTTAGACTTAAAAACCAAACTGCTTTCAGAAGAAGGTTTTTCAGAGAGTGTAAAAGTGAAAGAGAAAGACAGCAAGAGGAGGAGGAAGAGGAGATAGAGAGAGAGAGAGAGAGAGAGAATGAGGACAGGAGTGGAAGTAGAGAGATGATGCCTTCCTTCTGATGTCACAATCCATCGGCTCTCTAACAATAAAGCAAACCATGACAACTGCAGAAGGACAAGCGAGGAGAAAAGGAGGTGAGACCATTTTGATTGCTGAATATTTCAACTCGTAGGTACATAGTAAGCTTTTGAAAATGTCTCCTTGAACGTGATTGTAGGCAAACATGGGGACAGGTGAGCTGTCAAGATCCAAAGGCCACAAAAATGCATCCCTGTATCTGAAAGGCCACTATGCCATATTGGGCCAGGAGCCTTTGGGCTTCATCCGATGTTGGTGTCAGGGTTGCGAAGTGACTGCTCCATGAAGGCAAAGAGAAATAGCCTAAAGAACTGGCTTTGTCCTGCCTTCTCAAAGCTATTAATGACAGGCTTCGGAAGCCGCCACCTTTTCCACTGCCCAGCAGCAGAGACAGCCTTATAAATAAAGTCCAGAGCCTCTAGCTCTAGCATCTTCAATGCACACTTTACTTTGTGTGTTGAAGATGCTTCTCTTGCCCTGGCATTTGACGGTTAAGGTTTTTTGGTTATCTTTATTGTTTTATAACTAATGGTTTTATCTGGTTTTGCCATTGCATACTCTAATGTCAGGACGCGGGTGGCACTGTAGTCTAAACCACAGAGCCTAGGGCTTGCCGACTGGAAGGTCGGCAGTTCAAATCCCCGCAATGGGGTGAGCTCCCGTTGCTTGGTCTGTGCTCCTGCCAACCTAGCAGTTTGAAAGCACATCAAAGTGCAAGTAGATAAATAGGTACTGCTCCAGCGGGAAGGTAAACGGCATTTCCATGCGCTGTTCTGGTTTGCCAGAAGCGGCTTAGTCATGCTGGCCACATGACCTGGAAGCTGTCTGTGGACAAACGCTGGCTCCCTTGGCCTATAGAGCAAGATGAGCGTGCAACCCCAGAGTCATCTGTGACTGGGCCTAACAGTCAGGGGTACTTTTACCTTTACCTTTACTCTAATGTCGTAACCTGCCCTGGGTCCCTTAGGGGGAAGAGTGAGTAAGAAATATTACAAATAAATAAACAAACCAGGGTGGCCTGCTTTACAGGGGACAGTCCTCTAACTCTCATCCATTCAAAGAGCTGCCGAGCCCAAAGATAAAGAGCCCTCAGAAGGGAGAACAGGAGGGGGCTTGAAGTTGCAAATAGTTTCTATGCATATAAATTAGCACATGCAAATTTTATGAAAACCGGTCTCTTCTTTATATTTTTTAATATTAGTTTTCCAATATATCCCCAATATTAGCCAAATTATATGAATAACAATTAATTCCCAAATTAAACAATTATCAATATGCCAATCAACTTCCAATTAATACATTTTAGTTAAAGTGGCTCCCTGCATGGTGGTTTGGGTTCATTTCCTATCTTATATCACTGCGTTCCACGAACTTAATTCATGTCGGTTACATTTCAGTTATAATAATAATCCCTTAGTCAACTGCTACATAATGAATGATTTCCATTCGTGATGTTACGATCTATAAATTTATAAAGCTTTGAGTGGGGAACTCAAACTATTATCTTTATTCTGCCCTGCATGTGAAAACTCTTATGTCCATGGAGATTCCTTCTGTCCATGTATGATGTTGTCTCTTTCACTTCCCAGCTGTTGTTTTCTCCCATCGTGGCTTGGGGCGGAACTGGATCTCGAAGTTCCCCAGAGATCTTATCTCTCTGTCCCTTGCTTCGATGTCTCAGAACACGTGACAGTCTGCTAGAAACCATTCTGTTTCACTAGTAAAACATGTCGCAGACCCTCACCATTTCCCCTTCAGCCTAGGAAAAGGGGGGCTGCCTTCATTATGGCAGGCAGGACCAGAAGTGATACACAGGTAGCTACCCTAATGGTACAAAGTACTATTGAGACCGGGGAGACCCACATTTAAATCCCCACTTGGCTTTCAAGCTCACTCTCTGCTAGGATAAAAGGGGGGGGGGGTGTACACTGCTCTGAGTTCCTTGGTGGGATATGTGGGGTAAAAAAGGTGATTAACAAGTAAAGTAGCTCCAACCTCCCGCCAAGAGACCAGGAAATAGCTCAGGGGAAGACTTCATTGATCCTTGCCCCCCCCCCTCTAGTTGGTTCTAGCTGCTAGCCAAGGAACTGATTGAAAGGGATGTCAACTTTAACGTCAAACTGTCAAACTGTACAGTACTCTTGATAATAGTGCTAATATTTCAAGGTTTAATGGAAAGGAATACCGTTTGTAATCTATCCAGCAGTTTTTCAAGAGAAGAAATACCAAGGACTCGACCTGCTCTGATGAGTCATTTATATTCCCCCCTACAGAAGAGTAAATAGTTGCTGACAGGTTAATCTTATTCCTGTCATTTCTCTTTTTAGAAGCTCTGTTGAATTTCCATGGGAGAGGTTTGGGTAGCCATAAATTGTGCTAAATCCTCCTAGGAGTTTTTCTGCTTGTCAGTATTAGGGAACTGAGGTCACTGGAGAAGCAGAAACCCGTCCAAAATACTACCATCCTAATAGATGCATTATTTTCATAAACATAGCAGCATTTAAGGTGGCAAGTAAAAGCTTTAGTGAGGAATATATTTTGTTATCAGAGAAGCTGTCAGGGAACTCAAGTCCTGGTGGGCATTGTGGCTTTTTTATAATAAATCTTTATTTGGCTGGTGGGAAATGTTTTGGAGGAATCTTGGGGCCTGAGAAAAACCCACCAGCAGCCTCTCTCTCTTTTTTTGTATCTGTTGGTATTTTTTCACTGCAGTCTATAAGACTACCTTAAATTATACCACCTGAAGGCAAGGCAGGTCATTGGTGTTTTTTAGAGTCACTGATGTCAAATTTTGGACATTTGGAGGAAGATGTGAGAATGGGACTCTACATGTGTACATCTATATTGTTGCTGTTGGCCATCCTACTTTCAGCTGAAAAAGACTCCCAGTGCAGTCTATAAATAAATGATAAGACAGTCCCTGCTGTCAGGTTCACACTGTAAGAGACATGACACAAAAGGAAAAGGGACAGGGAGGAAGAAGAGGAAAAAGCAAGCCCAGTCATTAGGATTTAGGGCAGGACTGAGCAAAGGGGAAGATGCTTGAAAGTGCCCTACTGTGTAGGCGCCATATATGTGGATCAGGAAACCTGACTGCCCTGGAAAAACAGCTGTCCGTGTGTAGAGGCCCTGTTCTCATCTTCCTCCAAACATGCAAGGAGCAAGGCCGGTGAGTAGCAGCCGTCTTCCAATGTACAGTGGTACCTCGGGTTAAGTACTTAATTCGTTCCGGAGGTCCGTACTTAACCTGAAACTGTTCTTAACCTGAAGCACCACTTTAGCTAATGGGGCCTCCTGCTGCTGCCGTGCCGCCGGAGCACGATTTCTGTTCTTATCCTGAAGCAAAGTTCTTAACCCGGGGTACTATTTCTGGGTTAGCGGAGTCTGTAACCTGAAGCGTATGTAACCTGAAGCGTATGTAACCTGAGGTACCACTGTATTTAGTATAGGTGTGTTGGGGAAGATGACTACAGAGCCCTGAGCTCAACAGCAGAACACAAAGCCTGTCCACAAATCACCTAACAGAAATAAGTAGCAGTAGTAAAGATGGAAATGACTGCAGTTCAGTTGCTCTCGAGTGAGCCTCAGGGACAAACAGTAGGGCATGGGAAGATAATTTTTGGGCGTCTGCTAGGGCAGGATCATATTGGTAACACAAAGTGATACATTCCGGTCCCGCTTGAAGAGATGTCACCATCAGCAAATATCAACGATGCAACCCGCTTTGGTGGAAGCAGCCAAACCTTCATTGAGGAACACAGGAATGCCAAATAAACCTCAATAAAGTCCACAGTCAGCTATACCAGGTTTGCTCCACTGAGAGACTGGAAGCTATTTTTATCCGGTAATTGGCACATGCCTTGCTCTTCTGGGCCTTTGGTTGTGCTTGTTATTCTTGTAAAAACTTTTCTTTTTTACAAACTTCAGTTTAGTTACAATTCGCTTTCAGTTAACATTTTTATTTTCTTATACATGAGATGCTGTTTGGCACCGATGACAAAGAAACCCCTGTATTTTATTTGCTTTCCCCTACACACACCTATGAGGATCGCATCCAAGAATATGATGCTAAAAGAGACGTTGGTAGAGTGGGACGCATTAAATATACTTCCAGGAGATCCACAAGTGCTGTCCGCCATTAGCACCCACAGTCGTAAACCACCAGGAATACCAGTAGAAAAAGTGAAGGAGGAGAGAGAGAAGGTTGGTGGGATGGAGAGAGAGGTGGGTTTGCAGCAGGAGCGTAGTCTCAAAGTGGAGCTAAGAGTGACGTCGCTTAGACAACATCCCACTTTAGTGGGGCCATAGCTCAGGGCAGGGCATATGCAGCACACCAAGTATTCTAGGTTCAAATCCATTAAAAAGAAATAAAAATCTCAGGGCTGGAAAGGGCCTCTGCCTGGTATCTTGGAGAGCTGCTCAAAGTTAGACCAACCAAATACTCTCTATCTTTACATTGGTTGCTTCCAGACAAGGGGCTCTTGAGTCCTATTCCCTCATTATGTTTCTGTTGTAAGCTACAAGTGTGACTTTTTGCACTATATGATTGCACTTCTTTACATGCACATCCCACTACGTCTCATCCACACCTGTGGGCGGGGCATAGTCCCTGTGGGCGGGGCCTTTTGAGGCTTGGCACACGTGCACTCTGATTCTGGTACTGGGTACCTTTTTATGAACTTGTTTATTATTTTTAATTGATCTTTTAAGTAGTGTTTGAATGCTTTCTCTCCAGTATTTTTATAGCGCTATAACACCCTAATAATGCATTTTTTTAATGAGGAGGGAAAAGTTTGCCTTAGTAATGTGGTTAATGGCAGTGACCAGAATGGTATCCTTTAATGATCTATTGGGGGTGGGAGCGGAACACCCTAACAGACTGGTGTTGCAGCACCATCCCTCTTTTTCATGAATATCTAGCTGGGAAAGCATTTTGGCATTAAAGGATTAAAATAAACAGGGTCATGAAATGGCAACCGTTGCAAAGGTTATCATTAGCGTGCACTTTTCTGATACGTCACAGCCCATTGCCCACATTAAAATACTGCCCTTTTAAAAACACTCTTCCATTCTTTGGGGGGGGGGAGTTGGGTTTGTGAGGTCTGAGAGTTAAGAAGAGGAAGAACCGCAAGGAAAAATTCAGTGTGACAGTGACTGGATGACATTATTGTGAGGATGCCCTGTAAAAAGTCGCATGGCTGTTCTGCGCTAAATGTGAGACAGGCAATGTGTGCAGAACAGCAGGGCACTTCTTGCTTAAAAGAGCTTCAGGGAGTAGTCTCAACTCTGGCAGCTTGAATTGGTTGACCATTATTTCCTTCATTTATCTTTGCTGTTGTTATTAAATCCCAGGCGCCATCGTTGCCCTCATAATCCCACCAGGATTTATGACCGTGGAGGGGAGTCGACCCTCATAACGGAATACGTGGACAAATATCCTCTCTATGGCAATATCCCTCCTGCCCAGAGCCTCAAGCCCAAGCATGAGTATCACACGCACGGAGGGAAAATGGAAGGCATCACAACTTTCAAGTAAATATTTTTCAGTGCTGGATAGACTTTGGGGCTACCAAGGCATCACAGGGAGAAGACAGAGGGAGGGATTAGTCAGATTTTGCTCAGGGGAAGCATTTTGATGAAAAACCGAGTGGTGAAAAAATTGACCAATAGCATTATTAGGGCTGTTGCTTGATTTAAGAAATCACAGCTGACAATATCTAGTTTTCATAGGTCCCTGAAATGGAAATAATATACATTTTTTTATTTAAAATAATTCAGCAGCATTAATCATGACCACCATTTTAATTGCTCCAAATGTTGTAGCCCTAAATGGGCACCAACAGCCACAATAGCTTTCAAATAGTTTTGTTTTTTTAATACTGTTAAGTATTTTTAGTTATATTCATAGCTGTTGGCTATTTAAATCCAGTGCTTTATGCTTCTCCCTGCTTCCAGGTCTGACTACCTTCCATACGATGTTGCAAATCGGCCTGTCCGGGTTCCAGCGGAGTACAAACCAGTAACTGGAGAGATGGACATGGGAACCACTTACAGAAGAGATTATAATGCTCACAAAATAAACCCCGTGATAATAGTAAAGCCTGTAGAGAGGAAATACAAGAGAGAAGGCAAAGTGAATACCATACCTACTTACCAAGGTAATAACACACAGCACTTTTCACAAAGTGAAGCGACGGGCAGAGTGGTGGCATGCCATGCTGGAGAGGTGAAGGTGGACTTGACTGCTGTGATGCTGTTCAGGTGAAATGAGGGAGACTGTTGGCAGTGGACTCTTGTTAAGTCTAATAAAATGCACACTGTCGGCATCATCCATGGGCTTTGGAGGCAAAAGCTTAATATCTTGCTTTGGCTAAGGCAAAAAGAGAGTCCTAAACTAGTTTACTCATTGAGTTCAGTGGCCCTAACTATCCATTGCTTAGGATTGGCTAGCCTTAAACCATTCCCCTTGGTTTGGGAGATGCTGTTGTGTCTATCCGTGTATCTTGGTGACACTAGACTCTAATCCAGCCCCACTGGGATCAGCTGCACTAAGGAGTTCCTCATTGAGAACTGCAGCCAAGCTGATCGCTGCTATTACAGCAGCGAGCCCCACTTTGTCCAATCCAAACCACACCTACAAACTGACTTCAAAGGACCCTGTTTACTTGTCAAAGTTGGCCCACAAAGGATGGAGAATTAAGGTGCTGGCTCATGAACCAGACCTAGTCCCTCACACCTGCAGTAGAGATATCTAATACAGAATTCTCAGCACCTTCACCAAATTATAATCCTTATAATTTATTGAGGGAAGCCATACCATTATTTAAAACTGATACAGGTAGTATGGGTATTCCTTTACTTAGCAATTTCTGGCCCAGAATGGTTGAAGGCAATCAAATACATGCCTACAGGTGCCCTAAGTATGTTGGCAGGGTGACACACCACTCAAACAGACTGCAACCAATCTATGCTGAGGCCAAGGCTATCAAAAATTAACCACCATAGCAAAATTTGTTAGCTTAATGCTGTTTTTGTCTTAAAGCTGACTATAGGGCCTGGGAAGTTCAAAGAAGGGAGACCAACAAAGTGGAGAACGCCTACCAACTTCCCACTGAAAAGTTTGGGAACAGCACCACATTTCAAGATTCCTTTTTCCCGAGGGAAATCTCCCTCCGAAAAAGCTTTAAGCCCACTGTTGTGACCAAGCTGTCAGATCAGCCTTTTACCAGTGTTACAAGTCATCGTAGCGATTACGTTCCTCATCAGCTGGAGCCACAACTGAAGGTGTCAAAAGAAGAATACAAGCCCAATAGCCAACCCTTTGTAGACACCACAACACACCGCTGTGATTTTAGAGGGCTTGTTGGCGAACTTCCAAAAAGCTTCAAGCCTGAACCCTCTAAAGTGGAGGTGAAGGCTCTTTTTGATGGAACCACGGAATTCCGCGATCGTTTTCAACCGTGGGCCATTTCCTTACCTGAAGTTCACAAAGCAAAAGAGTACGTTCCACCCACAGGCAACATGGAGTTGACCACCACAAGCCACCTTGCTTATATTCCACACGACATCAATCCAGCTGTCCTCATGAGACCAGTAGACAGGAGCAGGAGAAATAATGCCCCCTTTCAAGGGAATACAACAATGAGAGATGCCTTTCAAGCTTGGGATACCCATCGGCCAGAAATTGTCAAGAGGTCCCAGGATATTCCAAAGGCCTCTGGGAAGTTTGATGGCATGACAACCTTCAGAGCTCACTACAGACCACACAACATAGTCCTGACTCAGAGTTGCAAACCTTCAAAGATGGCCCTATCTAGTTCAGCACCTTTTACAGATGAAACCTTGTACCGTACAGAATATACGCCAAAGAAACAAGAGGTCTGCCCAGCAACCTATCCATCCCCTCCAGGATATGTCTTTGTCAACACTGATTCTCATGGTCACAAATTCTTCCGCAGAGTTTCACCAGACGTCAGTAAGATTGCTCATGCAAATGGTAATCATATTCCAAAAGAAATAGCAGTTGTATCCTAACTCCTAATTCTAATAGTTTGCACAAAAGTGTTCCGAAAATTATCATTCAGTGGTCAGAGTATTACATTAGCTCTAACCATTCTAAATAAGCCTAATGATTATAATAATTTTTTGGAGTGATCTGAGAACTAATTTTAACAAGACTGGTGATGAAAATTTATATAAGTAAAATTTGTGTCAATATTTCTGTGGAATCTCTTTTCTTCAACTGTATTACAAGACAACTGTTCATTTTAACAAGATGGGTGATTTTCTGGCAATATTTTGATGGTGCATTTTAATAGGATTACCTGAATAGGACTGCGCACTGTTCTTATGTACAGCAAACAAAATTGTCCCGGCTCGCTTCCTTAAAATATGTTCAAAGGGGTTGCAGCTAACAAGCAGAATGTGAAAGTTCCAAGTTGAATTCTTGATGTTTCTTTTTGAAGGATCTTACAGCGCAGGACTGAGATATAGCTCTTCCACAGACCTTGGAGAACCCCTACCAGCTTCAGACAAAATGATTTGGCTAGCCAGGTCAACAGTCTGGTTCTGTATAAGGCAGATGCTAAAGATTACAGTTTGCTGCTGCACCAAGTAGCATCACAAAACACATTTTGCACTAGTTCAATATGTTTATAGTAATAGAATCATAGAATTGGAAAGGACCCTGAGAATCATTTAGTCCAATCCCCAGCAATGCAGGAATATGCAGCTGTCCCATACCAGGACAGCTTAGCTGGATGCTGTTTAGGCTACATGTGTGTGTGTGTTTAAATTATGGAGGCTTGCTAGGACAATAAGAACTTCCACTTTTGATTTTCAAGACATTTCAGCATGTATTATTAGGCCCTGCAAAACCACATTGATAGATTTTTGTATTAAGATGTTTAGTCACATGTGAACATATTTTTTTGCTGCATACCTCAACAAAGGATAGTCTGGGACTGTTGGCATCGTGTATTGTAAGCCAATATATAAAACCAATCCAGCTCAAACTATGTCCCATTGGAAAACATAGGGCTTCAATATATTTATTTTACCATATTTGTATAGGCAGCTCCCCATCTGTGTGGGATTTTGCGTTCTGAGGTACTGCACACACCGGCGGGACACAGGAAAGCCCACCCTGCCAACCTTCCGGTGTCAATAACGGCATGTGCATCAGTGGCCGTGCACATCCCAAATGCACACAAATGAGGAGTTGCCTGTATACTGCTTTTCAGCTATAACAGTCCTCAAAGTGGCTCACAATAAAAGAATCAGATGTACAGGCAGATGGCACTGCCCTCACAAGAACAGATCTGGAATACTAGGTAGGTGCCGCCAATTTTTATGAAACAATGGCACCATGTGGTTCCTGGCTCTGTGCTCCTGGAACACAGAGGGTGGCAAAGCAGGGTTGGGCTAGACATTGGGGTGGTGATATTCATCCAAGTCCTCTTTATTACATCAGGTACTCTTACTGCTGCATTGAGCAGATGGTGTTAACGGCTACCAGCCCTTGTTGTTAACTTGTTTTGTGGTATCTGTGGGAGGTGCAGTAGAATTCTAGGGATGTTTGTATTCAGTAACAAGTCCCACTATGCTCAGTGGGACTTATTTCTAAGTAAAAGTGCTTAAGATAATAGTCATAACAATGAGTAACTTTAATTGGATTTGGGACTGGGTTGGGAAGCTCTTCCCAGATTATTTGAATCTATTTCACCTTAATATACATGTATGCCTGGGCTTATGTATATTACTAAATTTATAATGATAAACTTACATTTCAGAGTATGATTTCAGTTTTGATATGCCTGTAATTCAAGTTGTTAAGGTTGGTACCAATACTTTGAGCTATTGCTCCAGTGAATGCTTCGCATCGTTTTCATTCTCACTGATTGTTTCTTACCTGTGTGTTGCCTTGTACTCATTATTTTAGGGAAACCATTTTATGATTGAAGTGTCATGTAATCCCACGTACTGTATCCCCAAACTACCAATTCAGAGATCGAGATCAAGAACTGAATGGTGTCAAAAGAACACAATAAATCATCCAAAAAAGGAGAGGAAAAACTCCAAACCGCTGGGAATGTTTGTTTTGTATCACTCCCATATGGTATTCTTGGTATTCTCACAGATCAAACCGAGACCTAGAGCCGGATTCTTTTCTTCTTCATCCTATGTAAATTGAATGCTCTAGAATTGGGGGGAAATCAAATTAAAAACAAAAGCTTTCTATTTTGTTTCTTGAAGTATGTTTAAGACTGTCGCTAGGCTAGGAGTGGAGGTTTTCAGATCTTATGATACTGTATTGTCAGGGGTTCAGGAGCAGAGGCAAGGGCAAGGGAGGAAACAGAGAGCGAGGGGGAGGAGGCAGAAGAAAAGATGAGTGATGACGACGACCCGAGATCTCCGAGTCTTTCCAGTGAATCAGAAGATTCACAGAAAGGAGCACCAGTGGCCAGGGCAAGGGGGGAGCCTAGGGGGACACCCCAGGAAGAAAGGGCTAGAGGGGGCTCAGAGGGGAGCAGTTGGAAATCGGGACCAGCGTCACCAACAGAGAGCAGGGGAGAGGAAGGGCGCCAGGTATCAAGCGCTGGAAGCTCACAACAGGAGGGAGGGCACGAGTCAGGAGTGGCCACACCTCCATCGGGGAGCGAAGAAACGGTCAGACGGAAAGTGGGAGGTTGGGCGCGCGCGCCAAGTTCAAATGCACAGGAAGGTGGCGCAGTAAGCAGCCCGGAAAGGGAGCCAGGTCCTAAAGCCCGGCGCAAGGAGACAGGAGGGTCCGGGGGGTCAGCGTCAGAAGAATCCCGGAAGGAAGAGACCCCGGGGGGCAGAGGGACCCAGAGAAGAACAGTCAGGCGGAAAAGGTGGAGTAAGGCTAGGGTATTAAGTTGGTGTACAGGGGGCGGAGACTCAGACGGAGCTTCGCCGGTCTAACCCTTAAGACGTAGAGTTGCGCGCAGCAGCTTGAGAATGGAAACTGTAACTCAATAAAAGACTTTTACAAGTGACCGCTGGCTAGCGTGATCCTCTGTGAGCTAGGATCTGGGAGCAGCTCTGACATGTATATATACTTTTTCCTTTTGCCATCTGAAATGGACACGAGCCTCTAGTCTGGAGACATGCTCTTAACTATTGTCATCTCATTCTCTGATGGAGAGGAAAGAGCCAGAACATTTTTCTCTTTTCAGTCCTGTTCTTTCCAGGTCCTCTTTTCATATGGCTAGTTCACACAAGTACGTTATTTACTTGATAACCATAACATCAAGTGGATATTTACACATGTAAGTGGGCTGAATCCAGCGGTATGGCTTTTCCAGAAAATTTTGAATTTGAAAACTGGGATAATTGGCATCAGGGGGGGGGGGAAATCTGATGACCTTCAGAGCGATTTAATTTAGCATGACAAAACTTTGAACCTGACAAGCTTGCTTAAAGTTTATTTGCTGTTGCTATTCATGAATTATTACTAACATACAAAACACAAAAATTCCTGCAGAAAAATTAAGCGCTACAAAAATATCTGGGAAAGATTCCATTTTGCTAAGTTTTCCACCTGACATCAGTGAGTGTTGCAGATCTAGAGACTCTGATAGTCCTGTTTCCTCAATTTCCTTCAAATGCAAATTCTTGCCAAGGGTGCCAGCTCAACACATTCAGCTCCCTGGGCGTGAGCATGAGAGAACCAGTTCAGCGGTTAGAATAGAGGCAGGAAACAGATCAGAAATGTGGATTTATGCAGCTGAACTGGCTGGCAAGGAGTCTTTTGAGAGGGCTTCCTATGATGTTGTCCTGGATGGGATTTGATGCTGCTTTGAAATCAATGTCTGGTTTGGGTACTTGCCTGCTCGGCCCACCCTGTCAAGGACATAAGAAGAGCCTGCTAGATCAGCCCAATGGCCCATTTCGTCCCACCATCCTGTTCTCACAGTGGCCAACCAGGTGCCCAGAGGAAGCCTGCAAGCGGGACCTAAGCGCCAGAGCTCTCTCCCCCCTGTGATTTCTAGCAACTGATATTCAGAGCCAATACTGCTTCTGCCTGGAAGCTGAGTTTAGCCATCATGACCAGTAACCATTGTCCTCCATTGATTTGTCTAATCTTCTGAAGCCATCCAAGCATAGCTGTCAACCGTCCCTTATTTGGCGGGAAACTCCCTTATCCCAGCGCCGTGTCCCGCTGCTGTCCCTTATTGATGATGTCCCTTAAATTTTCCAGGTTTCAAAGGAAGCAGCTCCTCTCCTTCCCTCCCTGCTGGCCAGGGAGGAGAGAGGCTCCAACTGTGTTGCTTGGCTGCCCGGCCCGCCCCCCTCCGGCCTCCTCTCACCAGCCTCGGCCCCCGGGAGCCCCTCCCCGCCGGGAATGAGGAGCCTTGAGAGGAGAGCGAGGGCAAGCATAGAGAAAGCAGTTCAGAGAGAGGAGGAGGAGGAAGGCAGGTGTTCCCATAGATTTGTAGTGGTAGACTAGCATAGACAGTCTGATCTGCGGGTTTACTTCGGGCGCTATTTCCCCCCCCTTCCTCCTGCCCCGCCTGATGGAACTGAGAGCTGCAGATGGAGCGCGAGAGAAAAGATACAGAACTGCAGAGGCATCTTCGTAGCCTGGACTTCGTTTTGCATGTAAAGTGGTTGCTGCTTGTAGTTATTTAATTGCAGTGTTTCATCAGCTGGTGTCTTGAGCAGCAACCTCTGGAAACGAAGGGCTAAAAACCACCGCTGCTCTCCCAAATTATCTGGTCCCTTTTAACTTCGTATTTCAGCTGGCTGACTAAAATCCCTTATTTTGGCTGTGGATCCCTTATTTTCGAGGCTACTGGTCCCTTATTTTCAAAATCTGTAAGTTGACAGCTATGCATCCAAGTTGGGAGCACATTCCATAGTTTTAACAATGCACTTCATAAAGAACTTGAAAAATGCCACTGACAAACCATTTCCATATAGTAAAAGCAACTGGGATAGCCAAAAGGAGTGTTTATTTTTGTGAATACCAAAGTTAAGCCAGTGAACAAATAATATTAGACATCTTTGGTTAATGTAGCAACAGTGGAATCGGCTACAGAGGACCATCTCCATCTGCTGCAACCATCACCCACAGCTATGCTTCCCTAGGACATGCATTTATAACCAAAGTACTAGCAAAACAGGGATGCTAGCAGTTCATTCTTTACAAATATTAAATACAACATAAAAACATTTGGTAAATTTCAGTAAACAAGAAAAAAAGTTCCAAAATCTTTATTACACACTGTACAAAAAATATTGCACTTTTAGATCAGGTAATAAATATATACAAAAGTATATTACATGTTTTAATTTAAAAATGGTATAAACAAACAAGACCCATGGCTGATTTAAAAAGCTTGGGCAGCCAAAGTTAATCATTTTAAAGTTAAGTGCAGGCTCTCTTCACTCCTGCTGACACCAGTGTGTCAAAAGGGACAGTTTATACGGGTAGAATCAAGTGGTAAAACTAACACAGCCATCCTTAAAAACTTGCACTTCTCTGAATTTTGCAGCGCAGTTCTCCAGCTTAATAATGTGTACAAAAAAATACACAGCACACTGGGGTAAATCCATAAAAATACACACATTACTGAAATTAACAGAAAAAGTGTCAGTTGGGAGAAATCTGCACTAAAACACTGATGAATTTTCATGAGGGTGGTTTTTTTTTTTTAAAAAAAATGCAAACAAATGCAGAAATGTGGAAAACTGAACTTGGAAAAATAAGAGAAACTGAAACTGAGAGGCTCACCCATTTCTTACAAGCTCCTCTCTCAGAGCCACCATGTTTGTGCAGTTCCGGTAAAAAAAGTTCTGCTAAAAAAAGTTTGGCCTACCATGTTGCAGAAACCAGGCTACTATCTGCAGGGGTTTCCCCCGTCCTCCTCCCCAGCATTTTGAACATTCAAATATGCAATTCTCCCACCTGGGAAAACTTTACCTCTTGATTCTACTGACTGCTAATTGGCCCAAGGTGTTTAGCCTCCATATCATTACAGTGAGTGGATATATATATCACTTTTCTTGCTGCCAGCAAAAACCACGGTTACCCACGTGAAAGGTTTTCTGTACAGCAGCATTAGTTTAATTAGCAGTGAGGCAAAACCCAAACCATGGTGCATTCATTTTTCCTCTAACACCCTCGGAACAGAAACAAAATCTCTGCTGTTTCTTTCTGGCCCATTAGCAGAGGGCCCAGTTCAACCAAATTTGCCTTTGGGCATTTATGCAAGAGCACAGGAGTTGCAAATAAAAAGCAAGCCAGTTAAAACTGAAAACAGCAATAACATTTTCAAAAGAGCCCTGATGGAGGCTGTCCTCTATCTTGCATTCTGCTTAGTGACCAGTCAAATACCTCCTGACTACTTTCAAGCAGGGCACCAAGGCACCGTGCTGCTCAGTTCTCTGTGTCATGTACTGTACACTGCCTCTGAGCCTGAAGGTTCTACAGTGCTTTCCATGCACCAGTGGTGCAATGGCAAATTTTTGAAGTGAGGGGAGTGTGGCGTTTGCCCTCCTAGGTGACATCATGCTGGGTCATAAGGAAAGGGTTAAATGAGTGTGAAGTGATTGGCAAGTGGGAACCCAAGGGGAGGAGTTAGAGTTATTAAGGAGTCAGTCGTGTGTTAGAGAAGAGAGAGGGAGGATAAGTCTGTGGGTTGGGAGAGTTTGATGTGAGAGAATCTGTTAAGAGGAGTCAGATAGACAGTTGGGATAGTCAGAAGTTATTAGGAAGGTATAGGCTGGTAAAGAAACTAAGATTAAGAAACTGACAAGAAAAATTATCTGAAATCATAAACTTGTTAAAGCTTATAAAATAAACTTGTTTATTTGGTTTAATTTTAACAACTGTCTGGACTCCATGTGTACCCAAGTGAAATGGGTTGGTGGCAGCGGGGAAGCAATCACAGTGGTGGCACAGGGATCAATAGACCGTCAAACGTCCGGGGACTCTGTGTGATCGCCACAGGGAGCTCATCACAACAGCCTCCTTACCTAACCTCTCAAAGAAGAGTCTCAAAATGCACACAGCTGCCTTCATTATATGCAACTCCGAAAGAGCAGTATAATACCAAACTGATTTGGGTCAGCTGACAATCATAGAACAGTGAGCAAGCAAAGGGTGGGGTGGGAGGGTAGAGGTTAGCGTGTTGTAATTTGATGGGGGAGACCTCGGTTTACATCCCCGATCAGCCTGGTGGCAGGACTGCAAAGAGGTAAGCTACACTGAATTCAGCGACACTTAATATTGAGTGCACAGGTTTCACTTGCAAAAGACGCTGGCGCTTACCAAGAGATCTATAGTCAGTCAAAATGCAACTTTTAACTTACCATCAGAAATACAAAAAAAGCAAAAAAAGTTTCACCATTTAAACTGCTAGGGTGAAGAAGGAACCTTGTCAAAGGAAAGGAAAGAAGTACCCAGCCTTTGATTTTCACCCCCCTCTCTGCCAATCTGTCACAATCCTGAAAGCCACATTATTCATTTGCCAGAGCAAGGAAGCTCCATCAGCTGTACTGGCAGGTGATGTCAGTCCTGGGGAAGCACTCCCCTCATCCCCTTTCCTGGTCCATTATGCATCTCCTTCATGACTTTGTCTAATCACTTTGTGCCGTGAATTTGCCTTATCACCTCACATAAGCCAGCGGACCACAAATTCCATGGGTGAATTCTGCGTTGTGTGATGCAGTGCTTCTTTCCTGTCCTAAAATAACGTCAATCAATTTCAGTGGGACACACTGAATTCTAATATTATGGGAGAAAGACATGTGAACCTTCTGTTTATCCACTTCGCATAATTTTATAAACACTTGGGGGGTGGGTAGGCAATGTGGTACCCCCCCCCAGTTGCTGGACTCCAGTTCCCATCAGCAGCGACCAGTATGTCCAATGATGGGAGTTGCAATGCAACATCAGGATGCCACCAAGTTACCTAGCTCTCTTCTGCCATGTCCCTCTTACAGTGCTGCTCAATAAATATATTGTCTACTCAGAAGTCATTCCTATGGAGTTGAATAGGGGCTTACTCCCTCTTAATTAGGGTTAGGATTGCAGCCTTAGCTGTTGTTCCCCCACCCTTTTCTAAATTAAGAACCTTTAAGCCTTCATAAGAAAAATATTTTGACCTCTTGATCATTTGTGCTTCCCCACCCCATGGTACTTTTCCCAGCTCCAAATTTTCCTTTTTGAGACGGGCCGGCCAGAATGGTATACATTATTTCGAATGTGGCTGCATTTATTTATATTTCCATATTGTCTGTATTTTTTCGAGAATCAAAAACTGGCTTCTTGGCAGGCTTTGCACACATAATTTGCACGGCAGAAAAGAGCTACTTGAGGTTGTAGTTTTGCGAATTTACTAGCATGCAATCACTAAATGTATGATAGTCAGGATGAATGGAAACAAATTGAAACTGATACTTAACATATGTCTGTCTCAATGAAGAACAGCTCTTTCTGTTTTGTTTGGTCCCCCCCCCCCTTTTTTCTTTCTTTCCAATGACTGGAAAAGTATATAGAAGGTTTCTTCAAGGGCAATCCACCCTGACAGGCACCCTTGGCCCAGAGAACCACTCTCATTTCTCATCTGACCAAGCAGAAGCGGAAACTTCTCAGACCCCAAACGCAAATTCCAAGCTCCCATGTAGAAACCCTCTTGCATCCAGTTTTCACATTCAATGAATCATGCCCTGGCTTTGATCACATTCCCGCAAGGCTGAAGCAGACGTTTGGGGAATCCGCCCCCCCCCCCCCCGCCCCAAATGACGCCTCGTCGATTAGAAAACAATCCCATAGCAGGTCTGAAAACCATCATGTCAGGTACATTGCCTTTTACTGCAGGCGTTTAAAGGAAGGAAGGAAAGCAAAATGGGGATCCGTTCGACAGCTAATCTCAATAAAACAAGACCTGTGACAATGTCCTTTTCTCAAATGCTAAGGAAATGCAGCCTCTGGGGGGAAATATTACAGCTACAGATGGCTGAATCCATATACTTTGAGAATTGTACTGATGCGGATCAAACCAGAAAGGCAACAAGCAGATATGAGTTGTTGCTGCATTTAAGTATTTTTGGAATAGTTGTCAACAATCGCTAAACTCGAAGTGTCTTTATGAGGCAGGGAGCATTACTTGATAGCCAATGAATCACTTGCAACCCCATTAAAACTGATGTTTCCAACACCATTAAAGCTTAAGTTGCAACAGAGCTATTGCCCGGTGGGAAGGAGTCGAGGAGAGAAAATGGAAAACCCTGCCTGGACTATCCATAGCATGTTCTATTCATCCATTTCCCCTTTCCCACCACATGTTCTTGGTTGATTGTCTATATTGTCCAGAGCAGGCTGGATTGAAACAACATTCTCTTCACGCGATATCTTCACTGCGACATCACGAACTTCCCATAGAAGGGTATTGCTCTTCACATGACTGACAACACCTTTGTTTGTAGATGTCTATCATGCATAATTTTAGCTGCTTTACAAATGTACAGTAGTGAGTTGTATCCTTGCATTCGCCTTCTGAAAAATACATTGAAATGCAACAAGCATGAAAAAGGGCAGTTACAGCATCTCATCTCGGGCAAATGCGAACGGGAGACCTAGATAATGTTCACATCCTTCCTCCTTCCCTCTCAGGTCTTGCACAACAACACTATGGGCAGGATAATCTGCAGGCTGATCTGAACGAGATGCATTCAACGGCCAGGGGTCCAGTCCGTTGTACTAGCTTGAGCCTATCTTGGGAGTTGTTTTGCATTTTAGTTCTTCAGAATCAAACCCTTTGCTGAACTGGGGCACGCCAATGTCGCACCATTGCATTGTATGGGAGGGTGGGGTTTGGTTGACGGCTTATCATGTTCATTACGGAGCTAAGAGTTCAGCTGTCTACATGCAATTGCCACAAGCGACCGGAGAGTTCAAAAATGAAAATAAACGTTTACATACTGTCACAAGAAGTGACATTGCAGTGTTTCCAGGACACTGGTCTCTTCCTCCAGGAGCACGACGGATCTCCTACAGGCCTCTTATTTCTCCTGTGTATGCAGCTGACTTGCCGTGATTGGAATCCGCTTCCACAATCTACTGTGCACGGTCGCCAAGGGCCTGCCCTCCAATACACGTCACATTTGTCTGTAGAGCAGTTTCTTCTCATCAATGGCCTGCAGAAAGGTGGGGTAGGTGGGAGAAAAGCCCCCAATAAAATGTTGCTTGAGACTGAATCCGATGGTCGATGTTATTTAGGACGTAACGTCACTACAAACGTACTAGAACCCTACAGGCAAAATAATCCTCTGCATAGTTCCAGGTCAATATGTGAAATTCAGTCTCACAACCACCACTCTGGCTCTGAGTTGTCAATGGTAGAATTCCCCTTTCAGTTGGGGCAGTCCTATCATGGGCCATGCTGAGCAAAAGTGACTCAGGTGGCAGACTGTGGCGGCAGCGGCCTGTTCCCCTCACGGAACTACAAATCCCATAGTTCCCTGGGAAGAGGGACTGCTTGTTAAACTGGCCTGGGAAATGCAGCTCTTTGAGGCAAACGGGGTCTCCTAAAAACTCCAGGCAGGAACTTCTACCAGACTTTTAGAAGACATCTGAAGGCAGCCCTGTTTAGGGAAGCTTTTAATGTTTGATGTATCACAGTTATTTTAATATTCTTTTGGAAGCCGCCCAGAGTGGCTGGGGAAACCCAGCCAGATAGGCGGGGTATAAATAATAAATTATTATTATTATTATTATTCTCTCAAAAGCCTTTTTGGTTTTATTCTCTCAAAAGCCTTTTTGGTTGAAGGGTAGGGTAAAAATGTGCAAATAGATAATCCATAGCCTGGAGTTTTGTTTTATTTCTGCCACAACCCCACTACAAACAATAAATCCTACTGTGTCGTTGGGCAAACTTTGACATTTACCCCAATCCCCATCTTTCTCCATGTTAAATACAGAGGGTATTGGGGTCAAGCGAATTTTCATAGGAGAGCAGTAGCATCTACTCAGCTGGTGTAGCAAGAGGGGCACAATTCCTGGCTTTTGACTTGCCCTACCTGGCTTGCCATAGGAACATGGTGGCTCTGTGGTTTAGGACTTGCTGATCAGAAGGTTAGCGGTTCAAATCTCCGCAATGGTTTGAGCTCCCGTTGCTCGGTCCCTGCTCCTGCCAACCTAGCAGTTTGAAAGCACCTCAAAGTGTGAGTAAAAGGTAAACGGCGTTTCCATGCGCTGTTCTGGTTTGCCAGAAGCGGCTTAGTCATGCTGGCCACTTGACCCAGGAAAACTGTCTGCAGACAAACACTGACTCCCTTGGCCTATAGAGCGAGATGAGCGTCACAACCCTAGAGTCGTCCGCAACTGGACCTAATGGTCAGGGGTAGCTTTAACTTTACCTGGATTGCCACGATTTGCCCTGGGGGCAGAGAACATGCAAGCCCACGCCCACAGCTAGGCTTGTTATCTCCCTGTAATGACTAAGATGGAAAACTGCAATGGTTTAGCCACTGGTGGCCAAGCAGGCAATCCTTTGTCCTCCTTCTTACCCCTGAATGTATCATGAGGTTTCTCAAGCACTGCTCCTCACTAGATCCAAAAATAAACTGGCCTGGTGGTGACGGTTTATTCCTCCCAAACAAGCTCAGAGCAGCAAACACAACAACAATAAAATTTACTTTCTTTTAAAAACGAAAACAAGTGATCACAGAGCTGCCAGGGAACAGTGCCTCCTGCCATCAAATGCCTCGGTAAACCGGAATGCTCTTAAATTTCTAAATTTACATTTAAGTGTGTCAGATGTTCTGTCTCCACTTTTACAATTTCCCTGCAAGTCTGCTTACCTCTGCAGTAACATTGGCAGCCAAATAACAGGAGAACGTCCACAGTCCTTCTGATGTTGACCAGGTCTACTTTGGACGGCCAGTGAAGAACTACAAAGAGCCTGGCTAGAATCAGCTCTGCCAGGCTGGAAAAATCTTGACTGTACCCTGCGGTTCTGGAGATAGCCGCACTCTGAGAGATGTTGGGCAAGAGCCGTATGTCATCCCAGCAGATGCCAGGAGGATGGAGAGCCAAGAGAACAGCTATACTTGCCTTCACGCATGTCAGAATGCAGTCTGTTGGCCACATTCACTTCTGGTCAGCCTTCTGAGGACCACATTCCAGTGATGGGCAGAACCAGAGGTGAAAGTAAGCAAAACAAAGAACTTGTACAGTCAGCACATTTCTACACTCCCTCTATTCCACTTCTAGGCAGGAGAGAGCTATGAGTTCAATGACATATCCCAGCCTGGCAAAAACACTCAAGGAAGGTGTGAAGCAAGGGCAGTGAGGGATGTGGTCTGGGGAGAATCCCAGGATCAGAAAGAGATGCCGGGGGGCTGCATTTGGCCTTCCAGTCTCAGATTTCTGTTTAATTACTGATGTTTTGAGAGCTAATTTTATTGTGTACAGTGGTACCTTGGGTCGCAAAGGGCTTAGTTGTTGGACAAATTGGCTCCTGAATACCGCAAACCCAGAAGTAAGTGTTCCGGTTTGTGAACGTTTTTTTTGGAAGCTGAACATCTGATGTGGATTCCGACTGAGTGCAGGAAGCTCCTGCAGCCAACTGGAAGCAGCACCTTCGTTTTCAAATGGTTTCAGGAGTCGAAAGGACTCCCAGAATGGATTAAGTTTGAGAATCAAGGTAAAGGTAAAGGGTCCCCTGACCATTAGGTCCAGTCGTGGCCGACTCTGGGGTTGTGGCACTCATCTCGCTTTATTGGCCGAGGGAGCCAGCATACAGCTTCTGGGTCATGTGGCCAGCATGACTAAGCAGCTTCTGGCGAACCAGAGCAGCGCACGGAAACGCCATTTACCTTCCTGCCAGAGCGGTACCTATTTATCCTCTTGCACTTTGACGTGCTTTCGAACTGCTAGGTTGGCAGGAGCAGGGACCGAGCAACGGGAGCTCACCCCGTTGCAGGGATTCGAACCGCCGACCTTCTGATCGGCAAGTCCTAGGCTTTGTGGTTTAACCCACAGCGCCACCCGCATCCCTGACTGTACTAATATATCCTAATAGATTATTGAATATTACTTTATTGATATAAGGTGTTCCATTATAAAGTTATGTTTTATTATGGCTTTATTACAACTTTTTGTATTGCATCAGATTATTGTAAGGTGTGTGTTCTTTGTTGTATATTTTGTTGCTGCATAGTAATATAGAAAGGTGGTATACAAATTGAAAGTGGAATGAAATGAAATTTCCAGCTTCTGTCATTACTTCAGCTCTTGCAGGACAGCCTGCTGCTAACAGAAGAAGAAGAAAAGGCTCCAATTCTGATTTAGGAGTGGTAGTTATGGCAAGCAGCCATAACCTAACTAAACATCAAAGGGGCTGTGCAAGGGTGGCAAGATGAGGCAGCCACTGACCCAGAACTTCCCAGCAGCATCTGTTAAAAATAATGTGTGACGCAACATCTGCTGGAAGTGTTAAAAGTGGTAAAGGGCTATTCCTATCAGATGGCAACTGTACCTGCTCGTTTCATCGCACAGTGAGTTCGATACCACGGATCCGTTCCAATGCTGACACTGAACAAGGCGATGCTGCAAGCCTACTCCGCGACCTGTGCATTGGCCTGTGCACTGAAAAGGAAGGGGATAAACAACACCAGTCAGAGACACAGAGATCTGCACCTTCCGGTACAAGATGCAAATAGTCAAACCTTGTGTGGCAGGTACCCATTGGGGCTGGTAAGGTGGAAGACAGGGAGCCCAGCAGCAGGGGCAGCCAGAGGCTAAGAGTCAATGACAGGTGAAGCTGACTAGTTGTAGTTTTATCCCCATCCCCAAACAGCCTCGGTCCAGTATACCTGAAGGAGCGTCTCCACCCCCATCGTTCTGCCTGGACACTGAGGTCCAATGCCGAGGGCCTTCTGGCGGTTCCCTCATTGCGAGAAGCCAAGTTACAGGGAACCAGGCAGAGGGCCTTCTTGGTAGTGGCACCCGTCCTGTGGAAAGCCCTCCCACCAGATGTCAGAGAAAAACAACTACCAGACTTTTAGGAGACATCTGAAGACAGCCCTGTTTAGGGAAGCTTTTAATGTTTACTAGACTATTGTATTTTAATATTCTGTTGGAAGCTGCCCAGAGTGGCTGGGGGAACCCAGCCAGATGGGCGGGGTATAAATAATAAATTATTATTAGTATTATTGTCTTCCCCAGCTGAATTCTACAAGGGCAACACTAAGGAGGAGAAAAGCAGACAGCCAAGGTCATCCCCTCTCCCCCGGACTTGACGTAGGACAGGCATAGGCAAACTCGGCCCTCCATATGTTATGTCCTGTTAGCTAGGGATGGTGGGAGTTGTAGTCCCAAAACATCTGGAGGGCTGAGTTTGCCTATGCCTGATGTAGTACATAGATAAGAAAGCACATCAGGCCATTGGGCCTTGTAGCTTAGTGTTGTCTGGCCTACTCTGGCTGACAGCCGCACTCCAGGGTGCCAGTCAGGAGTCTTTCCTTGAGACCTTTTGCATGTGAAGCCTAATGAGTTAAAGGTAAAAGTAAAGGACGCCTGGATGGTTAAGTCCAGTCAAAGGTGACATAGGGGGTGTGGCGCTCGTCTTGCTTTTAGGCTGAGGGAGCCGGCGTTTGTCCAGACAGATTTCCAGGTCATGTGGCCAACATGACTAAACTGCTTCTGGCACAACGGAACACTGTGACAGAAGCCAGAGCACATAGAAATGCCGTTTACCTTCCTGCCGCAGCGGTACCTATTTATCTACTTGCACTGGCATGCTTTTGAACTGTTAGGCTGGCAGGAGCTGGGACCGAGCAACGGGAGCTCACTCCGTTGTGGGGATTCGAACTGCTGACCTTCTGATCGGCAAGCCCAAGAGGCTCAGTGGTTTAGACCACAGTACCACCCGCATCCTGGTACTAATGAGCGTCCTTGATGGTCTCTTTACTTCCAGTAACAGAAGTGAATGGCTGCAATTCACTCGTGGTGGGAGGGACCTAACCTGAACCTGGGAGAAATGTCACAATAGCAGCGAGGCTTGTCCTTCCACTGCTAACAGTAACACCTTGGATTGGTGCATTGTGGCACTGGGTACAAGCCTATCCCCTTCTGCATGCAAAGCAGATGCCTCACCCTTCCTATCTAGCCTAATATCGCCCACTCTGGCTGGAAGTGACCCTCCAGGATCTCAGTTGGAGAAAGGTCTTTCCAAACATCTGAGATACAGCGTCAGAGGTCTTCTGTATGCAGAGCATCATCCATTCTGCCATTGATTGACAGTTCTATCCCTCCCACAGCACAGCCTCTCGCTACTGTTCCAGGAGAAGCCCAGGGAAGGGTTGCTCTTTTTCTCTCCCCCCTTCCCTGCCCCCCCTTGCTGGGCTCTTGCTGTCACAATTAATTCAACAGCAATATTAGAAGTCAAATATTTGGCTGTGGTTTCCATGGTGTGGTGTTATGTTATGATTAGCGCTGAAAAAATATTTCAGCAGAATATCTCATCAAAGTAGCTGAAACAAAAGATAATAATAATCTTGGCACGGGCTGCCATCTAAGCACTTTGCTGCTCAGAGGGGAGTTCTCACGGGATGGAGCCAAACGCTCCGAGTCACTGAGTAAGGCCCCCGGACAGCCACTCATTTTCTGCAGCGGCACGTCTCGTCGCTTCCCCGCGCTCCAAATGGCCAGCTGCAAAGCACCGTGGCCAACAGATACTGTGCAAAAACCCCACCTGTCTTTTGGCTCTCTGGCTGAGAATCAGGGAGCTACACAGCACAGCTCAGAAGGCCCAGGTTTGCGTCAAGGGCTGCCAGCTGCTCAGTGGCATAGCGTGGGTTGTCAGCACCCGGGGCAAGGCAAGTAATTTGCGCCCCCTAACCCGTGGATTTGAACCCCCTAACCCTAACCCCCAGATTTTGCGCCCGGTGCGGCCGGCCCCCCCTGCACCCCCCACGCTACGCCACTGCAGCTGCTGAACACCCAGAATAAAGGTCCTGGCTCAACTTTTCCACGTGCCTTTTGCAAATGCAGCAGGAGGACGGGCCTTTTCCAGTGGTGGCTCCCTGCTTGTACAGTCATACCTCGGGTTACAGATGCTTCAGGTTGTGCGTTTTCGGGTTGCACACCGCGCCGAACCCGGAAGTACTGGAACGGGTTACTTCCGGGTTTCAGCACATGCGCAGAAGCGCTAAATCATGCTTTGCGCATTCGCAGAAGTGCAGAAGCGCAACCCGTGTGTGCGCAGATGCGGCGCTGCATGTTGCGAATGTGCCTTCCGCACGGATCACGTTCGCAACCCGAGCGTCCACTGCAGAGTGCTCTCCCTAGAAAGGCTCGCTTGGTGCAATCATTACTCATCTTTAGGCACAAGGCTAAAACATTTCTCTTTTGTCAGGCCTTTGGCTATTGATTATCAATGTTGGGTTGGACATTTTAATCCAGCTTTTAAAAGACAGAATTGTCTTTTAGATTCTTTAGGTTTTTAAATGCTGGTTAAAGTATATTGACACCCTATGCCTTTTTAAAATGTGTTGTGGAAGGGGTTGTCTTTTCTGTTTTTTATATTGAGATTTTATGCTGTGAACTGCTCTGAGATCTAGGGGTATAGAGCAGTATACAAATTTATATAATACTAATACTAATGTGTTTGTTTGTTTCTTTGTTTCTTTATATACTGTAAAGACTCCCTCCTGCAAGAGAGGGGAGCGGTTGTGGTCGGGAGCCGGACTCCGCCTCAAGCATTAGCCCCTTGCCTCCCACTCACCTGGCTGGCCTACGCCCACGGGCAGGCACCCAACCAGGTGCCTGCGAGGGGGCGTGTTTAGCAGCCCAAATTGCTGCGGCACCAGCCTTCCGGCCTCACTTTTCGTCGTCCCGTCGCGAGATGCCTTTAATTACCAACATCATTTTATGCTACTTATAAACCTCGTCTGATGTTTTTCTTTTACAATGAAGCAGTGTATAGGAAATAAACAACAACACATTATTCTTATTCTTATTCTTCTTATTAAAAATCAGGCTTCAAAATTCATAGAAGTTGGGGAAAATACCTGCGTTAGTTGCTATCTTCTAGCCTAATGTACCTCATACGGCTGATGTGAAGATTGTACACAGCCGCAAGTTTCTTGAAGGACTCTTGAGATGTAATGGCGTTTAAGGTATCTGCCTCCCTTCCTCCTGAATTTCACCATGCTTTGAATCTGGCTTTGAGTGTTGGACTAGGACCTGGGAGGCCATGGTTTGAATCCCCACTCAGCCATGAAGCTCACTGGGTGTCCTTGAGCCACTCACCGTCTCTTAGCCTAACCTACCTCACAGGGTTGTTGTGAGGTGAAATGGGAAGGAGGAGAACCAATTAATAAATAAAATAAAATATTCCCAAACACTTTTTCACCTTAGCGTGAGTTGGTCAAATGCCTGGGTTCTAAGCCACTACCTAAACACAGAAGGTATCTTTGCTTGTTTTTTCCCTGTGATGACGCATTATCTCTGCCCCCCTTCCTCCAATCTTGATCCTCTTTTTATTTTTCTGCTGAAACGCACTGGGATTGTGCCTGTTGGTGTATTATATTATTATTTTTTGGTACATCCTGTTTAATTTCCTTTAAAGAAATCCTCAAAAAACAAAACACAACTGCTAAAATACAATAAAATGAGTGCATATGAAGTGTGGGATGTGAAACACAAGAGCAGTCAAGTACAACATTCCTAGAGTTGGAATGTTTACACATGGGGAGGAATGCTTGTCCAGCCAGCAGGTAAACTTCCTGTTTCCTTCTGGGCTGGGACAGACTTCCTCTGCATGTGACTAGAGGTGGGTGTGGCCTCACCTGTGCAGGTAACGACAAAAGCACAGGGAAGAGCAGCCATCTCTCTCTCTTTTTGACTACATGCATCGAAGAAGCAACATCTGCTTAGCCAAAGATGCTCTCTTGGCTCCAGCCAAGAAAGGACTAAGGGACTGTCTTCTTATGAGATAGTTTCCAGGTATATGTTACTTTTCTAAGCTAAGTCTGCCTTCTGGGATCCTATTGCGAACAGAATTATATGTGAGTAAACCTTTTTATACTTTTACAGAAGACTGTGTCGTGTGTTATCTTTTATGAGGGAATAAGGGGGAAATACCAGAACAGTTATTATGGAGGCTTTAGCGAGCCTGAGCAAACGCATCCGCTGCAAGTTTAAAAGGGGGAATGTTACTCTGCTACATTGTGAACTTGTTAACACAAGTTGGAAAGGCTATTATCAGACAATATATCCTCTCCTGCATCCCTGAACATTCCCACATGAAGCGTTTCTGCTGGGCCGTATTCAATGAGGCTTGTGTAGGAAACCTCACTGGAGGCTGTGTGGTGGGTGTAGACTGAAGTCCACCTATTAATGAGTCAATCAACAGGTAATTAATTACCTGGCCCCATGGATGAATAAGCCATTCCGTACACGAATGTCCCACACAAGGTTTCCTTTCCAAAGGATGCTCTTTGTGTGTGCAAGCAGACAGAGGCAACGTTACAGCAGTACCGTTGGCTCTGACTTGCTTGCAGATTCTCTGCCGGTGGCGGAACCCGTTGCCACATGAAGCCGAGCACTCGGACCAGGCACTCGTCGTCCATCTGCAGAGAGAAAATGTTAAAGCAGAGACAAAAATGCAGAAGTAACAACAGTCACATCATAACAGAGAGCAAGAGAGCACTATGGGCTATCTGCTGTGACTTCAGATGTTAGGATGGCTAATGTCCATGGTAGCTATATGGTAAACCCATGATAACTACAGTGGTACCTCGGGTTAAGTACTTAATTTGTTCCAGAGGTCCGTTCTTAACCTGAAGCACCACTTTAGCTAATGGGGCCTCCTGCTGCCGCCGCACCACCAGAGCCCTATTTCTGTTCTTCTCTTGAAGCAAAGTTCTTAACCTGAAGCACTATTTCTGGGTTAGCGGAGTCTCTAACCTGAAGCGTATGTAACCCGAGGTACCACTGTATTGGCCATATGGAAGCTCAGATTCACAGGCCACATCAACAGCACATATTTAAAGCACTATCCTACCATTTTAACCAGTCTGAGACCTGTCATTTGCCAACAGTGATGAATGTTGCTAGAAGACCCCTCTTCCCCCCACAGAGCTACAATTCCCAGGCAAGTTTTACAATCAATTCTTCTTCATGGGGAGCTCTGAGAACTGTAACTGTGAAAGGAATGGGTGTCTCCTAACAACTCCCGGCACCCTAATAAACTACAGTTCCCAGGATTCTTTTGGGGGGTGGGGAAGCCATTTAAAGTGGCACCACAGTGCTTTAAATGTATGCCGAGAGTGTGGCCTATGACTCTGAATACCAGTTGCTGGGGAGAGGACTACAGTGGTACCTAGGGTTACAGACGCTTCAGGTTACAGACGCTTCAGGTTACAAACTCCGCTAAACCAGAAATAGTACCTCGAGTTAAGAACTTTGCTTCAGGATGAGAACAGAAATTGCACGACGGCGGTGTGGCGGCAGCGGGAGGCCCCATTAGCTAAAGTGGTACTTTGGGTTAAGAACAGTTTCAGGTTAAGAATGGACGTCCAGAACGAATTAAGTTCTTAACCCGAGGTACCACTGTACTGCACTCCCTTTACCGCCTGTGGGCTTCTCAGAGGCATCTGGCTGGAAGTGATGCAAACCAGATGCTGGACTCGATTGGGTTTCCATCTGATCCAGTGGAGCTCTTCTGCCAGATCATTAGCACACCAAGGACCTGTGGCCCAACTGTATGCCACAGTGCCAGAAATCTGGTTTAAATGGCTGTACATGCAATGCTGTACAAGCAAGGCTTTGTGTGTGTTTATGTCTATTTGTTGAATGACCAGCACATTTAAACAGCACTGGTGTGTTGCAGGGAGAGGCAGCGGCTGCAGTTTTCTGAAGGCAGCTGCACTGCATTCACTGGGGTGGAGTGGGGAGGCTAAGCGATGAGATTGTGGCAGCATCTGGCAGGTTTGCACACACCTGCAGGGCCACCGCGACCAACCCAGATTTCCCTGGACCTCGCTGTGTTGCCTTGCCCAGTCCCGTCCCAGCAATCAGAAGTGCTGCTACCAGGATGCTGCCGCCGCCAGCATCACTCTGATTGCCCCAATGCGCCATTGCTGCAATTAACCCTGGTTGAATTTGCTCCTGGTTTCTCACTGCAGTGCATTCTGCTCTCTCAACAGCTGTTAGCCACAGCAGTTAAGAAAATGGAATATCCATGCTCATAAATACTGTCGCTATTAGATGGATCCTTGATTGGGTATCATCATCATCATCATCATCAATCAATTGCCTTCCCTACACATCTCAAGTTCATGTACAAAGTGCAATTAAAACAGCTAAACACAGTTAAAAGCAACACAGAAAATAACAGCAGGTAAATTTAACACAATACCAAGTAAGGACATAAGTGGCAGAGACCATTTCATCCAGCTGGGAACGATTGCCAATGTAGCAAAAAGGGGTAGGGATATCTGTCAATTTTCATTTCTCATTTTAACAATGTTACATTCTGCTTCTCATGAAAAATTGCCAGCATTTCATTGTGCATTTCTTCCAACACACGTTTTTGTGTGCAATTTTGCAAAATAAACACTTCCCCCCATTATGGGTTTTTTTGCATATTATTTTCATTTGAATATTCATTTTCATGCATGCTTTCCCCTAACATATCCATTTTTTTGTACACATTTGTTGTTGTTGAACTGCTTTGCAAAACGCAGAGAACACAAATTTTGAAAGGTGGCTGTGTGCTGTGGTTCCCATATTGTTTTGGGAATTCTTAAGTGGGTATGTTTGCATGAAAATGTGGACCAAGCAAAATTTCTCCTGCATCCTTCCTAGCAAGGTACCAAGGGCAAACGTTCTCTTGCCAGAGCTAATATTAGCTGTAGGCAAGGGGGCTGTTACTGAGACCACAGCAGGGGAGGAAAGGGTAAAACGTCTCTTCTCTGTGTGCCGCAGTCCGGCCTGCTGTGATTGTTTTGTATAAAACCCTGATGTGGTTGCAAAAGACATGCTTAATATCACATGTAGTTTGGCCCTCCCTTTGTGTAGTGAGAAAACACCCGGAACTGATCTGAACTGAGCCTGGTTTACAGTTTCTCACAGCTTTGAGACACAGAATATGATTGGCATATTAAAATTCAACTTGGCTGAGGCTCTGCTGGAAACATTCAGCAGGGGGAGGGGCGACCCGACAGGGATTTGTCCCACTTCACCTGCGGTGTTAGTCCAATTTCCTCCTGGCTGCACAATTTGCATGACATATGTATATATCTGCAGACTGAATGCTGGGTCCTGCTGTCAGTCTTCCCCTTTCCTCCCATGCTTCAGTTTATCTGGCTACCCTTTCCTTCTAAAATTGTTGTAAGCAGCACATTTGTTTATCCATTTGTCCTCTACTCTGTTTAAAAACAGCACTACAGATGTTTTTAAACTGCCTGAAAAATTGCTTTGGGCATCGGCAGGCATGGGTGGGTTTCCGACTACACTGGCACTAGCCAGTGCATGCTTTCCAAAAGCAGATCTTCTCCATTAATGGTCCACCGTAATTAAAACCATCTTTTTAAGAGCCCAAATTGGACCTTGTCAACAATGCAGTGAAGTTCCCTTTCCTACCTTTAACGCAGTACACATGCACCCCATATTCTCCTGGTGGCATCTCTAATATTTTGCCGCCACCCCCCAACCCCCCCCCCCATTAGGAATTAATATTAAGGTTCATCCATCATTTTTCTGAAGGTTGCAACTCCCTGTTGATCTTCAGGTGCTTGACAAAGACCACTCTATTCCAGCAGACATTTTAAGGAAATGTTGATTAAGAAGTATCTATCTATCTACCTAATAAATGACATTCAGACACTAACATTGTAATTTGATAGTAAACAAAAAAAAGTTGAAACACAAATAAATGACCTTTGTTTTAAAAGTAGATAAAATACTGGAAGAAACAAGAAATGGGAAGTGCATACCCTTTTGTGTAAAAAGGAAAATGAATTAATCTGAGACATTTGGCTTGGAAGATTGGGAAAACATTGCCTAACAGAAAGCAGATCAATTGGATGTCATTCTAGAATGAATATTTTGAATAAATTCCTTTAGACAGACAGAAAATCGGAAGTCCTTTCTATTTTTCCTCTTTTTATTTTTCCTGTTCTGTTCTTTTTTTTTTGTTTTCCTTTGGTGTTTTCTCTTTCTCTCCCTGTTTTTGTTTTTATTTAGATTAATTTCTGTCATTCATTGTATTATGAAAAAGCTTTAATAAGATCATCATCATCATTATTATTTTTTAAAGGAAGTGTATACCTGGCAGGACAATCGTGGGTGTTGCAGGACTGGTAATTTGCAGTCGGCTTCTGACTCTCGTCACACAATGTCAGGTTCACTTCTTGCTCCTTCGTACCCACACACAGCAGCTTTCGGAACTGGGTTCCTGAGTTCCCACAAGTAGCAGAGCAAATATTCCAGTCACCAAGCTGCCATCTATACTCTATTAAAAGCAGGAGAGAAAGCAACAGGTAAGCAAGAGTATAAGTTACAGGTTGCGCCTCAAATATAACGTCAGCTTTGTTGGGTATGAGAAACCTTGCATGCCTCCAGTCAGCAGAGGACAGGGTTGAAATTAATAGATAGGGAAAACAAACTTTGTAGTTTCCTGCCCAACTCTCTCTCCTTGTACCCCCTCTTATGAAATAGCCATGAAATTAGCTTCCACCATGTAGGCTTAGAATGTGAAACCATCCTTGTAAATATGAAGAAACTGTAAGCAAAGACTTTACTACTGGAAACTCTGTGTGTTTTATTTACCCTTTTAAGTGATGCTGCTGATGTGAGAATGAGAAGGGATGGGTGGTGGGACTGGATAGGTTCAGCTTCCAAGTTTTAACTCTGCTATAAACTAGCAACCAATCATTTTTTTAAAAACCTAGAACGCTTTGGGATAAGAGGATCTGCCTTATACTGAGTCAGGGTGTTATGTACTGAGCTGAATCCTAGAACAATAGGATCTAGAATGCAGCAGTCTGACTGGTCCGCAGAAGCCACCCAATCCAGCTCCAGGTGGAAGTGGATCAGTGACCTGATTGGCCTGCAGGAGCAGCAAATCAGGTGCCTGGATGAAGTGACTCAGCAACCTGATTGGCCTGCAGGAACAGCCAATCAGGTTTCTGGAGGAGGTGAATCCGCAACCTAATTGGCCTACAGGAGCAGCCCGGAATTAGCCAATCATGCGGGGCCCATTGTGTAAATAATGTATATATAGCTAGATGTTTTGGGGAAAGTTTCATTCATTGCTACTATGAGCTGAATAAAGAGCATGAAATTCACACTCGACTCCGAGTATATTTCACAGGACAACAGTCTCCCAAGGCCAAATCCATCTTCTCTATGAACAGCTGTTTTCAGATGCAAGTCCTCCAAGGTCTTTTCTACCCTTGACAGATGAGGTCCTCCTTGGTAGACATGCCAAGAACTGAACTCATAATCTTTCCATTCAAATATGGCATTTAACCTACTACTAAAGCAGTGCCCCTGAAGACAGCCACAAAGTGGGCAGGAACTTTCACTGAACAGGAAGCTTCAGAGAACATTAGTGTGATCTAATGGCCAAACTAGATCCATAAATAGGACGTCTTGAATTTTGAAAAAGACTGATCTGCAGCCATGCAGAAAGCAGAGACTGGATCAGGACTTTGGTTCTAACGCAGGGCAGGTTAGTCCTTCACAACTGCTATTTTTATGGTTAAAATCTCACCCCACCGCCTGAAGTGTTTAGTTATTCTGTAGGGAGAAACACACAGGAACCATAAGAATGTGTATGCGTTTGGCCCTGCCCAGTACCATCCAGTGTGGCAGCCAGTGTCAGAGCTGTCTTCCTGATACTGGAACCACTGCAGTAGACGGAACAGGGATGAGTCAGGGCAACAGCAAAGTCAAGGCAAGAGCAACAGTTTGACTCACTGCTGCCCTGCCTTGCCCAAGGTAAGGAGACCATGTTGGATGTGGATCCTGAAAGACCTGCTCCCTGCCTTGCAGGCCTTTCCCCACCTGGTCTGGGAGGACAGGGCTCTGATTGACTCCAGCTACAAAAGCAGAGGCTGCTGAAGAGGCCAGAGACAATCTTGGCTGTTTCTTAGTGCAGATTCACGTCACTAAGCCTGAGCTTCCACAGCCGCTGCCCGTCATGAGCCACCACTGGCAGGATTGGCAGCAACGGCAGCAGATATGCCCATAACTTTATTCTCTTGCTAATTATGCTGTTTGAAATGTGCATTTTGTATCTGACTTCCTTTGGCAATGCTTTCTTTTGAAACATTTAAGATAAAAATGATTTTGTTAACTTTGCTGCGCGCTAAATGTGCATTCCGTAGCTGACCTCCTTTGTCGTGTTTTATTTTGAAATCTTCAAGCTAATGTTTTAGTTTTCCGTTAAATATGGTGTTTCGAATGTATTCTCTGTGTACCTGACTTTCTTCAGTAATGTTTTCTTCTGGATTGTTTTGTTCAGTGTTTATGGGCCAAATCTAATCCTCTGAATGGTGCCATGTGTGTTAGTTTCTGTTTGTGCCACTGTGCAGAGTCACAAGACTCTGTTTTGCATTCCAGAGATTCCAGGCTATTGGAAGTCTCATGGAAGAGCGGAGACGGATGTGATGTTACTGGTTTCCTGTTCCTTTGTTGTTCAGTTGCTCTCTGCTTTCACAGAGAGAGCATGTGTTTCTTTTCTGTCTGTGTAGTTAGAAATAAAACTCTTTAGCAATGTAGCTCATAAACTTCTCGTCCTTCTCTGCGTGCTGGATACTCTGCGTAATGAGGGAACGTGCCTGGAGTCTCATCAAAGGCTCAGGTCGTTAATCATGTCGGAGGACTCGACCGGAGGAATCGCTCGGTTGAACCCAAGTCCGACAATGTGGAGCCCCTCGATCGTTCCACACAGCCAAAACGTGGGTCTAGACAAGCAACATTTGTGGCAATGGGACCCTGTAGCATGTTAGGGTGGGGGAATGCATGGGGTGTTGCTCAGCCACCATTTTGCTGTTCTGGACAGCTAAGGATGTAAACAGCTGTTCTTTTCCATTCTGTGTCCATCGCTTGCTGCAGTTTGCCTTCTGCCGAAAGCTACGCGAATTGCAGTGCATTTTTTTTCTGGGGGTACGCATACCCCTTAACATTTTGTGTATCTAACTTAGGCCTCATTGAGGGGCAGTATTTCAATATGAGTAGGAAAATGAGATTACCCCTAAACATTTTTAATGGGGGGAAAAAGCACTGGTTATTTGTCTCTCTGTCTGCTGTGGCAAGATTTCTTAAACTTATGCAATTTACATAATTAATTGCCACTGCTATTATGTTATTTTATTTCATTCATTCCAGTGCAAAGGAAACACAAAGCAAATGGAGGGAGCACAATCAATTATATATCATTTATATATATCAATTATATATCATTTGCAGGCTGCAAGCAATGAAGAAAAGCGATTCCCATTCCAGAAGGGGGGCGAAAAAGCAAACATGGGCAATTTCTGCTCCCATTTCTTATTTCATCGGAATTCTCTGACACCCTTATGTAGCACATCGTCATATCACCATAACCAGCTAGCATCATTACATTACTTTTTTATATATATAAAAAAGAATCTGGATTAGTTTAATAACTGTCTACTTAAACAAAAACATTGCTCCCCTATTAATTCTGTGCATTAGGGAGTGACAGTCTCCAGCAAAAAGCCTCTTTAAAAAAACTGGGTTACATTTCAAAATGATCCCACCCTGCCCCCTTTCAGACATAATTTAGAAGATGAAGTACGATGCAATGTTGACAGATTTCTATGCAAGCACAGAAGTCGCAAGGTTGCCTTTTCTTTTTCCTTTTTTGGTGAGGGGGGTGGGGAGCTGGTCCCATAACATCCAAGAATAATTGATCGCTCCCAGCTGTGTCCACAGTCTCATTCCCGCAGCACATAATGAATTCTTTAACTTATTGGGTTTTCAGTGATTCCTTATTACTTCTGGCTTTCTTAAAATAATACAAAAGAACCCTTTTCAAAGCAGAAATGCTTAAAATTTACTGAGTGCAAGTGTGACTGAAATATTGTATTATATTTATTCTGCCATGAAGATACAGCATAGGGGTTCTCTCCAAACACCCACCGTGCTGCAAAAACCACCCTGTAGCAATATTTCAGACACGTAAGATGCTCAAATAATGAATCTCCATGACACAATGCATTCTCTCAAGACAGCCAAAGCCCAAGATTGGGAAAGAATGGGTTTTTCAGATAGTATCAGCCGCAGTCGTCTCATAAAAGAATTCAAGGACTGTACTACACATTACTATTGTTTATGCAGACATTTTGGACTACAAATCCCATCAGTCTTAGCCAGCATGGCCACTGGTCAGGCATGATTGGAGTTGTAGTCCAGGAACATCTGGAGAGCGCAAAGTTGAAGAAGGGTGGTTTGCCTTCATATACAATCCAGTTTAATGACAGGGGAGGAGACACTCCTAGACTAACAAGATCATGCCATAGAGGCTGGTCGTAATGAAGCAATTAGGAGAGAAAGAGACAGAGTGAAGCCAGTCTCAAAGGCAGCCCCGTCTTCTGTTTTGCCCTAACCAGGGACAGCCATTGTGGTGCCCTCCAGATGTTGCTGGACTACAGTTCCCATCATTCCTGACCATTGGTCATGGCAGTTGGGGCTAGAGGGATTTGGAGTCCAACATCTGGAGTGCATCAGGTTAGCTACCTCTACCCTAAGCTATAACACTAGGGAAGTCTCAAAATGCTTACAGCAGATTCGGGTTACAGACGCTTCAGGTTACAGATTCCGCTAATCCAGAAATAGCTAAAGTGGTGCTTTAGGTTAAGACCAGTTTCAGGTTAAGAACGGACCTCCAGAACAAATTAAGTTCTTAACCCGAGGTACCACTGTAATTTGGTACAAACAATCAACAATGCTTAAAGAAGGAAATATAATGAAACTTAATAATTGGGCCATGGAATCTTCAACAAACCTTCCTTCTTGACATTTACCCAGACAGACAATGGCTTGGAACTTGATGATGTCCAACATCTGTATTGTCCACCAAGCTGCTCAGAGATAACGTTCACCTCTAGGATACGTCCCCCAACCAGGCTCCTATGATCAAAGCCTTTCATTTCTTCAATTGGTTGATTTTTGAAGAACCAGCGAATTGTGTTCTTTCTACTGGGATGCACAGGACAACCTAGAAAGCAAGGACATTGTTAGCCTATTTTCCTATGAGATTTGGATTTCTTTAAGAAACAGTCTATGAAGTTACATTTCCCAGTTATTCACATGTGCACCAGTTGGGAGGCTAAGTTTCCCACTCAACCAATCACTTTGTTTTAGACCACATGCTCATATTCTTCCTTGTCATCCAACCCTCTGCTCCAAAGCGTCGACTCATGACAAGCTGGCCCTGTTGCCCCGAATTGACACCTGGCTTCCAACACCAACAAACATATTTGGGAGTCATACCTATCCGCAACAGCTCCCCAGGTACCACGCTAATGTTGGTACCAATCCCAGATGCCATGAGGACACGCTTTCTCCTACTGTTGCCGTATGATCCATTGTTAGGCTTCTGAGATCTTCGTTCTGAGAGGAAAGAGGGGTGGGGAGAAAGTATTACTTCCTAGTGCATCTCAGGAATAAGTGTTGCGGATGGTTTCGTAAAGCACACTAAGTGTTTTCTTAGGAATGGTGCAGTGAATTGGATCTGCCTGTTGAGATTTCAGGGTAGAGTGCATAATAATAATAATAATAATAATAATAATAATAATAATAATAATAAATTATTTATACCCCACCCATCTGGCTGAGTTTCCCCAGCCACTCTGAGCGGCTTCCAATCAAGTGTTAAAAACAATGCAGCATTAAATATTAAAAACTTCCCTAAACAGGGCTGCCTTCAGATGTCTTTTAAAAAGATAGCTGCTTATTTCCTTCACATCTGAAGGGAGGGCGTACCACAGGGCAGGCGCCACTACCGAGAAAGCCCTCTGTCTGGTTCCCTGTAACCTCACTACTCACAATGAGGAAACCGCCAGAAGGCCCTCAGAGCTGGACCTCAGTATCCAGGCTGAATGATGGGGGTGGAGACGTTCCTTCAGGGATACTGGGCCGAGGCCGTTTAGGGCTTTAAAGGTCAGTACCAACACTTTGAACTGTGCTCGGAAACATACTGGGAGCCAGTGTAGGTCTTTCAAGACCGGTGTTATATGGTCTCGACGGCCGCTCCCAGTCACCAGTCTAGCTGCCGCATTCTGGATTAATTGCAGTTTCCGGGTCACCTTCAAAGGTAGCCCCTTTGAAGGTAGCATAAGAACATAAGAGGTGCTCTGCTGGATCAGGCCAGTGTCTCATCTAGCCCCACCCAGCCCAGCCCTGTCTTCTTCATTTTCCTCAGTAAAAGGTAATTGGGATTTCTCTTTCTCTCTCCGGGTTTCATCTGCATTATTTAAGTGACTTTGCTAACACGGACAGCACAAGCACAGAGAAGAAAGCAGAAGTGTGGTTCAGGCAGAGAGTCACTGGCAGCTGATGGCACTTCTTGGTACCACTGGGCCTGATTTTGTACTTACCAGCCAATCGAAGAACAGTTGTGGCCATGGCTTGTCCAAGAGCATTGGAGGCTGTGCAAGTGTACACTCCAGCATCTTCATGTGAAACATTCCTAAGGATTAAGGACCCATTTGCAACTGAGAACACTTGAGTTCTTGGGAAGCCTTCGTTCTTAAACCAAGTAACCTCAGGTTGGGGAAGACCTGGGGGGGGAATAATAGCAAAGCAAAACTTATTAACCTTTTATTGCTCTAGTTTTGTTAAAAAGTGCAAAAAATACTATGAAATTGGGGAAAACATAGTCAGCCCTTAACAATTAAAGACTGTGAACCCAGATGAATAATTTTTGATTATTTATTTACTATGCTGTTTCACTAGTAATTGCAATTTGACTACTACCAAAGCCTTTCTAAAATTAAGGAATGAAGTGGGACATAGATTATAATTTCAAACACAAGCTGGCACTCATTGGTCCGGTTTGCATGGAACAGTAAGCCATACACCATGGCTGTATATGCACCACACATTTAAAGCACGTGACTTCGCCCCAAAGAATCCTGGGAACTCTGGTTTACCCTTCACATGATCTGTTGGGAGGAAATCATGAGCGCTGGTTCTTCTTTAATGTTAAGCTAGCACACTGGTCCCTTGGCCCCCAATATGACACTGGGAGGGGACCAGGTAAGGCCATGGCTTTCCGTTACAGTGGTACCTCAGGTTACAGGTAACAGGTAACAGACTCCGCTAACCCAGAAATAGTACATCGGGTTAAGAACTTTGCTTCAGGAGAACAGAAATCATGCGGAGGCCCCATTAGCTAAAGTGGTACCTCAGGTTAAGAAGAGTTTCATGTTAAGAACAGACCTTCAGAACGAATTAAGTTCTTAACCTGAGGTACCACTGTACATGTGAAGTTGTCCTGCTCTTATGAGGAAAGAGCATCTTTAACACACACACACATTTACCTTTCCATTACAGATCAGAACCAAACTGTTCTAAACAATTCTGTTAAGCGTCTTCCACAAAGAGGCCCAGGGATTCAGATGTGCCCCCATGCCCATTTTGCAAGTAGCATGCAAGGACATTGTATGCAGCACACGCACTCACAAATAAATGTTTTACAACTTCCTATAACCCCCAAGTGACAGGAAGCTCGGCGCAACTTTTTGCAGCTCAATTTCTTTGTGAGAAGGAGAAAGAATGTGTAACATTTTAATATCGATTGTTCTTACATACACTGCTTGAGCACAGGGGAGCAGTCAAGACCAGCCACAGACAGTACTTTCCCCTTTATAGTGGCATCCGTTTTGCAGGGCCAGCCATAAAACAGAGAATTGTGATTTCTTCACTGGTTGTATTCAAGATGTTGGTTTCTTTCCTGCCATTTGGGAGAGAGATGCAGCTGGCTCAGGCCAGTGGAGTTTGTAAAGGTAAAGGGACCCCTGACCATTAGGGCCAGTCGTGACCGACTCTGGGGTTGCACCGCTCATCTTGCTTTATTGGCTGAGGGAGCTGGCATACAGCTTCAGGGTCATGTGGCCAGCATGACTAAGCCGCTTCTGGCGAACCAGAGCAGTGCATGGAAACGCCGTTTACCTTCCCATGGGAGCGGTACCTATTTATCTACTTGCACTTTGACGTGCTTTCGAACTGCTAAGATGGCAGGAGCAGGGACCGAGCAACGGGAGCTCACCCCGTGGCGGGGATTCGAACCGCTGACCTTCTGATCGGCAAGTCCTAGGCTCTGTGGTTTAACCCACAGCACCACCCGCGTCCCTAGTGGAGTTTGTAGGGGGCAACAATAGCACATTTCTGGCCATTCTTTTTGAGCCCCTAGGCAGCCCCCACTGTATGGGTGCCCTGTCCAGAGCCCCCAAAACTGCCCTTGGGTGTGGTGGTGAAGGATGGCTTGACAGCCAGATTCAACCACCAGCCCAGTTGGCTTCCATACATGGAATCAAGAGGTGTCCCCTCATCCTTTGTCTTGGGCTGCAAATGTCTTGGACTGGTCCTGATATCCAGTAAGATCAAAGAGTGGTCACCACTAGCTGACAATGCTCCTTCAAGCACCATCTAGCCACCTGCGCCTTTAAAGAAACATCTATTAGATAGTTACCTAAAGGAAAATCTAGCGACGTCATCATCAGACAACATAGAACAGCAGCATTCTGATTCCATTGTCCAGCAGACCATGTATCCAGCGGCAGTTGGTGGGGTTGCATGGGTGGGGACCGCCTTGCTCTCCTGCTTCCCCAGTGCTGCTTAGCAAGAGGGGGAGACATGTGGGAACTTGGAGCGGGGACCATTCTGATGCTCCCACCACTGTGTCTGTACTGCCCCTTCCCTTCTTGGTAAGCGACAGCGTCTTGTGGCATTCAGAAGACGGGAGAGCAAAACCAGCCAACACTGCATATATCCACTGGCTAAGGAACAGGAATATTTTGTAGAGGTACATAGGAAACTGCCTGAGGCTGAGTCAGTATACTTCTTCATCTAGATCAGCTGCTCTGAGCTATAGAATCTCTTAGGCCGAGGAATTTTGCATTCCCTGCTGCCATGGTCCCTTTTAACTGTGGCTGAACCTGGGACCCCCTAGCTGCAAACATGCGCTCTAGCAACCCTGAGCTCTGTTCCCGCTCCATGAAACCTAATTATTAAGGCAGGCTTGAACACTCTTTTTTTTACAGGTCATTTTGCAAAATTGCTTTTGGGGCAATTTCTCCATGATCCTTGAGAGAGGAAGTTTAGCATCTAAGTCAGAAGCTTAGCACTTTTCTGTCCACACCTCAGGTTTGCTTCTCAGTATAATGTAAACCAGACTTCTTCTTCTTATTTTGGAGCTTGCTATTTTTATGGAAAATAAAAGTGTCTATCAAAAAAAGCCATCAGAGAAGCGATCAACTCTAACAGGGTTGCCAAACAAGTTAACTTAAGCAATTACTGTCTTCAACTCTAAAATCTGTTTTCTATGTTTCTGTGGGTTGTTTTTTTTTCTTTTAAAGAAAAAGAAGTCAACGAATTATTTAAAAGGACAAGTGATTTAAATGGCAGGTAGTATAAATGTTGCTGAGAAAGAAGCTTAGCCCTATTCGGAGAAGACCTCTTGAAATTAAGAAGAGATTTTGTTTCAGGCCTGAGCCCCTTTTGCGGTTGCAGCCCAAATACTTTCGGCCAGCGTTTTGGCACCCTCTCATAACTTTCTCAGTCAAGAGTTAAAATTCCTTATACATGCTGCGTTTTCCAAAGTTGCTCAGGAAGCGCTGCTCACACTACACAAAGGCTAAGGAAGCAACACACACAAAGCCACAGCTAAGTGCCTTAGACAAAAATAAGACAAGAATCAACAGCACAATAAACGCTGCAATCCTGTTACAGATTTTATACCTTTATGTCCAGTGACTTTGGGTACATACACACCACACGTTTAAAGCATGTGACCTCCCTCAAAGAAACCTGTAGTTTAAGGGTGATGGGAATTACAGCTCTGTGATGGGTAAACTACAGCTCCCAAGATCCTTTGGGGGGAGAAGAAGCAGTATGTACTCAGCAGCTGGTCAGCATAACAGTCTTGGACCCCAATCCTGAAAATACATTTACTTGATCCCTTCCCGGGTGCAGTTCAAAGGACTGGCGTTGACCTTTAAGGCTCTTCAACTTTCTCTGTATGAGCCTTCTAGTGCCATAAGAACATCTTCAAAGGGCCTCCTTTGGCTTTGGGGTGAGAAGAAGGGATGCTTGAAGGATCTGAAATTTGGGGGATCTAGCAACAGCTGACCTGCTGTGCACCTCCTGGACTAGAAGTTAGTTATCCACCTGCTTTCACACTTCACAAATGTTTTGACACAATTCTTAGCTGGCTAGTTCAAGTTCCCATCTAGTTCAAGGAAGATGGGAGCAGCAACAAGAGCCTTGAAGTCGCCAATCCACAGAAGGCACCTAGAAAGCAGAGTGGACACAGATTGCCTGCACGCTGCTTTTTTGCACTAAGGTGAGATTATTGTATTTCTATTTAAATTACAGTAGTTATTTCTAAATCTGCACTTATACATATAAATCAACATGCAATTTTAATGCAAATTTGTGTCCTTCTTTTGGTCCTCTTGCCTGGTCCTCCTTTTTTTTTGCGGGGGGCGACAAGTTGCTGCTACCCTATTTGTTAACATTATTTGATAATTAGGGTGCACATTTTCAAGCACGTACAACTCTTAGGGCTGTACCCAATATTCTCTGTGCCCTGGAGCGAAGGCTCTTATGCTAGCTGATAGGTGAATTTTATTGCTGTGCAGCAGAGGAATGAAGCAGCTGCACTAGTGTGAATGGGTTGCACAACAGATTGCACAGTCTATCATGCAACAAAGTTGCCTGAAACCTGCTTATGCATTCTCACGCACAACAACGTTCCACTGGCACAAAACATTTCGCCAGTGGAAGTGTACCACTAAGAAGCTTAGCACTACATTGGATAAAACCTCCATGGTATATCTGAATAGTCCTGCTTCTTCTCCAATGTCTGTTTCTACCTTGATTCTAGGATTACCCCTGAAAAACTTGAAATTAAATTTCGAATCAAAATTTCCCATTGTAAATGCAGCCAGTATTCAGCCATCTTTTCTTCCATACTGCCCCAGATCAAATTTGCTAGACATGTCTCTACCTTAACCCCTCCACTCTCCCATCTGATGATTTGCTTTTCAGAGTGCCTGTTCCACAGAAGTGCAATTTAGCTTTGAAACCACAAGGCTCGTTTACTGCTAACTATGTGAGATATTGTTTGCATTTACTGCTGCCTACTGAACTAGACCATCAGCCGACTGGGTTTTGTTCATTTCTCCTGTGAGGTTTCCTACAGTAATGATGAAAGCAAATGAATCTGCTGCACAGCAGAGAGTTGCCAAGTGGGGGAGAAATCAAGAAAGGCTCTTTTTTCCATGAAATAATAACTGGGGTGAGAGCAGACCAGAAGTGTGCAAGATGCTGGAAGTATAAGTAGGGGTGGGAAACCCTGTGAGTTTTGATTTCTCTCCGATTCTAATTTTTCCAGTCTTATTGTCAGTTCTCTTTCACACCAGTTTGGAATGATGATGATAATAATAGCTGATTAAAAATTCATCATAATTTTAGTCCAAATTTCTCCTTACAAGTTTGTATGCAATTTTGTCAAAGAAGAAGAGGAGTATGGGATTTGATATCCTGCTTTATCACTACCCTAAGGAGTCTCAAAGCGGCTAACAATCTCCTTCCCCCCCCCACAACAATAGATAATCTTTTTGCAAAACAATTCCACACCCCCCAATCTAATGCATTTTTGTATGTTAATTACACCAGCATATGCATTTCTATGCACGCTTTACCCCAGTATATGGCTTTTCCTTGTGTGGTTGGCAACTGCACACTCAGTACTGAGATTTAATGGTTTTCCTTACCCCCACAATCTTGACAGCAGGGTTCATAATAGATAAAACCCTGACCCTGGACAGAGAAGAGTGGGGGCAACCAGCCAAGTGCCCTACTTTGAAGCAAATTTAATTTGTATTGTTAATGCAGATATCATTTGCTAATAAATATCAAAGTGCGCAACGACATTTCTCAGTTCTAAACATTCCTACTTGAAGTTTCCTTTGTTTTCATAACATGTCGACTGATGGACTGCAATCCTGCACAGGTCTACTCAGACGTAAGTCCCATTGATTTCATCAGGACTTGCTAACTCGTAAGTGTGTGCAGAACTGGAGTCTCACAGCTCTACCTAGAAAAAAGATTTTCTACCTTAAAAATGCAAAAAGGAAAAAAACAAACATAGAGGCTGCATGTAGACAGAAACCTGCTTTTATTTCCTCCAGAAATGCGCATTGCAGGGAGCCTATAAAAGGAATGGTGTTTGAAAACAAATTTCCTCCAAGCGTAAAAGCACAGTAAAATATTACACACTGAACATTTTAAGGCTTACTAATTATTCTTAAAGCTTTGACTTCACTACCCCCTGAAAAAAAACAGCTGTAGATGTTTGTAGGGTTTTAGAAAACGTTTTATACTTTCCCCATCCAGGAGCAACTTCAAGCCAAGTCAGAAGCAGTGGTATCAACAGAGAGAATATTATTTTGTAAAAGCCTACATTTGGTCCTTAATTGCACTTATTTTTTGGAAGCCTGACCTGATATTCTTCTCATGGAAATATCTTGCTCATACTAAACAGAAGAAGGTAGTATATACAGAAGGTCCCGAAAGTAAACAAGTTCGTTTCTGTGGGAAGGAATCTTTGTGGATTATGGTCTAAAATCAGGAGAAGCAGAAGTGAAATCTGGGAAACCTTCATGAAGTGTCTGAGAACTCTAAAGACGTTTAGAGGAGTTATGTGCACAATTGAATATTAATGTATTTCCCCCTTTTTTGACCAGTAGGTGGCATGCCATACATTATAATATAATATATTATAATGCATTATAATATGATATAATTCCAATTTTCCACATTAAGAACGTAAGAAATGGCTGTTGGATCAGGCCAATGTAGGGTTGCAATATGTCCTTTTTTTAAAATAAAAAAAAGCTCAAAAAAAATTTGCATTGAGATTTCAAAAAGAAAGAAAGAAAGAAAGAAAGAAAGAAAGAAAGAAAGAAAGAAAGCTCAACAGGGTAAAACTAATAAAAGCTCATCATGTTACCTCCTACTTGCATTTTCTCTAAACTAAAAAGTTCCAAATGTTTATGTTTTGTGTATGTTGTGTAAAAAGTTTATGTTTTGTGTATGTTGTATTGCCTGAGAAGGGTTATGTGGGATGTAAAACACTGGAGCAGTCAATTACAACATTTCTAGAGTGTACATGTTACGACATGGGGAGGGATGTCTGTCCAGCCAGCTGGTAAACTTCCTGGGACAGACTTCCTCCGCATGTGACCAGAGGTGGGTGTGGCCTCACCTGTGCAGGTAATGATAAAAGCACAGGGCAGGACAGCCACCCCTCTCTCTCTGCCATCTTCCTTCGAAGAAGCAACATCTAAAGATGCCCTCTTGGCTCCCAGCCAAGAGAGGAGAATCTAATAAATAGAATCTAAATGTATTTTACCAAATGCTGTAACCTTTCTTCATGGCGGAGTTACTCCACCCCATTTTGACGTCCCTTTTCCAAACCTTTTCCAATTCTACAATATGCTTTTTGAGGTGAAGAAACCAAAACAATTATTTCACTTTAAAGCTTCTCACTCTAGCTTTCTAGTTTCACTCTCTATTTCAGAGTTTAGATCTTCCCACACCTCCGATTCTAACAGCAATTGTAGAAAAAGAAAAGAAAAGAAAACTCATGGATTTTTTAAATCACACACACAGTGAGAGAGAGAGAGAGAGAGAGAGAGAGAGAGAGAGAGAGAGAGAGGAGAGAGAGAGAGAGAGAGACTACAAAGCATTTGGATTCAGTGATAGAACGAGAGATCTCCTAACATTTATTTTGAGTGTCATTGAAGCATGTTTACTGGTTATTTTATCTGTTATGGCCACAGGTCACTTAAAGATTGCTTACTATAATTAGTAGCAAAGCCTTTATTGTAAACAATAAGGGAAATCTTTCATTTCAATGCATTAATAATAATAAAAATTTAAAATCCATTAAGTGGAAAATTTTGGGGCATGAATGGCTTTGTAAGAAATTATTTAGTTGATCATGGGTGAGTTTATGAGATGGAAGGTTGCAGCTGTTTCCCAGACAGTACGGGTACACCTATTTCTTCAAAACAAAGCTTTCATTTGAAATTAGTAATCTTAGCAAATGAACAGCAGGGGGTGCTGTTGTGAAAGTCCGCAGTTCCTCCCATGTCCAGTTCAATAAACGATGTGGGGAGAGATAATTAAACCAAACATCTATAGCTGATGTGTGGCAAGTTCTCCTCATCCCCACTTGGCAGAATGAGCTGTGATCAAAGGTCTGCCTGACTATATGGATGCTCAGAGTGGGGTAGGGGCGAAGGAAGGCATGCAAGTGCTGCCCCCCTCAACAGGAACTGAAGGAGGCATGGCAAGCACCAGGGGGACACTGGTGGGGGGCAGGCATGACCCCCCTCTCCCACACATTGAGTGTGAGCATCTGAACATGACAGAGCACCAAGATGAGAAAACTCACTTGGGACAGTGTATCTGTCCACCTCGGTGCTGTGCTACTAGCCCTTTCCTGTCAATAGTAGAGTAACGCCAGTCGTCATAAATTAAGAATAGGGTTATTGGAAAGGGTGGGAGATGGTGGAAGAAGACGGGAAGCGGGGCTGCATCGGGCACATGCGGAAGAGGCTTCTTCTTCCTAATCAAGCCTCCTAATTTAGCGGGGCCACTCCCTGCCACCCACGCGGGGGCTCCCATCCCGGCCCCCGCTGTCCAGGATTTCGGGAGTCCTCATAAGGGAGCAAGGGATGTGGGTGGCACTGTGGGTTAAACCACAGAGCCTAGGACTTGCCGATCAGAAGGTTGGCGGTTCAAATCCCCGCGACGGGGTGAGCTCCCGTTGCTCGGTCCCAGCTCCTGCCAACCTAGCAGTTTGAAAGCACGTCAAAGTGCAAGTAGATAAATAGGTGCCACTCCCATGGGAAGGTAAATGGCGTTTCCGTGCGCTGCTCTGGTTTGCCAGAAGCGGCTTAGTCATGCTGGCCACTGTACACTGGCTCCCTTGGCCAATAAAGCGAGACGAGTGCCACAACCCCAGAGTCATTCGCGACTGGACCTAACGGTCAGGGGTCCCTTTACCTTTACCTTTATATAAGGGAGCCAGTCCTGGGGGAAGAATTGTGAGGGGAGAGACTTCGTCAGGCAAGGCCTCCTTCCACCTGCCTTGCCCCACCCTCTAGTCTCTGCTTCTCAATTTGTATTGTATTATTTTATGTACTGTGGCTTGCCGTTGTGTTACTGATCATAGTTTAGAAATCATTTATTGGAACGGTTGAGTAGATTTCTGTTTAACTTTTATATGTTATTATTATTTAATACTATTCTAATGATTGGTGAATGTTACTTTTTTGATGTAGGTTGCCTATTTTTAAAGTTTTATTATCACATTTTTCTACTGCATTAGATTGTTATAAGATGTACATTTTTTGTTTCTTCAGCTTGTAAACCGCCTTGAGTATTGTAAGAGAGAAAGACGGTATACAAATAAAAAAATGGAAAAAAGAGAAATGAATCAGGTACTGCTGTGCTTGACAATGGGCAAAAAGCTTGGTTGCTGAAAATAAGGTGTTTTCACAGGACAGTGGTACCTCGGGTTACAGACGCTTCAGGTTACATACGCTTCAGGTTACAGACTCCACTAACCCAGAAATATTACCTCGGGTTAAGTACTTTGCTTCAGGATGAGAACAGAAATCGTGCTCCGGTGGCGCGACACCAGCAGGAGGCCCCATTAGCTAAAGTGGTGCTTCAGGTTAAGAAGAGTTTCAGGTTAAGAACGGACCTCTGGAACGAGTTAAGTACTTAATCTGAGGTACCACTGTATTGGTGAACACGGTTCCATGTAGATGTTACTGTGTTTTGGTGGAATCCAGGGTTTGCCTATACTTTAGACTCCTTTGGCCTGGTGAGAGTGAGAATGTTTTGGCTTTGTATGCATGTCTTTTGCCAACACTTCTCACTCTGCCCCTTTTCTCCCCCCTTCTTGGCCTGCTGCAAGTAGCCAGGAAGTCTTCAGTTAACCATAGCTCCCCATTACTGGAAGCTATGGTTACCAGGTTTGGAACAAACCAGGATCTTAAAACCAGGTTTGAAGTTAGACCAATTTCTGGCTTGTTCCAAACCAAGTAGAGAGCCAGTGTGGTGTAGTGCTTAAGAACGGTAGATTCGTATCTGGGGAACCGGGTTCGCTTCCCCGCTCTTCCACATGCAGCTGCTGGGTGACCTTGGGCCAGTCACACTTCTCTGAAGTCTCTCAGCCCCACTCACCTCACAGAGTGTTTGTTGTGGGGGAGGAAGGGAAAGGAGAATGTTAGCCGCTTTGAGACTCCTTCGGGTAGTGATAAAGCGGGATATCAAATCCAAACCCTTCTATTACAGTGGTACCTCGGGTTACATACGCTTCAGGTTACATACGCTTCAGGTTACAGAATCTGCTAACCCAGAAATAGTACCTCGGGTTAAGAACTTTGCTTCAGAATGAGAATAGAAATCGTGCTCTGGTGGCACGGCAACAGCGGGAGGCCCCATAAGCTAAAGTGGTGCTTCAGGTTAAGAACAGACCTCCGGAATGAATTAAGTACATAACCAGAGGTACCACTGTAACTGCAGTTGGGACTTAATGGTAATTGTGGTTAACTGAAGATTTCTGGAATTAGTCGCCGAATGCTTGGGAAGGTAAGTTGTTGAATGGGCTGGCATAAGGTTTGATTCTACCTTGCTCATTAATTAATTTTTATCTTGTTCATTGATCAGAACACACTCCGTGTTGTCCACAACTCTTGGAAGTTAGCAGTATAAGCAAGCCTTAACAACTAGGTTGTTGTAATGATAATCCTATGTAAACCACTCTGAGCTCCTTGGAGAAAGGGCAGAGCACAATTGTAATAAATAAATGACACAAGTGGTCTCTACAGTAAACACTGTGCACATGCCAAGCAAATGCTTAATTGCTGATGGGAGTGGGGAACCTCTGCCAGTGCAAGAATCACAGCTTGTGTATTAAAAATGAACAGCGCCCAAATCTGTTGGGAAAACAGTCTTTCCAGCAATTCCCCCACCCCTTGTTTGCTTTCAGCAGTAATTCTTCAGTTGCCACAATTTATTTCATACACTGAGGAATCTCCCTTCAAAGTGGCCAAAAGAGGCGTGATTAGAACTGACTTAACAATTATTTTAAAGGCACAAAACATTTAGGAAGCTTGTGAACTGGGAGTGTTGTTAAATTTGGGTATGCAAGCTGTGCTGCTGGACTAGAACTCCCAACAACCCTTTAGCAACATGGCCCATGGTAACAGGACAAAAGCCATGTGGCGTAGCCATTCCTGCTACCATTTCCCCCTGCCCCAGTGTTTCCAAAAATATCCCACATTGGAATAATCTGGGTCTATGGGAATAATCTGGGTGATGCATGAAATTACAGACATTTCTGGTCAAAAGAGAAAGCTGCTTTTCTCTTAATAGATTAATCTGGATCATAGCTGTCAAGCGTCCCTTATTTGGAGGGAAAGTCCCTTATCCCAGCGCTGTGTCCCGCTGCTGTCCCTTATTGATGATGTCCCTTAAATTTCCCGGGTTTCAAAGGAAGCAGCTCCTCTCCCTCCCTCCCTGCCGGCCAGGGAGGAGGGAGGCTCCAACTGTGTTGCTTGGCTGCCCGGCCCACCCCCCTCCAGCCTCCTCTCACCAGCCTCGGCCCCCGGGAGCCCCTCCCCGCTGGGACCGGTGGGAGCCTCGGGCCCTTCCGTCACAATCCTCCTCGCGGCCGCCGAACTGAGCGTCTCTGCCTGGGGCCTCCCCTCTGCCCGTCACCGCCGCTCCCGCTAGGCCGTACTGCAGCTTACTGCAGCTGTGCCGCCAAAGGACCCGAATGAGATGGGCAGCCTGGCACGGTCTATGAATTGATGAGGAGCCTTGAGAGGAGAGCGAGGGCAACCATAGAGAAAGCAGTTCAGAGAGAGGAGGAAGAGGAGGAGGCGGAGGCGAGGGCAGATGTTCCAAGGGCTACAAGGGAAGGACCGCAAGTGCTTCTCCCATAGATCTGTAGTGGTAGACTAGCATAGATGGTCTGATCTGTGGGTTTACTTCAGGCGCTATTTCCCTCCCCCCTTCCTCCCGCCCCACCTGATGGAATTGAGAGCTGCAGATGGAGCACGAGAGAAAAGATACAGAACTGCAGCGGCATCTTCGTAGCTTGGACTTCGTTTTGTGCGAAAAGTGGTTGCTGCTTGTAGTTATTTAATTGCAGTATTTCATCGGCTGGTGTCTTGAGCAGCAACCTCTGGAAACGAAGGGCTAAAAACCGGCGCTGCTCTCCCAAATTATCTGGTCCCTTTTAACTGGTTGACTAAAATCCCTTATTTTGGCTGCTGGTCCCTTATTTTCAAGGCTGCTGGTCCCTTATTTTAAAATCTGTAAGTTGACAGCTATGATCTGGATTTTACTTCCCCAGATGTCAGAACTGAAATTAAACAAAAACTTTGTAAATAAAAAAAGAAAGGGAAGCAGAGGGAGGGGCAGTGCCAGTCAGTTTTCATATAATGAAGCCCTCAAATAGCATACTCAGCTATTAAAAACATTCTCAAGCAGAAAGCCCTTTGTGCCAAAGGCAAAATGATACTAAGAAGGCTAAGACTGAGAACACTAACAATATTTTAACACTGACTGTGTGACTTAAGGCAGTTGAATGTGAGGTGCTCGTTGCTCCTGTACAAATGGTTGCCAAACTAGAGCTGGAAAACATGACTTCACCACAGCAATACCCTTGGTACGGACGGGGAACAACCGAGCTGCAGGTCCCAATATCCGTCGGTCTGGCGCCACTATTTTTAAAAGCTATTTCTAGAACTATTTGCATCCATATATTTCTATCGTTATTTTTGGTCTTCTAGATGTAGACTTTCTCTCCCTCCCCTCTCCCCCTTTTTTCTGGTAGCAGTGCAAGGAAAAATGTGTGTGTGTGCGTGTCCCACCAAAGAAATGGAAATGGCACCGCCGATTCGTTTTAACAATTTGTTTTCAATCGTTCGGAGCTCTAATCCTTTCCAAGCATACGAGTAAGAAATGGGTTTTGTCAGGGAACTGACATCAGAGGCACGGGAGAAGGAGAGGGTCTCTGATTCTGCAGGAGAAGGTCCCAGCGCTAGGGGGAGACTCAGCTGGGAAGAAGGGGAAGAGAATGAGTGTAACACCAGGGATCCAGGAGAGCAACGGGACAGGGAGGTGCAGGGGCTCCAGGACTCTTCGTTGGAAGTTAGTGAGGAGAGCCCAAGCACCCCGCTGCCCACGCCCACCCTGCGCAGGAGACTCCCATGCAGTGAGAGGCGGAGACGATTGGGCGTCAAACAACTCTTATGTTGGCAACGCTTTAAGAAACGCCCACAGACAGATTCTACGAGTGACTAAGGGCAGCCACGCTGAGATGGGCTGTGCAGTCCGGAGGGTTTAACCAGGCAATCTAATGCTCAAACGGAGCAGGATTACGCACAAGTAACTCCCAACCACTACAGGTTTGTACGCACACTTGCTGACTTTGATTAAGCACGACACACAGCGCTGGCCTATCCCAACAGTTGGCAACTAGTCATTTTCTGTGTGCTTGTGTGATGTTTGAGGATGAGGGGAGACAGGCCAAGTCCTTTGCTCAGGTCCCCAGGGCTCTATCTAGGTTCCAAGGCCTACCCCTACTACGCCTCCATCACTTCCTGGTTGCCCTGGTAACAGAGGCAGCCTTTGGCAATCTCCTGTTTGGAGAATGGGATAGGGGTGGGAATCAATGAAGTCCTGCCTGGTTAACGGCCGGCTCACTTAGGCCCCATGTATCAATGGCTGCTAAACCTGATGCATATGTTCTATCTCCGCTGTCAGAGGCAGTAAGTTTCTGAATAATGACAGGAGGGGAGAGTGTTATTGCGCCTAGGCCCAGCTTACAGTATGTGGTTGATCACTGGGGGTCTGGCTGGTCACTGTGAAAACAGGATGCTCAGTGATACAGACCAGATTGGCTTCCTCATCCATATGCAGTGGTACCTCAGGCTACATACGCTTCAGGTTACATACACTTCAGGTTGCAGACTCCGCTAACCCAGAAATACCGTATTTTTTGCTCTATAACACTCACTTTTTCCCTCCTAAAAAGTAAGGGGAAATGTGTGTGCGTCTTATGGAGCGAATGCAGGCTGCACAACTATCCCAGAAGCCAGAACAGGAAGAGGGGTCGCTGCTTTCGCTGCGCAGCAAACCCTCTTGCTGTTCTGGCTTCTGAGATTCAGAATTTTTTTTTTCTTGTTTTCCTCCTCCAAAAACTAGGTGCGTCTTATGGTCTGGTGCGTCTTATAAAGCGAAAAATACCTCAGGCTAAGAACTTTGCTTCAGGGTGAGAACAGAAATCGTGCTCCGGCGGCGCTGGTGCAGCGGGAGGGCCCATTAGCTAAATTGGTGCTTCAGGTTAAGAACAGTTTCAGGTTAAGAACAGACCTCCGGAACAAATTAAGTACTTAACCCGAGGTACCACTGTACCCTCCAAAATAGGGGCATCCTATTCCATCATCACCATCATCAACACCATCTTATTATTATTATTATTATTATTATTATTATTATTATTATTATTATTATTATCCTGCTCATCTGTCTGGTTTGCCCCAGCCAGTCTGGGCAGCATCCAGCATATATAAATACACAATAAAGCATTAAACATTAAATAACCGCCCTATACAGATGTCTTCTAAAGGCTGTATAGTTACTTATTTCCTTGGCTCTCCACAGGCCCTCTTCATAGTGGAAGTCTTATTCCAGCTGGGAGGGGAGGGAGGGGTCCGCCTTGGGTGTCAGGTCAGAAAACCTGAGTCTTGTGCGGAAGGGGAGACAAGCAGGGGTCTCAAGTCTCCAGCCTCATGATTTGATTTGGGGTCTCTCTTGGGGTTCAGTGTTTGAACAGGGGAAGGAAGAAGGCATGTATTTCTCCCGTCACATAACAGATGGATGAACACTTTGAGGGCCATGTGTATTTTGCTGTCTGCTTCTATGGCATTTTTGCATTTTAAATCTTTGGAGGCTCTTTTCAGGCTCTTTGGGAAAAGCAGTTAATAAATGTAATTAATCATAGTAAGGATGATGATACAGTGGTACCTCGGGTTACATACGCTTCAGGTTACATACGCTTCAGCTTACGGACTCCGCTAACCCAGAAATAGTGCTTCAGGTTAAGAACTTTGCTTCAGGATGAGAACAGAAATCGTGCTCCGGCGGCGCGGCAGCCCCATTAGCTAAAGTGGTGCTTCAGGTTAAGAACAGTTTCAGGTTAAGAATGGACCTCCAGAATGAATTAAGTACAGTGGTACCTCGCAAGACGAATGCCTCGCAAGACGAAAAACGCGCAAGACGAAAGTTTTCCGTTTTTTGAGTCGTTCCGCAAGACAAATTTCCCTATGGGCTTGCTTCGCAAGACGAAACGTCTTGCGAGTTCTTGCGAGTTTGTTTCCTTTTTCTTAAAGCCGCTAAGCCGTTAATAGCCGCTAAGCCGCTAATAGCCGTGCTTCGCAAAACGAAAAAACCGCAAGACGAAGAGACTCGCAGAACGGTTTAATTTCGTCTTGCGAGGCACCACTGTACTTAACCGAAGGTACCACCGTATACAAATAAATACCGTACATGCTGCCATACATGCTCTGGCTGTTGCAGCTCCTCACAGGGGAGGGGCGCACTGAGGGGAAACTAATTCAAGACCCTGGAAATGTAGCTGAGGAAGAAATCACCCAAGGGTGCAAGGTGGGAGCCCTGGGGTGTGTATTTTAGGGTTGAGTGAAAAATGATCTCCCAGAATTCCTCATCCTATTTGTGGGTGGTGAAATTGGGGGTGGGGGAGTATTCTCCTGAATATTTGGGATGGGGGCAGGATGGTAATTCTGTTTGAATTTGGACGGTGACAAAAAAGGAACCTCAGAAAATTCATCAGAAAACTCGCTGGGAAAGTTGCTGGCTCATGTAACACCCAGAATGGGATTTAGAAAGGTCAAATAACCAAGGTCCTTGGTCCAAGGAGCATCTTTAGAAACTGGGCATGTGGTGGGGGCACGAATCTTCAGGATGTCTCCCTCTTTCCCATGACTTTACCTTCTGCGCAACCAGCGGCACTTTATGCAACAAGTCTGGAAAACCGGAAAGGTCCAGAAAGTCAGTCAATCCATCTGAACCGCTTTCAACACAAGAACAGAAGAATGGCTGCTCTCTGGCTGCTGGCTGCTCCAACTGACTGGGCTTTCAGCTTTCAAGAAACTCACCTGGCCTCCTAGGAAACAAAACATTCCCTAGGATTCCACAGCTGCTTGTGAGGTCAGAGCCTGGCCAAGGACTGGAGCCAATGGGCTCTGGGCTCCAGGAACACTCTCTCTGCCAGGCCCATGGCACCTAGGCAACTTCAGGCAGCTGCCAAGCGTCTAGCCCACCCCTGCATTGACCCCCAAGCAGAAGGCTCAGGCAGCTGGATCTAGGCTCCGAGTTCCCCCAACCCTTCCAACTTTGCACCCCTCTGGAGAATTGAAGGGAATAAGGCAGGCCATGACTGTGGTCCAATATCTGGCACCTCCTTTAAACCCACCTGTTTGCCCAGGAGTTGGTTGGCTCGTGGTCCATCATTTGGTCATGGTGTATCATATGTTCCAGTGGGCTGAATGTTCTTTTAACCCCCCCCCCCTTCATTGTACAGTGGTACCTCAGGTTACAGACGCTTCAGGTTACAGACTCCACTAACCCAGAAATAGTACCTCGAGTTAAGAACTTTGCTTCAGGACAAGAAAAGAAATTGTGCTTATTTGTGGGTGCGGCTTATATTCAGACCAATTCGGTAATAAGCCTAATACTTTTTGTCTCCTTACTTGCATCTTGTTGGCTAGAAACCACAGGCATATTCTGCAACCGGGAGTCCTTGCAGAACTCTCAAGATAGTTATAAGAATGGGCAGTATCCATTATTGCAGTTCGTTGCCATCTGGACAAACCAGAGCCTCAAAAAGCATGAATGGGGTGGGGTGGGGGGACACTGTGCAGACAGAGGAGGAGAGCTGGGAAGCTGAGTTCCTGAGAAACAAAACAGCTGGCTGTGAAGCCAATACGTTTTAAGATCTTCTGCAGCTCTAGGGGCTGTTAAACAACGTGGTTAGCCACAGATTGTCTTATGGAAACAAGTTTGTGTGTGTGTGTGAGAGAGAGAGTTAGTCTGAGAGAGAGACAGAGAGAGATTTTAGTGGATGGGATTGGAAAGGAACAGGGTGCATAAGGGAGACATGCCTAATAAAAATACATGCTCCACGATTAATGTTCTGTTGCTTTTTACTAGTAACCTATTTCCCCTTTTCTTTAAAATACTCTCCAAGACTTCAGATGAACTTTTCAGCACAGCATTATGGGGAGGGAAAGAAGGTGGTGGTAGTAGTTTTGGTGCTTATTTTTCTCCTTACCTTTTACTGGACATTGCAATGTAACGCTCGCTCCTGTTCTTGCCAGAATTGTACCTCCAACAGTTGCAGAAAAGTTCCGAAGCTCAAAATTTGTGATGTTTGTTACAGAAAACTGTATGGTGGGAGCCTCTGCAAGAGACAGAATAGGGTGAGGGGAGTGAGAAGAAACAATCATTAACTAGTCTGAGAATTCAGACTCTTAAGTCACACTCAGGTGTGACCAAGAAACAATGTAATAAGGGAGGGGCTATGCAGATGGGAGCTCTACACTGGTGGGAGTTGGGGACGCAGGTGGCGAGGGGACACGGGTGGCGCTGTGGTCTAAACCACAGAGCCTAGGGCTTGCTGATTGGAAGGTCGGCAGTTCGAATCCCCGCGACAGGGTGAGCTCCCCTTGTACAGTCCCTGCTCCTGTCCACCTAGCAGTGCGAAAGCACGTCAAGTGAAAGTAGATAAATAGATACCGCTCCGGCGGGAAGGTAAACGGTGTTTCCATGCGCTGCTCTGGTTTCGCCAGAAGTGGCTTAGTCATGCTGGCCACATGACCCGGAAGCTGTCTGCAGACAAATGCCGGCTCCCTCGGCCTATAGAGTGAGATGAGCATGCAACCCCAGAGTCGTCTGCGACTGGACCTAACAGTCAGGGGTATCTTTACCTTTACCTTTATGCAGATGGGAGCTCTACACTGGTGGGAGTTGCCCATGTCTTACTTTGCTCTTCCTCATTACTACCATTTCTTCATTACCCCTTACCTGTTAGTCTTAGTCCCCTTCAGTTACCTCTCTCAGCAGTCATGTTTACCTATCCAAGTAAACTCCACTTACCTGTTCTGGCCCCTGTGAGCTAGTTTTTTAAATCATTCAATTTATGTATCATTTCACATGGCCAGAGGAGTTCCAAAACAATTAACAGGGACAATAACATGCAAATATGCTGTGGAAACACATTAAAATAAAAGAAATATATGGAAAGTTGAAAAATGTTTCTATATATTCTAAATGCTTTGAAATGTTTTGAGTTGGATTTTAAAATGCTTTGAAACACTTTAAGCATGTTTTGTTTGTTTTAAATTGAATTGTTTTTAACCTTCTGATGTTCGTTGTCCAGGGCTTTGTTGGAAGGAGGGGCAGGATATATATGGCAGGATATATATATATCACCAACAACATTAAAAATGCCCATATAAATCACCAAAAATCAATGACCAAAAAGTCAGACCATTAGTTCTGTTCAAATGTCCAAGAGAATAAAAACATCTTCAACCGGCCTTTTGCAGGAAATAAAAACAAATAAAACAAATAAATACATGTTGTTTGGGAGGGGAAACAGAAAAAGAAATGGGACAATTGTTCATGGTAAAGAAAGTGGGAAAGCAATTAAATTAAATGCTACCTGAATAAAACAGAGCAGAAGATTCTGTGTCAGAACCAAAGTCATTCTCCACCATGCAGCGATACACACCCATTTCTTTCCTGGTGGGGTTCAAAATTTGGATTTTCCCACTGTCTTCCAAAACAACTCTGCAGAAGGTTTAAGGAATAGACGAGATTTAACTAGAGACGAGCAAAATTCATTTCGTTCAACACTGGTCTGCTTTGCATTTCACACTAAGCCAAACTCCCAGGTCATTCTGCTGCTGCACCCAAGGTGTATCCTATAGTTTATACCTAGCTCATGGTTTGCCCAGGTCATTAGAAGGGGCATCAGAGAATTCCAACAAACATTCATATTGCTGAGGTTCACTTATTTCTCCTAGCATCAAAATGGAAATCAATCCAATTGTGGTTGTTTTCTGTCCACAATCAATATGAATTTGATCACGGGGTGGGATAATGTAACGACAATGTAACTTATGTTGTTAGTTGCATGTGAGTTATGTAATTTTGCTGCAGCAGGCAGTGAGATGAGCGACATAGTTCTGGGTGGAAGATGAACTGCGGCAGAATAGAAGCAGCACTGCATGGGATAAAGGCACGGCAGAATGAAAAACGATGCCTCTTTACATCCTTAAGTCATTGAAGAACAACAGTGGGGCAAGTCTGCATTGTGGGCTTCTCATAGGCATCTAGTTGCCTACTGTGGGAAACAGGATGCTGAGCTAAGTAGGCCTTTGGCATGATCCAGAAAGTATGAAACAGACCAGTATCAAGCTCAAGGAGAACACATGCTTTGTCTTCTGTGTGCATCCTGTTCCCCTACAGTCAAATCTTCCTGGGCTTCTCTTTTCTAACTCTACATCAGCCAAAAAGCACCAACTAGGTATGCATTTCTTCACAATTCTGAGGTTCATGAATATCATACACTGTTGAGTAAACAACAGGTCAAATTAATCTCCCATTCCCACTATCTTTAGTCGTGTGCCATTAACAGGGCTGGGTTTGAAGTGGACTCTAATTTTGAAAATGTCGATGGCTACCTTTGATGCCCAAAATGAATGCTAATGCAGTAAAATGAGTAAGGAGGAGGGATTTTCACAGCTGATTCCTTTTTTATATTGTAATTATTTGACAGTGATATCACATGACTCACTGAGAACAACCACAAAAAGCATGGATTCCCTTTTACTTACTTCTCAAAGGACTTTAACTCCATTCCATCTTTCGTCCATGTATACTTAGGGTTGCTAACACCAACAGTTTCACAAAGCAAATGTACAATGCGGGTGTCCTTTGTCAAAAAGACCGTACTCCCAATATGTACAGTTTCTGTTCTGTTCCAAAGAATCTTAGGCCCTTCTTTGCGCCTCACAATAACTGGAGTTTTTTGGCTCATCGTCGATGCATTGCCTTGGGGTTTTGTGCTGAGATTATCAGGCACGTCTGCAGATTTGCCAGGTTTCCTGGAAGGCGACGTTTTGCCTTGAGGCTCCTTCTGCATATCAGAAGCAGAATGCGGTGGTTTGGACAACTCGGCAATCAACTGGAAGACGAGCTGGGAAGCCAGTTCATCATTGACCTCTCCAGCCTCGACAAGGTGACTCAAATTCTTTATCAGCTCCTCGAAATGTACTGTATCCATACTGTAGGCACCGGGGAGAACCACCGCCTCCAGCCGCTTATTTTTGAATTCACGAGAGCCACGCTCTTGCGCTGAATTTCTCGTGCGAGTTTCCAGGTGTCGCAGAAAAGGCTGGTCGTTCACCTGCCCATCGCCCAGATACTGCTCGCTCTTCTGGCTCCACAGTTGCCACATCTGACTCATTTTGTGCCACTTCGCTCCAAAGCTGTTGGCCTCGTTGCGCTCTGTGCTGCTGCTCTCACCGGTGTGCTTACCAAAAGCGGGCGGTTCTATCAGCTTGTTGTCTGTGCCGATGAGCTTAAGGACAAACGTCTCCTGTGCTGAGCCTGCAATACACTTGTACACCCCAATATCCGAAGCCTCAAGACTGTTGACCTTGAGCGATCCCGATTTAGTGACACCAAGTCGCTTAGAGATCTGGAGGTGCTGCCCGTCTTTCTCCCATTGGATAAGCGACTTTTGGAACCTCCGGACGGGGCACTTAATGACAACAGATGTTTTCGGAAGCAGGTAAGCTCGGCTTCCGATGGTAAAATTTATGCGCTTCTCTTGCCTCGTTTGTATGTAGACTCTGTGGATGCTGAGGATCTGTGGTCCAAGGGAAGCATATTTCCCAAAAAGTTTAGGTTTCATCTCTGAAATGATAAAATCATAGTGGGGGTGGGTGGAGGCAGGGTGACACATTTGACCAGTTTCTTTCCCATCAATGTTTGTTTCATTTCTGCAAACCTCATTTACCCAGAAGTGCTTTCAGTCATTCTTTGTCTGAACAGAATATTGAACTTGGTAGATTTGATATCCTAATCCCCAGCAAACTTACCGTATTTTCCCGTGTATAAGACGAGGTTTCCCACCAAATTCTTAAAGTTTAAAATTGGGGGGAGTCTTATACACGGAATGTTGCAATTAAATACAGTGGTACCTTGAGTTACAGATGCTTCAGGTTACAGACTCCGCTAACCCAGAAATAGTACCTCGGGTTAAGAACTTTGCTTCAGGATGAGAACAGAAATCGTGCTCCAGCGGTGCAGCAGCAGCAGGCCCCATTAGCTAAAGAGGAGCTTCAGGTTAAGAACGGACCTCCAGAACAAATTAAGTACTTAACCCGAGGTACCACTATACAAATAAATACCGTACATGCTGCCATACATGCTCTGGCTGTTGCAGCTCCTCACAGGGGAGGGGCGCGCTGAGGGGCCTCCAGAGTCTGCCTGCCCCCTCCCACTCAGCTGCCCGACAGAATGCAGTTCACTCCCCTGGATGTTTGAGAGTGGAGCAGGAAAAAAAATTATTTGACTTCTACAGTTCTCGGCCTTCGGGGACATGCTCTCGTTCACACTCTCCCTCATGCTCAGCTGCCTGGCTCCGCTGCCACTCCAGTTGGCCGAGGGGATCGAAGTCATCTCCCCCCTCCATGCCTTGCCCAGCAGAGAAACTGAGGCCTTGCACCCCTCCTGGGCAACGGCACGCCACCCGCCCGCAACTCCCGAGCCTCCCCCGATCTCCTGCCCTCTTCCCCCTTCGTTTTGACAGATCGGGGGAGGCAGCGAACCATATGTTTCCACCCATCACCCGTCCCTAGAAAAACGTGAGGGGTGGGAAGACAGTTCTTCTAGCTGTAGGGTGGCTGAGTGGGAGGGGGCAGTCAGACTATGGAGGCCCCGCGGTGCGCCCCTCCCCTCCCTGCAAGGAGCTCAGTGATGGCACCCAGGGCAGGCTGACAGGAGCAGCCGCCATTACACAGCTTGCCTCGCTGTTTGACGTTTGAAATATTTATTTCTTAATTTTGGGCTCAAAAAATAGGGGTCGCCTTATACACGGGGGCGTCTTATAGATGGAAAAATACGGTACTTAGAATCAAGTCTCACTAATTTCCATGGGACTTACTTCTAAGTGAGAATTGCAGCATAAGACTCAAATATCAGTTCACATCTGGACTATCTGAAGATCTTAGTATATTCATCTGTGATTTGGGTAAAAAACAGTAACATGTGTAGAAAGCTAGCTTTCTTCATACAGGGAGTTTTAAAACAGCAGCAACAGCATGGAAGCACATTAGGAAACACTGTGCCCCCACATGCCTTCTGAATTGAGAATTTCCTCTTTCCCCTCTATTTCATAAAGCCATCAGTGTGTTCTGTGACATCAGCAGCTATTAAATACTTGCCTTCATCTCAGACCTATTTGCATGCTCAGCAACCAACACAACTCAGACCAAGTTTTCCATCCTTAACAGACTTGGAAATAAAGGACCTAATATGAACATGGGCATGCAGTGATGAGTAATAACCAGCACAGTTACCTGCCAGAAATGAAAGTGGGGGACAGTTCAGAATGTGGGAAGAAAGAGATGAAAATGAGCACTCTAACAGAGAGACAGAGTGGGAAGCAAGGAGCCAAAGCATGCAAAGGTAGGCAAAGCATTCTGGGAAAGGAAACTGGGACTGACTTTCCCTCATCCACTCATCTGCTATATACTTTATTGCCACATTTCCACATGCATTCCCACTATTGACTGGGAATCTCTCTAGTGCATTAATGTCTTGGCTGGTCAGTTATGGCCAATGAGGACAACAGCTGATTTAAGACCTGTGTATTCATCAAGCCGCAGTCAGCTGTTTCATTTCTGCACAAGAAATAAATTGCCTCGGGTTCTGAGTTTACTGAAAGACGTGCACTTTATCATAATAACGATGCAGTTCAAAATATTTGTCTCAATGGAAATGCTCCAGCATTTAAATTGTCCCCATTTCCATTTCCAAAAGTCCAGAATGCATGGAGAGCAAGTGTGACTTAAAAATTAAAACATGTTTTAGCTGTCCTGGGCTTGCTCCAAACTATTCCAACCAAGTATCAATGCGATACATAGCTATGAATATGCACGAAAGCATCTAAACGGCAAAGCTGCTCGGTCATTCTCCTCCCACCCTTCATCCCTTGATTTTAAAGAAAGACGGGGCTGGATTTCTTCTCTTTGGCAAAGCAGGGCCATGTCAGTCGGTAGGTCTACTGCATTTGCACAGGTGGCTTGTATGAGAGAAAGAAAAACACATTCCAGTTGGGAAGCAGAAGGACAGGTATTAGGTCTACGTTCTGTGTTGGCAGGTGCGTTGTAACGCCCCATAAAACAACCACTTCTCAACATCTTTGGAAGAGGCTGTGCTTTGCTCCTCGCTGCCATCAGAGGTGCGGTTGGCAGTGATGGGGAACACAGAAAATCTCAGTTGTAACTCCAGAGTTGTAGAACAAGGTAGCTTGACACCAGATAAGCACCGTGTTTTTCGCTCTATAAGACGCACCAGACGATAAGACTTTTTGGAGGAGGAAAACAAGAAAAAAAATATTCTGAATCTCAGAAGCCAGAACAAGAAGAGGGATCGCTGCGCAGCGAAAGCAGCGATCCCTCTTGCTGTTCTGGCTTCTGGGATAGCTGCGCAGCCTGTATTCGCTCCATGAGACACACACACATTTCCCTTTACTTTTAAGGAGGGAAAAAGTGAGTCTTATAGAGCAAAAAATGCGGTAGTTTTGTCCAGCTCACCCTGCAGAACTTCCATGGGCTCAGGCAAAAAGGCCTTTTCTCCATCAGAGTGTATTTTCTCTCTTTTTTCCAGTTATATTTCATTAAATTTTAAAAAAAATCACCTATACATTCCAATACACAATATTTTTTCTTTTGTTTTGTCAACTTCCCACCCTGTTTTCCCGGGTGTTTTTTAATTGCTCCCCCTTGCTATACCCTATCTTCTCTGCCTTAAAACCACAATACACAATACCTCTAATTTCTTCTGTGGCTCATAGTTTAAATTCTGCTCATCATACTATAATACCTCATAGTTTAAATTCTGCTCATCATACTATAATACCTCTGTAAATAGTCTGAAGAAGCCTTCCATTCTTCCACAAAACAATCACCATTAAGTTCTCTTATTTTAGGTGTTAACTTTGCCAATTCCACAAAGTGCATTTTTTCCCTTTAAAGTGGAAGAAGCGCAGCAACTGTGCTCTGTATAGGGACAGGCAAACAGATCAATTCCGGTTCCCCATTTTCTAATCTTAAATTTAGTTCTCCATATTCACACATCAGCTTGCAATTATTTTTTTTAAAAAGATGTCCTTGTGAAAATTCACCGGCATTTTAGCACAGATTTCCCCTAATATACATATCTTTGTAAAGCAGCCCCCCCCCTAATATAACACATTTTTGTATTTTACTTTTGTTAATGCATAATATCTCCTCTACCCTAGTGTATGCCTCACTGTATATATTACTTGGCTGGATAAGTGCATTGCCAAGATTTGGAGAAGTGCAAATTCTGAGTGTTTCATTGTTCAGTGTAAGGTTTGCGAATTGGATATGCTGGCCTTTAAATTTGAACTGAATCCATTTCTCCCCCTTTTCCTAACTCTGGATCAAGACCAGACACTTTGGAGCTTTTTTGTTTTGTTTTTAATGCCCCTAATATAACAGTGGGACGCGGGTGGCGCTGTGGGCTAAACCACAGAGCCTAGGACTTGCCGATCAGAAGGTCAGCGGTTCGAATCCCCGTGACGGAGTGAGCTCCCGTTGCTCGGTCCCTGCTCCTGCCAACCTAGCAGTTCGAAAGCACGTCAAAGTGCAAGTAGATAAATAGGTACCGCTCTGGCGGGAAGGTAAATGGCGTTTTTATGTGCTGCTTTGGTTCGCCAGAAGCGGCTTAGTCATGCTGGCCACATGACCCGGAAGCTGTACGCCGGCTCCCTCGGCCAATAAAACGAGATGAGCGCCGCAACCCCAGAGTCGGTCACGACTGGACCTAATGGTCAGGGGTCCCTGTACCTTTACCTTTAATATAACTGTGATATGAGACTTATTGTTCCCTCTGGCTCATCATTATCTAGTCGCAGCACCTCTCTAGGGTTTCAGAGAAGGTTCTCTCCAAGCCCTACCTGGAGACGCCAGGGATCGAACCTGGGACTTCCTGCATGCCAGGCACATGCTCTTCCACTGAGCTATGGCCTTTCCTTTCCCCTAGAGGTCCTTGTGTCCACTAAGCTACAGGCATTTTGACAGGCTGTTAAGACTGTTTTACTCCACCAGGCCTTTGGCCTTGATTGGTTGGTTGTCCGCTCTTCAGGGTGTTTTTTAAGAAAAGCCACAACACATGACTGAGCGATTTCCATCTGGTTTTGCTCGTTCTTATTCTATTTTATTGTTTTAGTACTGTCCTTTTACCTGTTTTTAACTTTGCGAGCCACTCTGAAAGCTGACAGTCAGGAAAAATATACGCAAATCAATACGCAAATCACTGGGGTTTTGCAGCGGAATGAATTAATACAGTACAATGGCATGTAGCAATGATGTCATGGGACAGATCCTTGGCACACCAAATCAGTAATTCTGCTGAATTTTACAGAGCTATAACTCAGGACTGGTCTGACTAGGTAAGCAACTCAATTGGTTTTTAAGACTGGTTTTAAAAGACGTTGTTATTTTTATTTAAATACCCCAGCCCTTGGCCAAAGAGCTCAAGGTGCGATTTGTCCTTCATCCTTACAAACAGGCTATCGTAAAAAATATTTTCTCTGTGCCATCTGCACTACAACATTTAAAGCAGCATCGTACCACTTGAAACAGCTGTGGCTGCACCCCAAAGCATTCTGAGGACTGTAGTTTGTTAAGATTGCTGAAATTTGTTATGAGACCCCTCTTCCCCAACGCAGAGTTACAATTCTCAGAGTGGTTTAACAACCAATCCCTCTTCCCAGGGAACTCTGGAAATTGTAGCACCAGGCTGCATCCGTTGGTTCACTGCCCACTAGCACAAGGACGAGTTAGCTTTAATATTCCACCACAGGGGAATCCAACATAGCACAACAAGATCTAGCAGGATATCATAGTGCAGATTGAGCAATCTATTGTACAACAAAGTCACCAGCAGTGTGAGATAGGTAGCCGTGTTGGTCTGCCATAGTCAAAATAAAAAATTCCTTCCAGTAGCACCTTAAAGACCAACTAAGTTAGTTCTTGGTATGAGCTTTCATGTGCATGCACACTTCTTCAGATACACTGAATCATCAGATACACTGGCTCATCTCAGCTATCTGCCAATCTCCCATTCCCACCACCCTTCTGAGTAATACCCCTCCCCACCTTCTCACTATATAGAAGGGTCTGGCAACTTCTGTTTCAGTGTATCTGAAGAAGTGTGCATGCACAAGAAAGCTCATACCAAGAACTAACTTAGTTGGTCTTTAAGGTGCTACTGGAAGGAATTTTTTATTTTGACCAGCAGTGTGCTTATGCATTGTTTTGCACAATGTTTCATTGGTGAAACATCTTTTCAGGGATGCAAGCATACAGTTAAGTAGTTTTAACTTAGCGCTCCATTGCATACAACCTCATTCAATGTCCACTGTATTGTTTTTCGTTTTGTTGAAAATTTTAAATTGCTTTAATTGACTGTTTTATCATGTTTGTTAGACACTTTTGGGCTCCAGTAGGAGGAAACTTGGGATACAAGCATCATGAATGAATGGATGAATGATAGACAGACAGACAGACAGACAGACAGACAGATATTGCATTTATATTCCACCTTTTATCTAAGGATCTCAAGGTGGTATCCCCAAAACAACCCTGTGAGGTAGGTTAAGCTGAGAGGCAGGGACTGGCCACAGTCCAGCCAGTGAGTTTCATGGCCAAGTGGGGATTTGAACTCTGGCCTTCTAGGCCCTAGTCTGACACTCTAACCACTACACCACACTGTCTCTCCATTCACAGCCTAATTCCAGAGCTGAGCCACACAACCAGCAGAGTCCCACAGTCCCACAAGAGCTTGCCCACATGATTCTGCTGGTTGTGCAGCATGGTTCTGAGATAGAGATGAACATAAGCCCTTGCCATAAGCAGCTCAAGAAACTGAACTAAGATAATGTTTTCCCAAAGCTTCCTTCTTTTAACAAGACATGTTTCGAACCACCCTCATTTCTGTTTCTCCATATGACTTCCCTTCTTTCAATAGCAGGAGCTAACCATGTTTCTTTAGCGTTATTCTCCACCAAGCAATGTGCAGACTGGACACACTGCCACGCAAATATCCACAATTAATTAAATTCAGAGAGATATGCAGCTCGAAAATATTTTATTAAATGCCGCGCCAAGGACATTCCTTCAAATCCGTGGAGCTTTATTTAAAGTGGTGTTTTGTACCTCAGGATCTTGGCATGTTAACTGGCAATGAAGTCCAAGAAAAGAGGTTTCATATTATGTATGAACCAATAATTACTCTAGCTCCTATTTTGTTTGGTGCCTTGTTTTTAATGCGGAGTTACGGCATGTAGCCAAGCAGCCACAGAAGGCAATTAAACTCAAGGAGATGCCTGCATTGAGGCCCCACACCTGATCCAAGGAAACTGTCTTCAACCTGTCTCTTAATTCAGGTCTCCAGGCAGTGAGTACCAAAGCAGCTGCACAAGGCCTCTGAACCCTGATTGGTTCAAAGAAAACCCTCCTTCCTCCCCATACACTGTAAGGGGCTCTGAGAGGCCATATAGTTAAACCCTCTGCTTAAATTCTGTGGGTTGAAGCCAACGTAGCGCTAAGTTAAAGTCACTTAGCATTTTGCTTGTTTTGCTGGCAAGATATTTTGCGCCGGAGGAATATTGTTGCACAAGAGCAGGTTGCTGGTGACTTCGTTGCACAATATTACTGCGCGGTCTGTTGTGCAATGAGTTTCTGCTGGCGCAGAAGTGCGTTAGGTTCCTCTGTTGCACAACATTAAAACTCACCTATCCGCTGGTGCAAGAGCCCTTGCATTTGCAGACAGAGAATGTTGGACAGAGCCCTGTAACTTTATTCCTGCCCCCCCCCATTGCAATTTTCACCAATCAAACAGGTCAGCCCACGCCAAGCAAACTACGCCACAAGCAGAGAACAGATTGCTGTAAAATGCTTCGTGTCTTTGTGTGTATGCATAATTTTTTTTAAATAGCACACCTAAAATGTAGTGTGCATGCATTGTGCAGGTGCACTCTTCATATTAATACAAGAGTCCTACTGCACCACATGGGACGCGGGTGGCGCTGTGAGTATAATCTCAGTGCCTAGGACTTGCTGATCGCATGGTCGGCGGTTCGAATCCCCGCGGCAGGGTGAGCTCCCGTCGTTCGGTCCCAGCTCCTGCCCACCTAGCAGTTCGAAAGTACCCTTAAAGTGCAAGTAGATAAATAGGTACCGCTTTATAGTGGGAAGGTAAACGGCGTTTCTGTGTGCTGCACTGGTGCTGGCTCGCCAGAGCAGCTTCGTCACACCGGCCACGTGACCCGGAAGTGTCTGTGGACGGCGCCGGCTCCCGGCCTCTAGAGTGAGATGAGCGCACAACCCTAGAGTCTGTCAAGACTGGCCCGTACGGGCAGGGGTACCTTTACCTTTACTATTGCACCACATCTGGGGTGACAATCTATTTCCAACAGTGGTCAGTGAGGATGCTGCTGAGAAGCCTATAAGCAGGGCGTGTAGGTGAGAGCCCTCCCTCATGGCTGTTTTACTCCCAGTAACTGAAATTGTTATATTGAGCAATCATCAAGGGATGTGGGTGGCGCTGTGGGTTAAACCACAGAGCCTAGGACTTGCCGATCAGAAGGTCGGCAGTTCAAATCCCTGTGATGGGGTGAGTTCCCATTGCTTGGTCCCTGCTCCTGCCAACCTAGCAGTTCAAAAGCATGTCAAAGTGCAAGTAGATAAATAGGTACCGCTCCAGCGGGAAAGCAAACGGCGTTTCCGTGCGCTGCTCTAGTTCGCCAGAAGCGGCTTAGTCATGCTGGCCACATGACCCGGAAGCTGTACGCCAGCTCCCTCAGCCAATAAAGTGAGATGAGCGCTGCAACCCCAGAGTCAGTCACGACTGGACCTTATGGTCAGGGGTCCCTTTACCTTTATTGAGCCATCATAGCTAGCAGCTGCTATGACTTTCTCTACGCTTTCTTTACAGCTCTTCAAGCAGGTGGCCGCCACCACATCCTGCAGCACTGAGTTCCATCATTGAACGGTGGCATTGTGTGAAAAAGCACTTCCTTTCACCTGGATTGGCTACAGCTCCCTGCTGAGTTCATACTTGGTGCCAAAGTACTTTTGAAACTACGGGAGATCTCAAAAGGAGATGATGATATAGCATGGAGGAGATGGGGGAGTAAAAAACCAAAACCCCTCCTGATTTGGCCTGGATCCCGGAGCTTGTGTACAATACAGTTTTTGCCAAGTTCTCTCCCATATTAAGTCATTGACATTAAAGCCCTCTCACCTTCTTTTAAAGCACGAAAGGAATACATGGATTTAGTTTGGGGAATTATACATATACATATGCAAGGTAATGACACTTAAGGATTTTTTTCGCAAGCAGACACAGTGGCTGCAATTCTAAATGTGCTTATGCTGGCAGAGCCCCACTGACCTCAGCAGGGCTCTGCGGCTGCCAGAGCAAGCACATTCAAGACTGTAGCCGGGATCTGTTTGCACAAAAGACCAGTCAGATGCCTAATTTGTTATTATTTTACATGTACACTTACCACCCTTGCAGGCACTTTCAAAAGCAACCGTACAAAGCAAAGTGCAGACACCCTTTTCAACACTTCTGGCAACAAGGGGAAGAAAGAAAGAAAGAAAGAAAGAAAGAAAGAAAGAAAGAAAGAAAGAAAGAAAGAAAGAAAGAAAAGGCATCTTCTGTCTCCTATGCACACTGGAACACTCTAATAACTACACTAAGGCTGCAATCCTATGCACACTTAATTGGGAATGCAGGACTCAGGTCTGGGCAAATACAGTGGTACCTCGCAAGACGAATGCCTCGCAAGACGAAAAACACGCAAGACGAAAGAGTTTTCCGTTTTTTGAGTCGTTCCGCAAGACAAATTTCCCTATGGGCTTGCTTCGCAAGACGAAACGTCTTGCGAGTTCTTGCGAGTTTGTTTCCTTTTTCTTAAAGCCGCTAAGCCGTTAATAGCCGCTAAGCCGCTAATAGCCGCTAAGCCGCTAATAGCCGTGCTTCGCAAGACGAAAAAACCGCAAGACGAAGAGACTCGCGGAACGGATTAATTTTGTCTTGCGAGGCACCACTGTATATATATAAGATTGGGCTACTCATTAGAACAGCAGCCAAGTTCTGCTGAGCCAGGCTTGGAAATTAACTTCAGGGGCTCGTAAAAGTCTCCAAATTCTGCTCAAGTGCAGATCTGAACTGGAGAACAATTACTAGCTTGCCCATCTCCAAAAACCTTTCTGTCTTCCCACCACCTGCCATCCAAAACAGGAGCGTTACTAAGCCCTTGAAAGACATTTGTACAAAATTTGCATGTGCGAATTTATGTGCATAAATGCAAATTTAGGCTGTCTTTCAGAGAGCAAAATTTAAAAAAAGTTAACTGATATCAAATTGACCAAAGTCTGCTGCTACTGCATGACTGCAGACAGATATTGTCAAATGCTGACTCACTGCAGCTGCATATGGAAGATCAAATATAGAAACGATATTTATGTGTGCAGACAATTTGGACTCCACCTAGGTATAGATGTGTGGCTGTCTGTGGACCTGTAAGTCAGCAAAACCCTTCTAGGAAATAATTTATAATGAGATAAAAAAATGTTTAAAATAACTTTTGTTAAAAAACTAGAGGCTTTTTCATTAGGTATAATAGGGGAAGAGACCCCGAAAGGATTTATGTATGCGACAACAACAGCAAGAATGTTATATATGCCCAAGGATGGAAGGAAGAAAGAACCCCATTGAAAGAAGAATGGATATTGAAGCTAATAGACTATGCAGAAATGGCGAAATTGATTGGGAAGATTAGACATCAAGAAGACAAAAAAATTAGAAATGAATGGATTAATTTTATAGAATATATGAAGGAGCATTGCAAACATTTAAAAACATTACAAGGATTGGATTAGCACCTGTAATATAATTTGATAAAAGGTATTGAAAAAGGAGATTTTATAGATTGGATAAAAGTATTTAGTAGCAGAAAAGAGAAGAAATAAATATTGGAAACTGGGGAACGGGTGGGGTGAAGTCCGGTGGTTGAAGGAACCCCTATAAAGATAGTGAAATTGTTATGGACAAATGCAATTAATATTGTATGCAAATATATATATATATATATATATATATATATATATATATATATATATATATGTTTCTGTTTGTATAGCATAGCCTACACACAGTATGGTAACAATAATAAATCAGGGCTCTTTTCTCCCAAGCAACCTGGAAAAATGTGTCACTTACTGTTGCAGGCACTCATGTGACATGGCCTTGACAGTGGGGGCACCGGGAGGTCGGCACACATAGATCTGTTTAATGCAACATGCTGGCCTTTGGCTGTGAGTTTCTGGCAGGTAGCCTTCCTCCTTTGCGTCCCGACACCACAGCTTACAGAGCACTGCAAAAGAAACGAAGCAATTGTCGTGTCCCACATGTGCCAACCTGACATAAGGTTGTGCACACTCAACGTTTTATTCTAGAATCAATGGAGACCGAGTTCTTTTCTTCTGCCTAGTCTACAACACAATCCAGACTTACTGGATATTTCTTGCTCCTGGAAAGCATAAGAAACGGTTGACAAACGGTTTTCATTCTGAAAAGTGAAGTGCACTGCGGATTGATTCTGCCTTACTCCACAGTGTGTTCATTCAAAAACAGGTGGCAGGCGGTCCCAGCAATGAAGGGCATGTGTATGTGTGTCTGTACCATCACATTGTGAGGGGGCATATACCAAGATAGCAAGAGGAGGTTTTTCAAACGTGTAATCTAATCGAGAGGGTTTCAAACACATTCTCAAGGAACCAAGGATTGCTCAAGCAATCAATCTGGATTGATGAGCAATCAATCCAGATTGAAAGTAAAATGTTGAGAACGAGCATGAATGATTCCATATTAAGAGAAACCATACTTAAGTATTTTAGACAAACAGATCCAAAAAAATTCAAGAGAGTTATTCTTGTATGCAACTGCAGCGGCTCAAATACTCGTGGCCAAGGGATGGAAAGATCAGGAGGCTCCAAAAATAACAGATTGGCAAATTAAATTACAGGAATTTGTGGAGATGGCTCAACTGACCAGCAAACTCAGAGGAAACTCAAAGCAAAAATTTGCGGAAAAATCGGATGGTTATAGAAGATATGTTCAAAAATACAATAATAGTTTTGACTCCATGCTAGCATTCGAGTTACAAAGGAAGTAAAAGGAGGTGGATAATAATGATTTATTATGTTTTCTGAATGTATTGGAAAATTTATATAGAAAGGTTTATTGTTTTGTGTACATTCAGTTGTAAGATAAAACATATGCGAAGGGACTTGACAGGAAGTCAAAACTGAAGAAAATACTTTGTAAGATAAAAGGGGGAAAATATTCAGTTTCATTATTATTATTATTATTTTCATGTGTGTGCAGGTGGATGTTTTGTATGAAATGTTTGGGAGGAAATAAGACAGTAAATAACAAATAACAAACAGAATATTGATGTATGTAATTTTGATTTCTCAATTATATTTTGTAGTAGTATGGTTGTAATGTTTTTTGTAACATAAAATCATTCAATAAAAATTATTTTAGAAAAAGAGAGATAAACCACACTTCTGTGCTACAAGCAGGTAACTTGTGTGCACTTGCAGCCTACAGGAGGACTGTTCATGTTAACTGAGACAGGGGTGCGTCAAAAGGCATCTAGTAGAGATCCAACCTTGAATGGAGAGGGCTGTGGAAGAAAGGCAGATATAGGCACACTCTTATTTAAAGATACTCACCTTAGACCACTCTCCCACAATCAGCTGTGGAGGGCAGTCTGTTTTTGCACAGGGTTTCTGAGTGGACAATCTGGATTCGTGGCACCTCTCGTCAGCAAGTTTCAGAAAGCTCCCATCCATCAGCAACTGCTGGCAAGTCACTTTGCGATTCTGGGTTCCTCCTCCACACGTGTGGGAACACTAAGCAGAAGGAGACTAACAGAAATTAGGCCTGTGCACAGAACCTTCCTCTTCATTTTAAGAACTTCTTACTGATTGTCTTTTCCTTACAGGTAACGACGACAACAAATGCAACAGCAGCAAAGGAGATTGGGATATGGATAACTCCAATAATACATTACAAAATACAATTTGTCAAACAAAGTGTCTTTCAGGTGTTCCAAAGAAACTGTGTAAGGCAGCATTAAGACCTTGAATTGGGCTTGATAGTGCATAGACAGCCAGAGCAGTTTCTGGCAATGGGAAAACTGCTTTTGGTGCCTTTGCAGAAAAGTGGGATATAAATGAAATGGATGAATGGATGTTTTTGTGATGGCCTGGGACTCGGGCTCAGACTTGGAACCAGAGGAGTCTCAGTCTGCACTGGATCCTTTGTCTCAGGCATCATGTGAACCAAGTCTGGGGCTTGATCCAGAAGAGTCCCAGTCTGCACAGGTTTCCCTGCAACAAACACCAACTGGGCTGAGTCAGGGGCCTGAGCCTGCCCTGGCTCCAGATGTGGGGATTACTTCGTTGCCTTCAGCTGGGCCATCACTTACAGCTGCTCCACTACCAGTTTGGTCAGGAGAGGCTGAGGTGGCCCCTGGGTCTAGTCACCCACTGACGTCTCCCAAGCTGCGGTGACTAAGGTGTGAGAGAAGGAGAGGCCTGAGTACTCGCAGGAGGAGTGCTCGCCTTCGGGCAAAACAGGGAGGTGAGCCACTGGGGGATCAGGACTGGCTGCTACCCCAACAAAGATAAAAGGCTGTCGGACCCTGCCCCAGGTTGCAGGAGCAACATTGCTGTTTGCTAAATCCTGCACCTGTCCTTGCCTGGTTTCCTGCCTCGTGTCCTGCCTCAGCCCTGTCGGACTGACTCCCAGGGGAACCTTCGGATTCTGGACCGGTCCGGGACCACGCTTCATGGGTTACCCCTGAGCCCAGCAGTTTTATAACTCTGTTTTGATTTGCCATTCAGCATTTCAGCAATTACATACTGCCTGACCTTCAGTGTCTGGACTGCCTTCAAGGGTAGCCCCACAAACAGCGCTTTGCAGTGATCTAAACTGTTGACTGCTGTGGACACTTGGGCCTTTGAAGAAGTTGGATCCAAGTCCTGCAAGCTACAGGCCTGTTCTTTCAGAGTACAAAGATGAAGGCATTTTTCTTTTTTTAAGCACTCAAGTTATGTGATCCTGTATCTTGGCCTGAATCAGTACAGCCCAGCAACAGGTTGACCGTTTCATCCGTTGTTTATGCAAAACTGGCCTAATGACTGTGGCTTTCACCCAGGAAGGCCTCTGAAATCCACATAATTCATTTCATCTAGAAAGATCATGTGCTGAAAAAGCGAGGAATGAATACACTTCTGTTCCAGAAACAGTGCACTGTCAGCAGCCCGTGAATTAAAAATTGAGCATGAGCTCCGCTGAGAGGTTACTCTAAGTCAGGGAAAGCGGAACATGTCTCCCTCCGGATGTATTTGGACAACTCCCACCATCCCTGGCCACTGGCCATACTGGCTGAGGCCGATGAGAGCTGGAGCTCAGCAACATCTGGAGGACCCTGAGCTCTCCATCCCTGCCTCAAGCCTCTGTTTATTTAGCAACCCCATCATACCTGTTGCCATTCTTCAACGTGCCAAACTGGGGGGCAGTCAATCTGGTTGCAGGCTTGCAAAGAGTGGGGCTTTTTGTCTTTGCAGTTTTCGGGCCCAACAACTGATCCTCCAGGTTGTTGGCAACGCACCTCTCTTGTCTGGATGCCAACACCACAAGTGGCAGAGCACTGCCTCCAGGGACGCACCTGCCACCTGTTCCGAGAGATTATCCAAAGGGCAGACTGAGTAAGCAATGCTAGGAATGATGAGGCAGAAGCGGTTGCTTTGATACTGGATTCCACTGAAGTTTCATAAATGGTTGCTCTCTCTGACCCTCCATTACACACAACACTTTTATTCAATGACTTAACACATTATGTTCTCTTTTATCCCACTATCAGAAAAGGCTTCGGCTGAGAAAGATCACTGTAAGACAGTCAACACCCGCAGGCTCACCATGTAGAAGACACAACACACAAGGAAAAAGGGATGGGGAGGGAAGAGGAAAGCATGCAAGCTCAGACACTGCTTCTTAAAGCTACTGCCCTTTTAACAGCCGTCTGGGCTGGAAACAGGTCAGATAGCACTGATAGCATGGCGGGCACTAGGTGACCAGTATGTGTATGTGTGCTGGTCTTTTGGCAGAAGCACTGGCATAGCCTTGCTTCCCTTCTCTCTTACGCAGCCTGGGACTAGGTGAGAGAGGGCCAAAGGCAGCTGAGTTGGTCTTAACTAATAACATGACAAACCTAGACAGCATCTTAAAAAGCAGAGACATCACCTTGCCAACAAAGGTCCATATAGTAAAAGCTATGGTTTTCCCAGTAGTGATGTATGGAAGTGAGAGCTGGACCATAAAGAAGGCTGATCGCTGAAGAATTGATGCTTTTGAATTATGGTGCTGGAGGAGACTCTTGAGAGTCCCATGGACTGCAAGAAGATCAAACCTCTCCATTCTGAAGGAAATCAGCCCTGAGTGCTCACTGGAAGGACAGATCCTGAAGCTGAGGCTCCAATACTTTGGCCACCTCATGAGAAGACTCCCTGGAAAAGACCCTGATGTTGGGAAAGATGGAGGGCACAAGGAGAAGGGGACGACAGAGGACGAGATGGTTGGACAGTGTTCTCGAAGCTACCAGCATGAGTTTGACCAAACTGCAGGAGGCAGTGGAAGACAGGAGTGCCTGGCGTGCTCTGGTCCATGGGGTCATGAAGACTAAACAACTAAGCAAACAAACAAAATAACATTTCAGCATGATCCTTTCTGTGGCCAGTGGTTGCATAGAAGCTCCACTGGGGGTCTTCCATCCAAATGGTTGATCTACATGGTGTGCTTTAACCACACCTCCCCTTGAAGTATTCAGCCCTGACATGGAGGGGTGGGTGGGGGTGTCTCCTGAGCTACCTTATGCAGGCAGCAAGAGCATTGGAGATGGGGAGCAGTTATCCTCCTGTACAGCCGTGGTGTGTTGGGCACACTGCAGCCAGGAGATGAGGACACTTGCATCCCCAGGAGCCAATCAGCAGCAGTGCTTGGCCTCCTGGGGGCCAGAACCAGGGAGTGGACCAGGCAGAGGACTCCACTTGGTCGAGTCTGTTCCCAGGGCGTAAGGGGAGGGGCCTGCCTAATCTCTGTCTCAAGAAGCCGTCTTTGCCATTTTCACTGTAGAGGGAAAGAGCCTGTTGACATTTTCTTCAGAAAGCAAGCCCATGGTCCCATCACAACGGGGGCTCATTTTGCTAACCCAGACAGATCTACTGTGGTGCCCCGCAAGACAAATGCCTCGCAAGAAGGAAAACTCGCTAGACGAAAGAGTTTTCAGTTTTGGAGGTGCTTCGCAAAACGAATCTCCTATGGGCTTGCTTCGCAAGACGACAATGTCTTGTGAGTTCCTGCGGGTTTTTTTCCCCTTTCCCCCCCTTTTTCTAAGCCGCTAAGCTGCTTATCAGCTGATCCGATAAGCTGATAAGCCACTAAAAGCCGCTAATAGCGCTAATCCGCTAATCCGTCAATGGGCTTGCTTCGCAAGACGAAAAAACCGCTAGACGAAGAGAATCACAGAATAGATTCTTTTCGTCTTGCGAGGCACCACTGTATCTGAAAGCAGGCATTAAGACAGGTTTCCATTACAAGATTGCCAACATACGAACGGATCACTTATGGACACAGACTTTCTTCAGGTAAACGTAATGATATTTGGAGCAACTTTATACAGAATATATGAGGCTATTGATAAAGAAATTAGTACAATACAGCTCCCGAACGCCTTGCAACTCGAACGCTTTGACTCCCGGACGCCACAAACCTGGAAGTGAGTGTTCTGGTTTGTGAACGTTCTTTGGAAGCCAGACATCCGACACGGCTTCTGATTGGCTGCAGGAAGTTCCTGCAGCCAATTGGAAGCCGCGCCTTGGTTGTCAAATGTTTTCGGAAGTCGAACGGACTTCCAGAACGGATTCCGTTCGACAACCAAAGTACGACTGTATTAGGATAATAAGACTACACACATTTGTATATGTATGGAAATGTAACGTAGCATTTTTCTTTTAATTCATGTTTTTCCTTTTCTTTCTTTTCACCACTTTTTAATAAATGAATTTCTTATAATAAAATATCAGTAATAAAAAATACAGGTTTCCACAATGCAGAATCTTACCTTGGGGGGCAAAGCCTCGTATTGCAAACACGGCTCATTGCTGGGGGTCTTGCTGAGCTGTCGCACAGGCTGTCATTGACAGTTTGCTTTGTCTGCTCATGTAGGCACACTGCAATGGCTTCCTGAGTCCCTAGATTGTTATATATATATATAAATGAGATATATTACACATGAGCACCGTATCTTGAACAGTAAGAAAAAGTTACAGATATAAAGCACATTCTCTCCAGCCACAATCTAAATCTGAGGTAGCTAATCTCCAGTTCAAGGACTTTAAAGCTAAATCTAAAGTTGTGTGATTTATTCAATGGTTGTTATCTAGTCTTTTATATATTGCATGTGTTTGGATTGTCAATGTATTTGGATGATTTTATGATTTTACTGTTTTAACTTACGCCAATAAAGGCTAGTTACAAGTTAGTTAGTCTGCAGCAGTTTAATCTATGTAAGATGTTTTAGCAACTTCAGAAACATCTATCTGCATTGTAGATTTAATCTGCAACTGCAAGTACACTAAGTAGAAAGTTATTTGTTCTTTAAACAGAGAGTGTCCTGCATAGTTTTTATAGGAGGTAAAAAAAGAGAACTAATTAAAGGGTCAAACGAACCAGAGCTGTCTTCTGCATATGCCACAAATGGGATCTAGAGACCAGTGTCCAGACTACTGTCCACCTTAGATCCCTGGCATCTCCAGATATGGATGGAAACAAGTGCCCAACTTTTTTTAATATAATATTTATTAAGTTTCCCAATTTAATAATCCAATACAAACCACATTAAAACATTCCAAATTACAATTTAAAAAAGCCAAATATAAATGCCGAATTTTATATCTTTGAGTGACTTCCCATGCTCTGAATTTCACAAAGTGCTGATCATCTAATATCACATTGCATTTCTTAATTAATCAATAAGCCATTCCAATGCTAATCAGATAATATCCATTTACTTTCACAACCACTGGTCTGTTCAACTTTCGCCTTCTTGGTTCTGTATGAAATGTTTTCTCTTAAGGTTTTCCACAGTCCAGCAATTCCATTTTCAGTTTCTGCTCACAGGAGCCATAATTTGCCACATCCCAAACAAAGAGACGCCATTAGCCCCAGGCAGACATCCGGAATTCCCCTCTGTAATCTCGCTCCATCTCTCAACATGCTGGTACCTCTGCCAATATACAATAACTCCAATCCAGAATTCTTGAATCCTTCCGCTGAGGGCATCCAGTCAATATTATATTATAATTAAACCACAACTGCCCACCTTTAATCTGAAACCCTGGAGCACTGAGGCAACGCCAAGCTAGACAAGCCAATAAGGCCACGTCCTAAAACAGAGTCCCTCGTTTTTGGCTTTCTCTGCAATTAGAGCACAGCCCTGTCACCAGAATATCTGACATGGCCTTGAGTTGCGAGTCTCTTGACCTGAACGTTTCGAACAGTATCTGGAGTTGTGAACCTCATCTTATTATATACAAAGCCCTGCCAGAGAACCAAGGGCACAGTTCGTTCCACAGGCTGTAAAGTTGCCTTGGAAATCTCATCTATGTACAGCCCAATAAAACAAGAAGTCATTACCACTGTCATACTGAATGAAATGCGCTGAAGTTCATTTTGGTACTGAGGTTTCACTGGTACTATGAGGAATGGTGGGGAGTGGGGGGTTTCTAATGTGATACGCAAGACCGAAAATGGTCATAGTTCAGGGAACCTGTTTCCTTCCTTCTCAATGCATGTTCCCCTAGAGGCTTCAGAGGGGCTACAAATCTGATTTCAAGACAGCTTAATATTTCTCTTTTGTTAAAAGATTTGCAAGGTTTCAAGCACCTTTGTACTTTCACTGCATTTCCTAATAAAAATCCAGAGCCTTGTTATTTGTGTAGGTAGGATATATTAAAACCCGAGTTTTATTCCTTTTTTTAAAAAAAAAAACCAAAAACCTGTACAACAACTAGACAATTACTGCCATAAATACCTCTTCTCCTAATTCATCATGAAGGCTTTTCTCAACACTCTGTTGGTTACTAAAAAGGCCTGTTTTTATTTTTAGCTGACTCTGTGGAAAAACTCAGGACTGGAATATGTCCACCCCCCACCCTGGGCAGGTTAGTAGTATGTGTTTTATGACTTTCCGTAATTGGTTAGAGCATGGGCGAGGGTTTTTGTTCCTAGATATGAGTGACAAGTGATTTTTATAATGGGATCTCAACCACTTCCATCTGTCCCCAATCATTCAAAATTGTATTATGTCAGAACTGGACATTACCCATGGCATACGAAGGGAACAACCCAAGCCGCAATTTGGGAAAGAGATTTTGGCAGGGATGCCTTGTCCTTCATTAGCAAATCAACCACACTTGATGTTGTGCCATCAATACTGCAGCAACGCTTCTCGAAAACAGCAAAACGCACTTAGCATGATCATCGGAGCAAGCCGATTATATATTTCAAAGAGCTGTAGCTCAGGGGCACTGTGCATGTTTTGCATCTATAGGGGTCAATCCCCAGGTATCTCCAGTTAATGGAATCTCAGGTAGTGAGGCTGAGTAAAGAATGCCGAGTCCCTAGAGAGCCTCTAGAAGGTCAGTGCTGGATTAGATAAACTGCTGGCCTGACTCCTTTTTGGCCTGCGCATTTCACTCCATTACACATTTTCTCAGAGGATCGAGGGCTGCTTTTCTGCTTGTTTTTAGTTTTCTTCAAGTGTGTTTCTACACACACATGGCACACAGATACATACACAGAAAACCAATTTTGAAGAGCCTAATCCCTGACCGAACACTAAATGAGGATAAATGAAATCAAGGTCTAGGTGAGCTTAATATGTATTTTTAACGTATGCATGCAAGGATTTAAAACTCTATCAAAATACGATCTATGGTTGATAGCCAATAGGATATGCCATAACAGCTAATCTTGTATGGCTTTACAACATTCACCTAGAAACCTAGCGTATTAGCTCACATAAACAAAAATGCTATCGTTGAAACACACCGATTGCAAAAGCTGCACTCCAAGTGGCCTGCCAAACTATTTTTGATTCCAGAGAGTTTTCTTTGGTGGCATCTGTTTAGAGAGCTTCCCTTTGTGCCTGGCCATAGATCAGGCTTCCTCAACCTCAACCCTCCAGATGTTTTTGGCCTACAACTCCCATGATCCCTAGCTAGCAGGACCAGTGGTCAGGGATGATGAGAAGTGTAGTCTCAGAAGATCTGGAGGGCCGAGGTTGAGGAAGCCTGTCCTCTTAAAAATATGAACATTATTAACATAACACTCCAGTTTCCCAATTAATAAAAAAATGGGCTTACCATCCAGCATATAATGTCATCCTCACTTCCATCATTTACACTTGTCACACAATGACTGTAAGGCCCAAAACCAAGCCTTGTATCACATACGCTATATATCATTTCCAGCTGGTCCTTGCACAACCACAATAATTACTGGTAAATGTCAACATTAACCAGAATCATAGAATTGTAGAGTTGGAAGGGACACCGAGGATCAACTCCTTGCAGTGCAAGGGATATGCAGCTGTTCCATACAGTGATAAAACCTGCAACCTTGGCGTTATCAGCCCCACGCTCCAACCGAACAATAACATATACACAAAATTCAAATTGAATTTTTTCAAGCACACCTGTCTTTTCCTTTCACCTACTTAACTGTCTGTTAATTTAAATTCCTGGTTCTTTAAAACATCCATGAAATGAGGCTGGAAGTCATAGTTGCTTATGGGCTTTGCACCACCACCCGTGGATTGTTTTCTTGCTTTTTATTTTGGAAACAGCACATCTTCAGGTCAATATAGTAAACTACTTTTGAAATTCACTTGGGGGGGGGGTTGCCTTATACAGAGTCAGTTCATTGGCTCACCCTGCCTATAAGTCAGTGGCTCTTCAGGGTCTCAGAAAGGAATCCTCCGGACCTCTACATGGGGATGTCAGGAATATTATTGGTATTATTATTTACAAAGTGACTTAAGAACATCCAATAATGATTATTGTTTTAAGGCAGGACAAAAAAGAAGCCACATTGCCACTCTTTGAATTAAGGGCAAAGAAAGCCCAAGGAGAAAATAACAGTCTTTGCCTGATGCACCAAAAGAGTTGCTCCTAGATAACAATTCTGATATAACACACAAGGTGGCCAAATTTTGTGCAGCAGCTATTACAATATGACATACAATGACTAGCACCCAGGGTTTGTACAACATATTGATCAATGGACACTCCTACGTAAGAAAGGTTTCCTTTCTGACAGATAAATGACCACCCAGAGGGACGCGGGTGGCGCTGTGATCTAAACCACTGAGCCTCTTGGGCTTGCCAATCAGAAGGTCGGCGGTTCGAATCCCCGCAACACGGTGGGCTCCCGTTGCTCTGTCCCAGCTCCTGCCAACCCAGCAGTTCGAAAGCACACCAGTGCAAGTGGATAAATAGGTAACGCTGTGGCAGGAAGGTAAACGGCATTTCCATGCACTCTGGCTTCTGTCACGATGTCCCATTGTGCCAGAAGTGGTTTAGTCATGCTGGCCACATGACCTGGAAAGCTGTCTGTGGACAAACACAAACTCCCTCGGCCTGAAAACGAGATGAGCGCCGCAACCCCCTAGTCACCTTCGGCTGGACTTAACCGTCCAGGGGTCCTTGACCTCTTTTTTTTTACCTTACATGGTTTTATATTACTTTACATGTGATTCTATATTGTTTTACTTTGCCTTGAGCTTTTAAATTTTGTAATTGGTGTTTTTTGTTTCGATCCTGGTCATTGACCCTAATAAAACGACTTGCCTTGAGTTCAAAACAGCTATGCTTCCCTGGGGAGAGCATTCCACACACAAGGGGTACTGCTGAAAAGGCCTAGTCCCACTTTGCCACCCGCTGAACCTCCCATGGACTGAACCTGGCATCTTCCGCATGCAAAACAAGTGCTCTACCTCCAAACTACAGTGCTTTTCTGGAACACATAAGACTCTGCCCCAGTATGAATAAGACCATTGACGTATCTAGCTCAATGTTGTTGACACTGGCTCTCCAGAATTCAAGACAAGGGTCTTTCCCCCAGTCCTACCTGCAGATGCTGGGATTGAACCTGGAACCCCCTTCCTGCAAAAGCATGTGCTCTACCACTGAGCAATGCTCCAGATTTCTATACATTGAGGGACAGGGGGAACAGGGGTTGTTCCACAGAAAGTGTTACATTCACGGAGAACTGGTTCGTCATGCTTTGCACTTCTTGCAACCTGCACAATTGTTTGTAACGTTTGAAAAAGATCTTTTTGACATTCATTGTCAGGGAACTGACATCAGAGGCACGGGAGAAGGAGAGGGTCTCTGATTCTGCAGGAGAAGGTCCCAGCGCTAGGGGGAGACTCAGCTGGGAAGAAGGGGAAGGGAATAAGTGTAACACCAGGGATCCAGGAGAGCAACGGGACAGGGAGGTGCAGGGGCTCCAGGACTCTTCGTTGGAAGTTAGTGAGGAGAGCCCAGGCACCCCGCTGCCCACGCCCACCCTGCGAAGGAGACTCCCGCGCAGTGAGAGGCGGAGACGATTGGGCGTCAAACAACTCTTATGTTGGCAGCGCTTTAAGAAACGCCCACAGACAGATTCTACGAGTGACTAAGGGCAGCCACGCTGAGATGGGCTGTGCAGTCCGGAGGGTTTAACCAGGCAATCCGATGCTCAAACGGAGCAGGATTACGCACAAGTAACTCCCAACCACTACATTCATAGACAGACAATAATACCTCCAGTGCATGTAGCAGAGCAGGGAGTGAAGCCAATGTATTCCCAGCCATAGACAACGCCCGCAGCATCTTCCGAAGGTGGAGGTTCCGGGACAAATGGGACAGGGTCACCATCGCATGACTCCAAGTGGCAACTGCGCTCAGTCACCGGTTTGGTGTCTTCGCACTCTTCGTCCGGCAGCTCCACCTCCGTCTGAGTAAATGCAAGATAAATACGGCACTTCACATCACGCGTCTGAACACCACGGCCGCAAGAAGCGCTGCAAGGGGACCATGGCTCGGGGATAAACCTGCAATGAAACCACAGCATAAGAAATCGGGACAATAACAATGGAACTATGAAACATTTCCCTTTATTTATCTGAATCAATGACAAAAGAGATTCAGTTTTCTTCTGCCAGTGGACATGGAAAACTGTCACAGACTCTTGTCACTCTACACCCTGGGGGAAGCCACATGTATTTAAAGAGGCATGATACTGCTTTAATTTCATAGTGTGGATGGGGCATTAAAGAACTTGGGTTTGAGCTTGCTTTTCCCTCCTCCCTCTCATCCATTTTTCCTTATGTGTCATGTCCTTTTAGATTGTGAGCCTGAGGACAGAAGCAACCTCAGAACTGGGTGTGTGTGAGTACCACCTGGATATCCTTTTTTGGCTAAAGGGCAGGGTATAAATGCTGTACCAATAAACATAAATGAATATTAAAATTCTAATGTTTTATAAATGGTCACACATTAGTGTTACAAGGCAAACATGGAGTTCGGCATTTTGTGCCTCCCTTTAATGTCTAGCTTTGCCATTAAGATTCCTGATCTGAAAGTTCAGTAAGACATCCCTTGAATTCCTTGCATGTACACATATATGTAAGATCAAAAGTAATTGTTGCAGGCACATTTGCAAAGCTGAGAAGGGAACCTATGTACCTTGCTTGTTGAAATTTTAAAAGTAATCGAGTACCTACTGTTTCTTCCATCAGTGTAAAGGTCTCAAAAGTCTTTGACAAAATTCTGATTATATATCGAAAGAGGAGAGAATTATCCCAGCTAAACGCAGTTAATGCACACAAACACACATTGCGGTTATCTCGCAATGGCTGGGAAGACATCCCAAATATGTAGACTGCCACAGGTTTAGATAAATGTGAACGTTATTTACAAGAGGACTCCATCCATCATTCCTTTCAATGACATTCACATTGCACGAGTGTTCTGTGAATGGATGGAAGTTGTGCAGTGACAGGGTTTGATGGATTCCACCCACAGGCACTGATGCACAATTTGTTTTCTGCCGGAGAGGTGGAGGCACATTGCTGGTGAGGTTCTCAGAACAGGCACCCACCAAACAGCCAGCCCTTGCCTAAAGTTTTCACAAGGTTTGTAGGACATGGTACATGATGCTACAACCTTGCTGAAGCTAAGCAGCCCAGATTCTGTCCACAGCCTGGATGGGACACCATATTGTCTTCATCCTTGAGCTTCATGGCAGAAATGAGGTATAGATATGTAATAAGTAAGTCATGGGGCGGGGGGAGGGAGGGAGGGGAGAGAAAACAAAGGGTTCTATATTCAGTTCCTAGGCTCACAAACAGAAGACTGCCTGACAAAACTGCCTGTACAGACCACCTGTTTGGACAGACAAACCCTATCCTGCAAGGCTAATTCCACAAACAGCTGCAGGTGCTAGAACAGGGGTGAGGAACTTTGGGCCTACGGGCCGGGGGTTTAATGTGGGCCTACAAGGCCATTTCCTCCAAAGCGTAACGCCTGTCCATCAGCTGACATCACTAGGTGACATCAGCTGATGGCCGGAAGAGCAAAGGTCAATCTTGCTGGCGGCTGCTTAGCCAATGCATTTCCTGTGGGGAATGCACTTGTGAAGCAGACCCCAAGCAGTCAGCACAAGTGAACCCTCTGTTCACCAGCTGGCGCATGGAGGGATCAGTCCTCAGTTTGGCTATGTGTTCCTGTTCTCCTGCTAGAAATAGGCACTTGCAGCCAAAGGCCAGTGTGGGGCTATTTGAAAGCCCTTTTGCAAACAGCTGTGCACTGCTCTTTAAGCTTCAGATTTTCAGAGGATCTAAGAGCAGAGAGGGCTGTTTGCAAAAGGGCTTTCAAACAGCCCTGAGCTGCACTTTGAAGTCCCAATAACTGGGGCTTCAAAGTGCAGTGTAACCTGATATCACTATGACACCAGATGACACGCAGATGGGCACTCAACTGTCAAATTTGCTCTCCAGGACTGGGGAGATAAGGATCACACCAGCTAGACAAGGTTCCCAAACCCTGTGCTAGATGCAAGGATTCTTCCCCAACTGCAGCATATGTTTACATATACATAGGTGCTGTTGTACACAACCACCCTTGCTAGGTATTATACTGATTCAGGGGCGTGGTACTTGGAGATTTCCAGGCAACGCAAGGATGCCCATGCTTGTTCAGAGCCCTGCATCCTTTCCCTATGTCCACACAGAAAGGACGTAGGTTAAAGAAAGAGCTTGGGTATCCTGGCAACCAGGGCTCAATATCAACCACTTGGGATGCAGAAAGGAGGTAAGACCAAGAGAAGAGAAAGGAGACAAATGGACAGGACAAAGAGAATTTCTGAACCATTGCTTATCTAAACCAAGAATAATATTCTCTTAGCTTTTTGTCATTAAGCAGTACACCGCAATGCCTTAACCAACGCAAATATTTGACAAAGCTTGAGGAGAGAGAAAATGTGTTGACAGCAGTACACCAGCAGTTCAGAATTCACTCCGTATACAAGGCTGGCGGAACGCATAAGAGGGTCCAAAAATAATGTATGATGAATTCCTTTGAAGCTTTGCATTTTTGTTTGAAAGTCTGAACCACAGAACAAATTCATTTACAGTCAGAGAATTCTAAGCATTTTTTCCTCGACACAGCAGGTCTATATTGTAATTGAGGTTTTCCTGTTGCATATTTAGTGTCTGGGATTTCATAGAGCCCCAACTCCAAGTTCTATTTATTTATTGTAACACAACAACAAGCAAACCTGTGGAACAAGCAACCTAGGGTTGCCATTGGCTAAATCAAATCATGTGATTTTTTGAAGTTGGTAGCTGCATTTTGTAGGATAAAATGTAAAGTTGGGTGAAAGTGGCCCCCTCAAACCCCTACTTCAATTTTTTTTTTCACGCACAAAAGCTGGGAATAAAGTTCTGCCAACTATTCCCTGGTGGAAGAGTAAATTCTAGAACAGTTTCTTGGAGGCAGGGTTTCCTGTCAGCTGTGGCAATGGCACCACTTCTTTCTTTTCTCCTGAGGTTTTTGCTTGTTTGTCCTTTTGCTGGTGCAATAGCAGTGGCAGAATTGACAGTCTGGTGGCCATTTTGTTTCCCCCACAATGCCCCAGCCCTAGCATCACCCAAGGGCACTGTCGGGCAAAAACGGTAGAGAATATTTGGAGAACGTTCTGCAAAATGGCCCTCTTTTTTCAAGGAGGGAGGGAGTGAAGAAGCAAAGTAATATTTCGATTCACAGATTATTTTACTGATTGTTATGTAAACTGCTCTTTGTATGTTATGTAAACTGGTCATCTATGGTGAAATGCAGTCTGTATATACTGGAAATAAACAAATTCTCAAATATTTTCTCAGAAAAACTTATTTCAAGAAATTTCAACTTAGCTCCAGGTGTTCTAACATTAAGGTTCCCAAACTCATCTATGGACTGCCAGTGGTCCATGTGATCTGTGGTGTGCTTGTAAAGAACAGTAGGAGCAAGGACGTGATAGTGGTATTTCTCATCAAATGTCATGCAGCGTAATGAATAGAAAACACAGGGCGACTTTTCTGTGGCCCGTTCATGTTGCTTGGCGGTCAAGAGAGACTAAGATAAGGCCTTAAGCTGATGAGCTTCCTCCCCAGATTCCATCGCTGTAAGCTATTGAGCTGGGAGATTTCACGTTCAAGCAAACAGGATTCCCTGACTCATATCTTATGCTTTCCCCACAATGAGGGAAGTGGGTGGGGTACAGGACAGTCTCAGACCCATTCCTGATCTCACTTTGTTTCTCTTTGTGTGTATGTGTGAGAAAGCCCCTACAGATCCCCATTTTAAGGTAAAGGACCCCTGGATGGTTAAGTCCAGTCAAAGGTGACTATGGGGTTGTGGCGCTCATCTCACTTTCAGGCTGAGGGAGCCGGCGTTTGTCCACAGACAGCTTTCTGGGTCATGCGCCCAGCAGGACTAAACTGCAACTGGCGCACAGAGGACCATGACGAGTGCAATTTTACCACATACGGGCAACTGATGTGTAGTGAAATTCTCCTGTTGGAGGATGAAGGAGACCACCAAGAATGATTTCAGTAAATCTGTAGGGGGTGTATGTGTACATAGAATGCGTCCGAATAGCCCCAATGTAATAACTCCAACCCAGCCCTACCTCTTCACAAAGCTATCAGCTTCTAAGCTTGGCCTGTTTCTCAAAGTTATGATTAAGAAAGGGGGAAAAGTTGTAAAGCTCTCTTATTTCTTTTAAGATTATTAAAAGAAAAAGGATGTGGAATCTTTTTTTGGAAGGCTTATTGAAAATCCCCCTGTAAATAAAGAAGGCTCCAGGGAAACACATTTACAATAATGATGGGTATCAACTATCATCACATTCCACCAGAAAGAACTAGAAAGGTTATACCTCCATTTTTCTTGGCTTAGTGTTCCAAACAGTCTTTTTTAAAACACACACACACACCATTTTTGTAATATACATTAAAAAAACCAAAAAACTTTAGAACCACCATTATGCATAATTCAACACTCTTTTCTACACACACACACACACACACGCACACACACACACACACACTTGACCACGGGGGCAAAAGTATTTCTCTTCCAGATGTTGTCTTGGTACATCTCAATTTGTGGTTTCTTGACACACAGCTGTGTTCACATTTCCCTTACTTGTTCCGAACTCAAGCTAAGGTGTGAAGGCACAATGGGCAGTTAAAATAAAATAAAAAGCAATGAACCAGGGACTAAGATTTTCACATTGTGGCTTTTGTTGAAGGATATAGCCATTGTTAAAGAAGGGATTGAAATTTACCAGGGGAAACTGCAAACCTGGTCTTAAGCCACAAGTTCACGCTGGCATTCCCTCCCACTCTCCCTATGCTGCTATGGTTCGAGGGCTGTCCAGAAGGACGGCGACAGCCCTGTCTATGGATATTTATTGGTCGCCGTTTTCAGGTCCAGCAAGGAATTTTCCTTGCAAACGGATTGGCTGGATCTGTGGTTTTCTTTTCTTTTCCTACCTCATAGCAATCGTCACAACTTTGTGACGGAAGAGGCATTGGGCTGGACCGTCAGTGGGAATGGGTAGAGGAAGGGGCCTCTCCCATCCCATTCCATAGGTGGATCCCCTTAAGGGATCTCAGAGGGCAGAACTTCCTGTCCAGATACCCAGATCAGGGACTACAGTGCCCTCTGCCGGTGATCAACTGGGGGTTCCCTGGATGCTATCTACACCACAGGGAACACCTAAACTTGGCAAACACCATCTATTCATCAGCCAATACATGCCCAATGGCCACACCAAACATGTTTTGTCTTTAATCAATAAAATTGTGGCCTAATTTGGACCCAACACATATCTCCTGTTTTTGTTTGCCTTCCATGCACCCCCACATGCCTCACTGTGTCTGGATCTGCAAGTGCACTGTGAGCTGCATGTCAATTGCAAAAATCAAAGGTTAATGCACTCTAAAGGGGAAGGAGCATTTAATCTCAGTTATTATAAGGGCTCGAGACAAGGCAAAATTCCTAGGGACATAAGAAGGTAGTATGCTCTTTCTGTCCATTCTAACCGTCCATTAGCAGTGTTTTCATGCAGCTGCGGATCGGTTTCTGCTGAAATGCTACATCATTTGCCTTGTTGTATGCTATTTAAGATAAGCTACGTATGTAACGGTCGACGTAACTCATTTTCCTTCCAATGTAAAGGAAATGTCGAAACACTGTTTTTAAAAAATCATGAATTAGGTATCATTTGTGGATATTTTTTTTAAGGGACTGAACATATTCGCTGATCATATTTGCTTGAGTGATTTCTGCTCCTGACTACACAAACTGCAGCAATCTACGCCTCATTTTCTGTTGCCATTGGACTTCTCCAACATCCTTAATAATTCCAGGGGCTTTGGGGAGTAAGGCAATGATAGTCTCCAGTCGCTGAGAACTCTATCAAAAAAGAGGAACTGCCATCACTGCCAATGACAAGCCCCTTTTAAAGCATTTTGCATCCCCAATAAATCATTTGCCACAAATGGGGTGGCAAACTGGTGTGTGTCTGATTTTGTCTCAGCCCTAAAGAGGGACAATTCCTTTCTGTAGTGAGAAGGTCACTCACTCCCAGTTTCTATTGAAATCTGCAAAGGAATTCCAACTCAGTGACTTCATACTGGTCTGTTTCTTAACAGAAGGCAGCATGGCAGTATAAATGTGCAGGATCTATAACACCAGCTCAGGAGGCAATTTCGGGTTTGAGTCAGGTTGCTGTCCACCAATATACACACACTTGCCAAGATCAAACAGGACAAACGAAGAAAAAACAAAGGGGCCATCTAGCCTCATCCATCCTACAACACTTGGTTACTGTGCTCTGAAATGTGCAGAAAGAACGCTGACTTCACTTAAATGCGCAGAGGAAGAATATTCATCTCATTTGAATTTTCTGGCAGTTCCGTATTTTACTTTTAATGCAGAATATAATTTGGTAGACATGCAGAATGCTACAAGGGCATGCCTAAAAATCTCATACGGTCAGTTTTTCCAAGCCAGTGATTTCTTGCAGACAGAAATCTCCGCTGTGCATGTTTGCAAGGGCTTCTTCTCCATTCATCGCGGTGAAGTACAATCCCATAGATGTAAAAGGGTCCCAATCTGGTGGTGTGAATGGGATATGTACCCAGTGCAGTCCCTTAATTGAAGGCAATGGAGATGCCTCTTTGCTCAGGAATTGTTTGTTTATTTAATGTATTTCCCTTCTTTCCAAGCAATTACTGTCGCCCCTAGTGGCTCACATCAACGAGAACAAGAGAAAGAGTTCGAGAATACAGAAGTGTGTTCCTTGCAAGGACATTTGTACGGTATTCTACATACACTCACTATCCTCCATCTAAATAAAGGAAAAAGCATTCTGGACCAATGGGACTTCCAATGACTCTTGAAAAGAGAGAGAGAGTTTGGATTTGATATCCCGCTTTATCGCTACCCGAAGGAGTCGCAAAGCGGCTAACATTCTCCTTTCCCTTCCTCCCCCACAACAAACACTCTGTGAGGTGAGTGGGGCTGAGAGACTTCAGAGAAGTGTGACTAGCCCAAGGTCACCCAGCAGCTGCATGTAGAGGAGCAGGGAAGCGAACCTGGTTACCAGATTACAAGTCTACTGCTCTTAACCACTACACCACACGGGCTCTCAGCTCTAGGTCAAGCATACTGGAGCAGCTCTAGGTCAGACAGCTCTAGGTCAAGCATACTGGAGTAAACTAGTCTAGAAGTAACTAATGGTGCTTCCAGATGACCTGTTCAGCAAACATTCATTCTGATTTGTTTGCAGGCAAGGGTAGATGGCGTTGCATCTAAGCAATTGTTGCCCCATGTTTTCTAATACATTTTCCCATCACTTTCACTACTTGTGATGTTTTGGGAAGTGAGTTTGTTGTGCAAGACCTCCCAATCTGATGACCTGAATTTGCGAGTAAGTGATTGAATCCTGCTCAAAAATAACGACAGTCTGGAAAAGCCCTAAGGCAGGTATAACCATGGTTACATTCAACCTCCCCTGGAGCGGCCAAATGGGTCAAAACACCTCTGCTCTGGGCAAATTCACTCAAGACCTGAACACTGTTTCTTGTTCCTGCAATTCTAACTGAGATGCCCTAGATCTATTCAGGGAAGAACCAAAGAGAGAAAACTTGGACCACCAGAGATTGCCCTATGAACACAGATGTTGGGTACGAATGCCCTTCTTCTTGGCTGCATCCCCACTGCTTGCAAAAATTTGTGGTTGCCATCAGGAGAGCCGTTTTGGAACTCAACTCTCCCAAGCAAGTGCCTTCTGGAGGACAGGGATTTGTATAGCTGGGAAACCTTGATAGCACTTCCGAAACATATAATTTAAATACTTTCTTGGCTCCAGCTGCTTTTGCGTCACTCAAGGAGAACTGTTTGGAAGAATCTGAGAACTGACTTGCAAAGACAGACCCAGCCCAGGAAAATCCAAACGCCAGATGACTTGGCAAGGGAGGCCAGTCTTTACAAACAGTCGGGAAAATGCATCAGCGGCCTCTTCTCTGCCTTAAAGAGAAAGAGAGCGAGTGAGACAGAAGGAAAGAGAGAGGAATGGCAAACTTACGTCGGTTCTTCGGAGACTGCTCTGGTCTCCTCCATTTCGTGCGCTTGCTTGAACCAGGGGAGTCTTGCTTCAACGGGGTGTTTCTCTGGAAGAGGAAAATGCACAAAGCATGGGCTATTTATTTATCTCATTTCAGCAACTCCTGGGTTTGAACCAGGAACCTCGTTGTTTTGAACAACCTGGGACTGTGCACTCAGGAATCAGAGCCCTCTTCAGGACAAAAAAGGAAAACACCATTAGTTGTGATACAAGAGAGAGTAGGTAGGGTTCAGCAAGGGGGAGAAAAACACCAGAGAAAAACATCATTCTATGGTTTATATCGTTGATTCTTCATTTTCTTTCTTTTTCTTATGTTTGCACTTCTGAACAAATCAGTAAAATACCAAGAAACAAAAAGGAGTAACAGACAGCTTTCTGGGTCATGTGGCCAGCATGACTAAACCGCTTCTAGCACAACGGAACACCGTAATGGAAGCCAGAGCACATGGAAATGCCAGTTACCTTCCCGCCGTAGTGGTACCTATTTATCTACTTGCACTGGCATGCTTTCGAACTGCTAGATTGGCAGGAGCTGGGACAGAGCAATAGGAGCTCACCCTGTCATGGGGATTCAAACTGCCGACCTTCCGATCAGCAAGCCCAATAGGCTCAGTGGTTTATACCTACAGGGATTTCTAAACTGTTTTCTAAATTCTACACAATGAGGAGAAGCGCCGTGACTTCTTTGATCTTATTTAAATATTGATTCAGTTTGAACCCAACACTAAGCCAAACCATGGGTTACAACAAACAAGCAACTGTGTGAGTTCCCAGCCACCAAATTCCTTCTCTTCTCCTGCTGCTGCCACACTGCCCGGGGCTAGGCCATGGTTTCGCTTACCCTTACATCCAAACCCAGGTTCACGGTTTGTCTCACTGAAGCTATAACCAATGTTTATTCCAGGGGAGGAGTGCAGGGGCTGTAATTTTTGCTTTGGGAACCCACATGTTTTCTCATTTGTGCTAAGCAATAGTTTGGCTTAGTCTTATGTGTGAAATGGACCACTGTTGAAAAATCCATTAACTGCTAAGCAAAACAATGAAATTATTTCTCCCTGTTTTGTTACACTATAGATTTGTTCACCCCACTGTTTTAAATTACATCATAAGTGAAGAAAAAAAAATAACAGGCACACACCCTACTTAGCGCTGATTACTACAGCCTCATAACTTTGCCAACTCTCGAGTTTGTCCTCCAGCTTCTGGAAGAGGTTGCTAGGAACATTTTACTTCAGCTAATAATTCTCTCCCCATCTATACACAAACACACACGCACAGTCAAAGCCAAATTAATATAATCTGGTCACAGAGAGACAACCTAGGCTGCATGGTATCAAGTAAAAGCACAAAGCAAGTCAATTTACAGAAGAAAAACGTGCTTTCACAAGGTTACCTCCAAATCAGACAAAATCTGCACCACAAAAAACAAAACAAAAAACTGAGCAAAATACAGGGCGCAATCTTTGAAATATTGAACGCTATTTGCAACGAGAGCTATGGTTTAGGTGTATTGAAATGAGAGGCCCTTTATCCTTGGCTGAGATGCTGAGGTTTTAATTAACATCCCAACGCCAGAAATAACAAGAAGCATACCAGGGCTAGGGAGATAAAGGGCTCTGTGCTATTGGTGGGGAAGTGACCTGCATCTCCCCCCTGCAGCTTCCTTGTGTAACATCTAGGGAATGAAGATGTGTGACATGCAGTTTCTATGGTCTGCAGAAGAGGCTGGCAACAAACTACACCACCAGCAGTAGGGAGGCTGAGGGTGTACATGTTACAGCTACATGTCTTCTTTTCGCTAGGTGTTACTGGGAGACGCAGCAAGGAGGTGCAGCCTAGTGACAGCTATGAATCCATTGGCTTGTCTAGATTAGGCCTCTGAGTTTCTGAATGCAGTGCATGATACGTGTGACGTGCGAATACTGTGTGCAGATGAGCAGGAAATGAGGAGTGTGTGGGTCATCAGGTTAGATTTACTCCATTTCTGAATCGCTCCACACACAGGAAAGTTGTAAGGCGATTTACATGGATGTGTAAATACACATTAAAAACACATTAAAATGAAACAATGAGAGAGAGAGAGAGAGAGAGAGAGAGAGGAAGGAAGGAAGGAAGGAAGGAAGGAAGGAAGGAAGGAAGGAAGGAAGGAAGGAATAAGAAGCAGGAAATATTCTATACCCAAAATTACATATCCAAGTACTTATGTGGCTCTTCACTTGTCCATGGGTTGGATCCAAAGGTTCATTTCCACTAGCAAAAGAAGTTATTCTACTAGAACTGCTCTCCTTCCATTGGCTCCTTTGGATCTAACCCTATCGGCTGTATCCAACGTTATCTGTCTGCTAGCGAAAGGGCTTGTGTTGAGTGAGTTTCAGAGTAGCAAAACAGAGGAATCCAATGCGACAGTTGTGCTAGCCGAAACACATCGCATAACAGGTTGCACAATCCGTTGTGCAAGAACACCACCACCAATTGGTTGGTGCATTCTCTTGTGCAACGATGTTCTGCTGGTGCACAACATTTCGCCAGAGAAGCAAGCATACCACGAAGTGATTCTATCGCTACATTGGATACAACCCTCTGTGTCTTTAGGTAGGTGCATCAGAGTTACCTTTGGGCTTGTAACAGGGGACCGGCACGATACATTCTTCTTTTATGTGCAGCTTGAGCTGAGGATTGCAGCCGCCTGTGTGCTGCCCACGGTGATCAATGCACAGCACCACTCGATACCGTAACCCTCGCCCACACGTCACGGTGCACTACAGAACAACATAAAAGCAAAACCCCAGAGCTGTCAACCGATTCAAGGATGTTCAGTCAAATTATTATTGTGTTATTTATTATATATTAAATTTCTCCACCGCCCTTTATCTGAGGATCGCAATATAAAAACACAATGCACAACACAGTAGCAAACAAAAACAACACCCCCAAATTATTATCATCATCTGCCTTTAGCTGATTAATACATTAAACGGAAGTACATGTACAGACATAGTTTTATTATTATTATTTACTTTAAAATCTATATACTGCCTTGAAGTTTAAAACTCCATTCTCGGAGCGGCTTGCAAATCACTCCAGTGTATAACAAAGGCAGAGTATGGACGAAAACAGGCATATGAAACAAATTAACCCAAATCAGTCCTTATTATTCTCTGAAACAGCAGCAACGAGGAGGATCCAATAAATCATATAACTTGGCCTTGCTAATGCCATTTCGGGATACATACGTAAGTGTGAGATAACTTACAGTTTAATAAAGAAAAAAAAGCTACCATTGTTGGTCCATCTTCAATATTTTCCTTTTCATTCCCTAATATGGCCATGGACCAGGTCCAAAACAGCCTCAAAAAATAAACAAGTGTTCCCTTAGCTCATAGACCAAGTGAACTATCATCATCACCAGCTCCCATCTGCTCTGCTTTACCATCTGGGACTGGTCTGGGCTCCTCCTTGCCTCAAAGAGGCCAATTTAGATGGAGAAGATGCTCCCCTCCCCCTTATATGTTTCTTCTGTCCTTTCTGGCAGGGGAAAAGCCATTTTGCTGAATATTCTCAGCCAGATTTGATGGCAGCTGGGATTCCACACCTATCCAGCCACCCAGTGACAAATGACACTAGGTCTGGGGTACTGTGGATGATGTGATTCATCCAGGGCAGAGACGCAGTTGGCACTGCTGCTGCAACAGCAAGAGCCCTAGGGGGAAAAGTAATGTTGCCACCCCAAGAAACTGTGGCTTGTGTGAAACACAGTTCTAAGCAACGTGTTCCATTAGTGCAAGGGCACCAGTTACTTCCCCCTACAGTGTTTTCTTGAGAGTCCCATGGACTGCAAGAAGATCAAACCTATCCATTCTGAAGGAAATCAGCCCTGAGTGCTCACTAGAAGGACAGATCCTGAAGCTGAGGCTCGAATACTTTGGCCACCTCATGAGAAGAGAAGACTCCCTAGAAAAGACCCTGATGTTGGGAAAGATGGAGGGCACAAGGAGAAGGGGATGACAGAGGTTTGAAAACAATTAATTGCCTAAGTGGACATGGTCCAGTTTTTATGCACAATTAATACCGGCACATTGTTGGGCTTGGCTCTGAACTGTAGCTACATTTTAGATCTGGTGTAGAGACATTAAGAGGGAAGTGCGCTTATTTCAGGAGCAACCGCATGCTTTTTAAAAATATTGCTTAATTATCCAAGGGCTATCTTCTGTACTACCTTCAGTATTTTTATCCAGCTCCTTATTGCATCTCCATTATTAATCACCCTTATTAATCACGAGATGGTTGGACAGTGTTCTCAAAGCTACCAGCATGAGTTTGACCCCACTGGTCCACGCGGTCCACGTGCTCTGGTCCACGCGGTCACGAAGAGTCAGACACGACTAAACGACTAAACAACAACAACACAGTGTTTTCGCATATTTGGGGGGGGGGAATCAGGTTTTTGTTTTTAAAAAATGAAGGGTTAAATTCTTTGTGAGCTTACCTGTGACCATTCCAAAGCGATCCATTTAGGGCAATCGTACAGGTTGCAAGCTTGCATGACCCTGGGTTTGGGAGCATACATGCATTTCCATTCCTCTACTTGTAATATCTCTCCATGAATGGTCTCCTCCACACACACGAAACTCCTCCTCTGGATCCCACCTCCACAGGAAACTGAACATGCCGTCCAGGGGTTGTGCTCCCAGCTGGGGTTGGTGTAGGGAGGGAACACAAAAATTTGCATGAGTCCACCTTCTATATGGTTTCTAGATGCAAGCTCTTCTGAAAGCAGTAGATCCATCTTTCTTCTTTGAAAACCAACACTTAATACTGTCAGTAATCAGACCCACAGGGACACGGGTGGCGCTGTGGGTTAAACCATAGAGCCTAGGACTTGCCGATCAGAAGGTCGACGGTTCGAATCCCCGTGACGGGGTGAGCTCCCGTTGCTCGGTCCCTGCTCCTGCCAACCTAGCAGTTCGAAAGCACATCAAAGTGAAAGTAGATAAATAGGTACCACTCCAGCGGGAAGGTAAACGGCGTTTCCGTGCGCTGCTCTGGTTCGCCAGCAGCAGCTTAGTCATGCTGGCCACATGACCCGGAAGCTGCAAGCCGCTCCCTCGGCCAATAAAGCGAGATGAGCGCCGCAACCCCAGAGTCGGTCACGACTGGACCTAATGATCAGGGGTCCCTTTACCTTTACCTAATCAGACCCACTGCTGAATCCTAATTCTCCAGTGTCATTTTATCTAAAGCTGATGTACCAATTCTCAAATTTTCAAAAGTGTGTCAAATCCTAATGGATGCTTCCTAGACTACTTTTTGCATGGAAGATAAAACCCTTCCTCACACAACACCATCTCCAGAGCCCTTCAGTTGTGTTAACTCTGCTTAATGTTCTAAGACAAGATCTGCCTGACGTATCGTAATCGTTGAACGTACTGGGGAAGATTCTGGAGAAGGTCCACTAAGGTCCACTAGGAGTCCAGAATATTTTGGCCAGGAGTCTAAATCAACCCAAGTCCGGATGACTTGCAAAACTGTGCCTACCTTTGCTTCCAATGAAGAACTTTAGGGGTGGCTTTGAGATCTGCACCACTCTGCTAACATCACAAAATAAATGCTTTCCCCCCACCGTGGAGATTCGCCGGTGTGGGGGGTGGCAATGTATAGTACAGTCCCTTTTTGGATCAACATTATATTTTCCTGCTAGCAACTCAAAGCAAGAGGTCCAAGCTTAACGTTCTGTTCTAAAACACATTTGGATAGGCAGTGAGAATGCTGCTAGCCCAGAGTGGAAGGAACAAAAGAAGAATGACAGATGAAATTGATGGAATATGCAGAAATGGTAAAAACTGACGGGGAAAATCCAAAACGAGGAAGATCAAGTATTTTCTAAAGACTGGAGTAAATTTGTAATTTACTTAAAAGACCACTTTAAACAGTTAAAATCTTTGGCAGGGATGTAAAGACACTCGTAAAGTGGAATTGTTTTAATGGTAATTACAGTTATATAATAGCTAGATAAGGGTAAAAGATGCAGTAAATTTAATCTTAAAGATGGAACCCATGGAGGGAAGCAAGGACGTCCAAGAGTTCAAAAGAACTCTGTATTTTAATGTTTGAAATCACTGTTTTATATGTATATTTCCCCCCCCTCCAAAAAAAAACACGTATTTGGATATTACGGTCAGTAATGGCTCAGGAAAATAAATGCAAGCCTGTTGCACCCGCTGCATGGGTTGGAAGAGGCAAGAGTATCCCACTCAAAGCTGTTTGTTGGAAGCAGCGGAGGCACTGTAAAGAAGTCAAACACAGAGCAGATGGAGCAGAAGCCTATAAATCCAAAAGGTAAATTTATATAACTGCTCCCCAAGATGCAGGAGGTGACTCAAGAATGCTCCCTGCCTGAAATAATTCACGTAACTCCCCGCTCAGAGCAAATTAATCACCTTATACACAAACCGAATGTGAAACTTATTGTACGCCGAGCGTTGACATTTAAACCAAACTTACATGATCAAAACCAGGCAGCATGGAGCAGATAGCTAATGATTTCACCATCGCCCCTGATAAATGTGCTCATCTGCTGCTCTCCTTTCATGCCGCGTAACCCAAAGGAACGATTGATGTAATATATAACACACTAAAGGATGTCTAGTTCCAGAGCTAATCTACTGCGAGAGCTAGCACAGCGTAGTAGCAAAAAGGCCGTTCAACATGTTGCACAGGAGCAAAATTCTGCAGGGGGTGTTCAACAGGGAGCTGTGGAACAGAAGTGCGTGATTTGAAAAATCCCAGGGGGTTGCTGCTGAAAAAAACCCAGCCCCATTGTGAGTGCCCCTCCCCACTGCAGTGTGACCTACAAGTTACCTTGGACCTAACACCATTATGCTGTGACTTGCCCTGGCTCCATCAGTGGCAGGAAGCCGGCAAAATAGCTAAGAAGTAGGGAAGTCTACCTCTGGTCAGCAACAGTGTCCGAGCTGTGCAGTGTGGTCCACAAGGACACTGGAGGTTGTATCCAATATGCAGAGTAGACCCACTGAAGTCAATGGACATAAGTTAGTCATACCCATTAATTTCACTGGGTCTGCTCAGAGTAGGACTAACACTGGCTGTCACCCTGGGATGTTTTTATTCTCCTGGGATTTTATTCTGCATTTTTCCTTGCTTTGCTCTGGTTTCTTATTGCTGGTGTACACCTTTAATTGGTACGTGATGCTGGTTTGTTAATTATAAATTGTTCTGTTGGACTCTCCCACTGACTGCGGAGGGAGCTTTAGCAGAAAGGTGGCCTTTAGATTTTTAAAACAAGCAAGCAAAGGCACAGAGTAATGAAATCAGGAAATAGGATAAGCTACCTTGCACATCAGGGACGCGGGTGGTGCTGTGGTCTAAACCACAGAGCCTAGGGCTTGCCGATCAGAAGGTCAGCGGTTCGAATCCCCATGATGGGGTGAGCTCCTGTTGCTCGGTCCCGGTTCCTGCCAACCTAGCAGTTCAAAAGCACGTCAAGTGCAAGTAGATAAATAGGTACTGCTCCGGTGGGAAGGTAAACAGCGTTTCTGTGCGCTGCTCTGGTTCTCCAGAAGCGGCTTAGTCATGCTGGCCACATGACCTGGAAGCTGTCTGCAGACAAATGCTGGCTCCCTCAGCCAGTAAAGCGAGATGAGCGCCGCAACCCCAGAGTCATCCGTGACTGGACCTAATGGTCAGGGGTACCTTTTACCTTTACCTTACACATCATGGAGGGAGAAGTGGAGATGTTAACACAGGGCTGCCATTTGGGCCAGCAACCCCATTCTTCTTAGAACACACATTTCTAAGTCATTGGCATGGGCATTATCCATTTGGTGCCAAGTTAAGCCATATTTGGCAAGAGTTTTATTTGACTGACTGGCTAACCTGCTCTGTTGATTTTTAAGCTGCCATTTTAGTGTATTGAGCTGTTTTATGGTTTATTGTTGTTTGTGGTCATGGCTGTTTTAATGCTTTGTACCCTGCCCTGGTATCTGTATCGATGAAGGGAAGCTTACAAATGATTTTAATAAGTAAAATAAAATAAATACATCAGGTTGTGGCCAAAGTTAGTCCAAAGCAGAGCCTACCCATTGAAATTAATGGACATGACTATCTTGGGTCCACTAATTTCAACAGGTCTACTATGTTAGCTGGATTCAATCCGTAATGCGCAGTTCTGAACCACAGCAATTCCTGGTTCCCAACAGAACATTCCTGTGTGCACGTTTTCACAAATGTGAGCATGTAAAGGGCTGGCTCAGTCCTGATCCACAGCAATGTCGACCACCAGGAGAAGGTGGCCATCAAACCAGAGGGAGGTCAGCAGGCCCAGGCTCTAGAACAGGGCAGGAGGCAAAGCAAGGAGAGCTCAGGACCTTGGACAAGGACCAAGGTGCTGGTTCAGGACTGCCATTTGAAGCTTAGGCCCAGAATGCAAGTAACCCCAGCTGTGTCTGAGAGCAATGGGGCAGGGCTTTAGAGGGGAATAGGCCTAACACTGAGACAAAATGGTGGGTGGATTTGCAGGCCCAGCCACCACGCAAACTCATGAATGGCAAGGCCTAAGCAGGTGGCACAGTGAAGCTAGGGCAAACACCAGCATCTATGGGCCCTGCTAGGCAGTCTGGCCCCAGGAGCTGCCCCAAGGGTACTGTGTGTTGACAGCAGCCCTGAGTATGTCCCATCATGTTGCTAATAATTACATTTCAAAGCATACACTGAAAACATATTACTGCATAAATCTAAACAACCACCCACCACAATGTTGTGACAACATGAGCAATCACCTTGTCTTAATGCAGGGGTGGGGAACATGACTCCCTCCAGTTGTTGTTTGGATCGAACTCCCATCATTCCTGTCCATTGGCCATGCTGGCAGAGGCTGATGGGAGTTGGCATCCAACGATGTCTGGTAGGCCGTAGGTTGCCCATCCCTGTCCTAATGTGTTGAGAAATCTGTGGCTTCCATTCCATTAGCAAGAGAGTTGCCCCACTCTTTCTTTCCGTGGTCCCTCTAACCACTGGCATGAGACCCCACCCTCCCCAAAAAAGGTTGCCCACAAGGGAATGTGATTCTCAGACTTGAAAAAGTCCCCCTTAGCCAGACCCCTTTCTTTCAACTCCAGCGCCTCCCCTTCCTGCTCCACCTGCCATGTGGGAACAATAATACAGACCTATTTTGCAGAGTTTCACTTTCTAGCTTACTCATTTGCAGAACTGATGGAAAATGCTTTTTGACAGCCGTTTGCACACATTTCTGTTGTCTGGGGCAGTGTACAAGCAGCACGCCGAACACTTTAAAGCACTGCATTAAGTGCTAAAAAGTTACTTGTTTTAAAAATAATAATCATCGGGATGTAAAATACATTTAACTGTCGAGTGAGATTAGCAGTCCACGGATTTGTATATGCCACAATGCAAAAGCGCCTTATGTGATGCTAGCTGCAGGAAGTGTTTATGGCGTACATTTTTACAGCTGTTTTTCTTTATCTCAGCAATTTAAAATACACTCCCTCGTCCCATATTCCTAGGAGTCAGTTCCAGGTGGGACAAGGGGCCTAGTGGGCCAGGCAGTTTGATAGATACTTTCCAGAGTCTGCGTCTGTCAAGGGATCCCTCAACACTCCTGCAAGCCTGAACTATGCGGGAGCCATTCCAAAAGCCTTCAAAGGTAGGGGTGTGTGTGTGTGTGTGTGTGTGTGTGTGTGTGTGTGTGTGTGTACAGAGGTGGGGGAACATTTATCCTGGTGATTTCCCACCTCCTTCTTTCAAAAGATTGCTCCATCTGTTAAAACAGTCCGGGAGTGCATTTACAACTTGAGCCACAGCTCAGCTCATTGGACTCCCACCGCTCTCTGCCCCAGGCTTCTCATTTGACTAACGAAGGCAACACAGTGCACTAGACGGTCATAAAGGAAGCTTGCATATGGCCCTACTATTTATAGATGACTGGTGCTCAAGAAACAGCGAGCGAAGTCACAGGAAGCTACCTTTAACCAAGTCAGGGCAGTGGTCCATTTAGCTCACAGGTGTCTACGCTGATTGACAATGGCTCTCCAGGGTTTTGGGGGGGTGTACACGCGCCTCCCAGCTGAGATGTTGGGGAATAACCTGAGATTGTCTGCATGCAGCGCATTTGCTCTACTACTTCCCTGCCAAGCTCGGGTTAAGTGGCTTGTCTTAACTTCTGCTGTGTGTAAACACAGCAGGTGCCACAGAGCCCATACAAAGAAACCCATGCAATGGGGGGAAACTTCCTATTCTCTGCATCGCAAGGGTTGGAGAAAAGAGTTCAAGTCGGAATGTTAAGGGCAGAGGAGTGAATCTCCTGTAAATCTCAAGCCACTCCTTCCCGGGCAGAACTTTCAAAGTGAAACTGAGTCCAGGAGCGACCGGTTCCTTTGATTCTGAAGGAGGAGGTGACTGTGCAGAGTACTGATTGGCTACCTGTTGCAACAGCCCAAAAGCTACTTCCTGTCCACCACCCCAGCTGGCTGTGCAGAGTGCAAACTGGTTGGCCGCTACAGCAACTACAAAGCCACTGTTTCTGTTCAGCCAAAGCCTAAAGAAGCAAACATTATTATTTGTTTAAGAGAAGGTGCTGAATGCATGCTGAAATTGATAAACTTAGTGGGCACTTTGTGGGGGGTGGGGAATGTAACCCTCCACCAAGCTTGCTCGAAGCACAGAAGGTGATAGTGGAGAATCAATACAGTGGTGCCTCGCAAGACGAAATTAATCCGTTCCGCGAGTCTCTTCGTCTAGCAGTTTTTTCATCTTGCGAAGCAACCCTATTAGCGGATTAGCGCTATTAGCGGTTTAGCGGCTATTAAAGGCTTAGCGGCTAAAAGGCTATTAGCGGCTTAGAAAAGGGGGGTGCGGAAAAAATCGCAAGACTCGCAAGACTTTTTCGTTTTGCGAAGCAAGCCCATAGGGAAATTCGTCTTGCGAAGCGCATCGAAAAACAGAAAACCCTTTCGTCTAGCGGGTTTTTCGTCTTGCGAGGCATTCGTCTTGCGGGGCATCACTGTAGTTGAATCAGGAGAGTGATATGTGTCAGTAGAGGAAGGAAGGAAGGAAGAAGCCACAGTAGTATAACCTACACTCAACTCTAGAAACCTGATCCTCAGAAGGCTTGGAGCTGTAGTGAAGTCTTGATACAGGATAAAACTTAATGGGTCACCATGTAGGGCAGAGATGGGCAACCAACAGATGCTCTTTGATGATATTATTTGTGCTATCATTATCTATCACCTACACATTCATCTCAAGATAATGTACAATAAAAACGGGAAAAACCAGCTGGTACATTTAAAACAAAATTAAAACAATGCAAAATAGACACTCAGGGCAAAGAACCATTTATTCAGCTAGGAGGAACTGTCTTCAATTGTTGCTGGAAAGGGCAGGAAGTGGGTGCCTATTGTATCACAACAGGTATACTATTCCACAAGAAAGGGGCCACCATGCTAAAAGCCCTGCTCAGAGGTACTGTAGAGTGGGCTTCTGAGATCTTTGGAACTTGTAGGATAAATTTTCCTACAGACTGCAGGGATCTACTGGGCATAGAAGGGTTAAGGTGGTTGCTCAATTAACCTGCTCCTGAGCTGTATGCGGACTTGTATATTCATACCAACATCTTGAACTTGGCCCAATAGCAGACTGGCAACCAGTGCAAATCACACAAGCAAGATGTTATATGCTGGTGATAGTTTGCCCCTACAAGCAATCCAGCTGCCACATTCTGAACCAGCTGCACCCTCCAGACCAACCCCAAAGGCAGCCCCACATAGACCATACTGTAGTAGTCCAACCATGAGGTTACCAATAACAGCCCCCATTATCCTCAACTACTGGTCCTGTTGTCATATTGCTGATGGGAGTTCAAAGTCCAGCAACACCTGGAGAGCCACATCTCCATCCCCAATGAAGAGAAAAATTAAGTGTGCCTTAGGGTGGAAAGTGAAAAAAAGGCATTCTGACATTCTCTCAGTCACACGAGAGCTGTTTATTTGCTGATAGGTGGAAAAAGCCATACAAGTCGGTCTCTGCCTACACGGTTGGGTCATTAAAATATTCCTGAGCTCATTTCAGACAGCACTGTTCAAATGAGTGCTTTATATGAGTATGCATTTGCCAACAGAGGCGTGCGCACTCCTCCAACTACTGCTTGTTCGGAGGTTATGCAGGTTTCCGCAATGCTCAAGCCCTTCCCTCCTGCAAAACCCACTTTAACCCAAAATATAGGTGGGGCCCAAATAAACAAATGGGCACATCTTAGGTCAAGTGTTGGGAGCCTCCAGATGTTGCTAACTATGACTCCCATCATTCCTAGCCTTTGGCAATGCTTGCTAGGGCTGATGGGAGTTGAAGTTCAGCAACACCTGGAAAGCCAAAAATTCCCCACACCTAACCAAACCAAATATTGCCTATTTCCAGCTCTGGAACATTTGGGGACCAAGTATTCGTTTGTTCATTAGTCTTTATGGCTGTTATCGCAAGCATTAGAAAACCCCACAACACCCATAAACAGAGAGAACAGTGAGAGGAGACCACAGACTACTTGGCAATGAAGAATCATACTACCTTAAATTCTCTGAGAGTGATGGTGGTTTGGAATGCCCTCTGACAATCAACCGTCTCCAGACTTGGTCTCACTGAACACCACTGCAGTGTTGAGTCTGGAGTGTTGGTTTTTTAAATCCCTTTGCTAGGACTTGGCTTTATTTAGCTGATTGATACACTATCCTCAACAATTGCTATCTTGCACATAACTTACTAATGGAGCCCATGCACTTGAAGCGGGAAAGTGCATTAGTGGCAGGTCGCGCTCTTTAAGTGCCATGTGCTTTGGTGCGAACTTATCTCAAGAACTCATGGGCTGTCAAGCTCAGTCATGCCATCTATGGCAAACAGTTACTGCTAGTCTTCATCTTGGGTAGGCAGGCATCTGAACAAATGATACAAACTGATTGCCGTATTTTTCTGTGTATAAGACGCCCCCTATTTTGGGGGACTCAAATTTAAGAAAATGGGGGGGGGACAGTTGTCAAGCTTTTTGGGGGATTGCCCAGAGTTGTTGAGTTTTCTGGGGGGTGGGATTGCCCAGAGTTGAGCTTTTTTTGGGGTGGGGTGCCGAAAATCACTAACCCAACTGAGAACCGCTGACAATCACTCACGTTGCCAATGACGACATGTGAATGCCCACTCAAAAACAGCAGACGGCAATCACACGCCCAATTGCTGAAGCAGCAGCCAATCCAGAGCAACCCTTGCTGCATCAACCAATCACCCACCCAATTTCCGAAGCAGCGACCAATCCAAAGCAGCACTTGATGCAGCCACCAGTCACCCACCCAATTTCCGAAGCAGCGACCAATCCAAAGCAACCCTTGCTGCAGCAACCAATCACCCACCCAATTTCCGAAGCAGCAACCAATCCAAAGCAACCCTTGCTGCATCAACCAATCACCCACCCAATTTCCGAAGCAGCGACCAATCCAAAGCAGCACTTGATGCAGCCACCAGTCACCCACAAAATTGCAGCTGACAAGCTCCTACTCGCGTCTGCAACCAATCACCCGTGACCCCCCCCATGCACTACCCATGTATAAGACAACCCCCCCCTTTTTTAACATTAGGGACCCCTGACCATTAGGTCCAGTTGTGGCCGACTCTGGGGTTGCGGCGCTCATCTCGCTTTATTGGCCGAGGGAGCCGGCATACAGCTTCCGGGTCACGTGGCCAGCATGACTAAGCCACTTCTGGAGAACCAGAGCAGCGCACGGAAACGCCGTTTACCTTCCCGCCGGAGTGGTACCTATTTATCTACTTGCACTTTGAGGTGCTTTCGAACTGCTAGGTTGGCAGGAGCAGGGACCGAGCAACGGGAGCTCACCCCATCGCGGGGATTCGAACCGCCAACCTTCTGATAGGCAAGTCCTAGGCTCTGTGGTTTAACCCACAGCACCACCCATGTCCCATTTTTAACATTATTTTTGAGTAAAAATCCCTCGTCTTATAAACGGAAAAGTACGGTACACTGTATTATATTATTAATGGAAGGCTAATCTCAACAGCATCTTACAGAGGCCATACATACCGAGGAAGTGGCTGGAAGTGGTCGTAAGGCATGATTTCCTTGAATCCGTCACTGTGAACAAGACAAGCATTTGCAAAGTTATTTGCGGAACACCAGGATAGGCTTTTCTTTGTGTCATGAATATATTCATTTGAACACCCACCAGAATTTCTGGAAACAACTAGTTTGTGAGGTGGGTATCCCTTGCACACCCCACTGAACCCATTCAGATCTTAGCAACTGAACTGGTTTGTTCTCAAGCTTCTATGCAATTCCTGTGAAAGGTCCTAAAAACAAAGCTCTGCTGCCAGGTTTCTAGCAGTCCAAGGCAAGACCAGCCCTACTGTTAGGCAGAGTGAAGTAGCAACCTCAGGCAGTGAAAGCTGGGAGCAGCAACAAGATAATGGATAGAGCTGTGTGTGCCATGTGAATGGCAAACCCACAAACAAGATAACTTGCCACCCTCAACATCCTACTGTAACTAAGACTAAGTATGTGCTATCTGAAATAATCACATAATTCTTCTCTTACTCTGTTGTCTCCCTTGCTACTATTTTTAGAAAAGAGAAAATGCAGTACCCAAAGAGGACAAAAGTGAACACATATCTGCATACAAATGGCATGAGCTTATTATATGCAAATGTGGAAATGAGAAGCACACCTTAAACAGAAATGCAATTCATCTCAACCCTCAAGGCAGAAGAACGAGTGCTCTGCTCAGTCTGCTGTCCATTGTTGTTAACAACTATTTCACTGCTCCTCTTGCTCTCCCTTCTGAGGGTTTCTTGATCCTTAAATCAAGATTGGACCAGGACAGCTCTTCAAACAGAGGACACCTTCCAGGTGAGTGCTGCCCTCTGCCAGCTCTTCAAATAGAAGACTGTCCTCTATTAATGAAATATACTCGGAGTCGAGAGTGGATTTCATGCTCTTTATTCAGCTCATAGTGGGAGGAGGAAAATGAATGTTCCCCCAAAGTATCTACTTTATATACATTATTTACACAATGGGCTGCATGTGATTGGCTAATTCCGGAATTCTCCTGTAGACCAATCAGGTTGTGGATTCACTTTCATCTGGAGCTGGATTGGGTGGCTCCTGCAGACCAATCAGACTGCTGCATTGTTCTAGGACCAATCAGACTGCTGCACTCTGAATCCTATTCAACTCAGTACATAACAAGTAGGTCACATGCCTACCCTACTGGTCAAGAAAGAAGTAGCCTCTGCCAGCTACTCCAGCTCAAGACCTCATCTCCACCTCCAGCAACTGACCTCTGGGGCCTCAACGGGAGAGCATAGACTACAGCTATGGATTTGGGCCAACCTGCCCACAACCCTGGCTGGGCCCTGACACCCACAAGGAGGAGGAACGAGAAACAAAGCAGAACGTTCACCCCATAGCATCTTAGCGCCTTTGCTTTTATAGTGCTGATATTAATGGAAAGTACTCGTATTACATGTTCCCCCCTACTTATAAAGCTCCCATCCTACTTCCAGAAGGTTCTGTAACCTTTTATGATCTAAGTTTTGCCAGAGTGGGTCTGCAGAAACAGGCCTGGTGAGCTTTGAGCATCTATGCTTCCGAGGGGGTCGCTATCGATGATTACGTTCGGCTGGGATTAGAGGAAACAGGACAGTTTAGTTATAGGAAATGAAATCCACCGAGAGCGTTTCCTTTTTCTCCTTTGGATATATCTCCAGGTCTGCCAGCTGGCATTTTAATGTGAGGTTCTGGGCTAGATACTGTAGTGTTATTTTAAGATACTTTAGCAGAGCCAGGAAACAGCACCAGACGATCCAACAGCCAGCGTGCCTTAAATGTCATTGTGCAACTCAATATGGTCTATGTACGCTGCAGCAGCAGCCTTTAGGAACTTGGCAACGGCACCGTGTGGTCTTTGCACCACAAGCATCTTTCCTTTCCTTTCGCATTGCATTCATTTTGTTTCATTGGAGCCTGTAACCCTTAAGGGAAAAAAATGAAAGCGTTGACTGATGAGTGTCTAAAAGGAAAGGAATGCATGTGAGATGCTGGCTTCAGGTAGATAATGATTCCCAAACTGGGGCACACTGGTGTGACTTCAGAGGGGTTGATGTGTGCCTTAAAAAAAAATTAAGGAATCCCAAGCAACGATATTGGATGCAATCATCACTCTATGCCTCTTGGAGCTGGACATTCATATTATCCTGGGCAGACGGTGGGAGTTAAGGATGCACTAACATTTCCAGATGCAGTTTGTGCATGTATGTGACATGCTCAAAGAAATTCCAGAAACATTGCCATTGTCAAGAGCTACTACATCTGTGTGCAGCTGCGCCGTGTGGTAAACTGCTGAACTACAACAGTAAAGTACCTTCAGCCCTAGACCAGGCATAGGCAAACTCGGCCCTCCAGATGTTTTGGGACTACAATTCCCATAATCCCTGACCCCTGGTCCTGTTAGCTAGGGACCATGGGAGTTGTAGTCCCAAAACATCTGGAGGGCCGAGTTTGCCTATGCCTGCAGACTGACTCTGCCCACCCAGGCTGGTCAGTGGGTCGTTTTGGGAAAGGAGGAGGGCTTCTTCTTTTTTCAGTTGAGCCTTGCGTGAGCACCAAGGTCTTCCTGAGCTCCGAGTGCCCCTGTAATCCTGGTTATTATTTGGTCCTGAAATCTGGCTTGTTTTTTGACCCTGACTCTTGGATTGACATGCAGCTTCTGACTCCCAACTCATGGCTCACCTCAGGCAGCTGCCCACAGCCCAGCCCTACAGATCTTCATTGCTTTGTCCGGGGACAGTCAATATTGTGACCTCCAGAAATGTGGATACAGGGAACCAAGCAGAGGGCCTTCTCGGTAGTGGCACCCGCCGTGTGGAAAGCCTTCCCATCAGATGTCAAGGAAATAAACTATCTGAGTTTTAGAAGACATCTGAAGGCAGCCCTGTTCAGGAAAGCTTTTAATGGTTGGGGTTTTATTGTGTTTTTAATATTTTGTGGCAGGGAAAACCCTGTCAGATGGGTGGCATATAAATAATAATGATTATTATTATAGGCTACAACTCTTTCATCCTTGACCCTAGGGCATGTTGTCTGGGGCTGATGGGAGTTGTTGTCCCAAATGTCTGGAAGATACCAGGTTGGTTACTCTTGGCTTAGCCAAAGGCTATCAGTCATATAATAGTTACAGGTAGGTAGCCGTGTTAGTTTGCCGTAGTCGAAACAAAATAAAAAAATTCCTTCCAGTAGCACCTTAGAGACCAACTAAGTTTGTTATTGGTATGAGCTTTCGTGTACATGCACACTTCTTCAGATATAATATACTGTAATTATATAGTAATATAATACTATATCATACAAATTATGATGTAAGCAAATATAATCCAGTACACTATCCAATGCCTTTTGCAACAACAATACTATATAAAAATAACCATAGCATTCAATACAGAAAAGACAAGCTCCCACCCATTTATAATTTAACTCAACTCTTTAACAACAAAATTGACAGCCCCCTACAATCTGACATTTTCCATTCACCGTTTATTCTAAGTTGTGTTGCCAGTCAGCCATATGGGATTTGACTCATTCATTTTTAATAGACAAAAACCACAACTAGAAAACTAGCTAGGTCAAGTATGTAAGTTTTGTTATATATAGTGGCTTGGGGAGGAGGGCGATGTTCTTTGAGGATTAATCTCTGCCAACAAGTCATGAACATCTAAATCCAAAATATGCTGCCTAACCACTTCCAAAGCTTCTATTCTGCCTGCATTAACAAAAACAAAAACAATAAAAAAATTCACATGAGGATCCTATCACAGCGGTTCACTTAGTGACTGATTTAACTCAGTCACTGTCTGGGATATAAATCAGAGCTAACTTTGAAAGCTTCTGGCTATTTCCATAGAATAATTTTATCCTTTAATAATGTTACCATCCTGGTATTCAGTGAAGATGACAACTTTGACAGACTAGCTTTGGCTCATAACAAGAAAGGTGGTGTTCTGTTTGGTACAAGGAATACCCTCCTCACGTACTGATTCTGAATGGAATCAGTAGACCTTTGAGATCCGTATTACCTGAAAGCTGAAAAATGTTAAAGCGAAGGCAGAATGAACTGACCACTTACTGTTTGGCTAACATTTTCTCCAGCTGGCTCTGCATTCTCTTGGAAGCATCCAGAGCTAGTGAAAGTGTTGCTGCAATTCTTTGCACCCTTTGCTTAATTTAATGAAAACTTCCAAATAATGAGTTGCTCTGGCTTCTTGCATGTTAGCCAATGCTCCCTTCATTTCACACGTAGAATTCCAGAAATATCTATCATCAAACCATGAGTCATTCTGTTTTCTTCTTCTTCCCCAAAATCCTGATATAATCACCAACTTTAATCCCAGTAATTAAAACAAAATTCAAAGTATGCCGCCATGTCTCCAGCTTTCATAGGCAGCAAATGTTACTAATTTGCCTCCAAATCAAGCAAATTTTCCTAAGTCTAAGGAAGGCTACTTCCAGACTATTCAGTATATGGGAGTTAGCTTTATCTATCCAACTCCAATCAGAAACACTTTTTAGCCTTGTTAATCTTGGAGTCTAATTTCCATCTTTTTAAAAATTAAGAATATTACAAGTTAAAAGAAAGAAAAAGAATACATAAACCATTTTAAAAAGGCAGAAGAAGACAACAATAAATAGGGTTGCCATGTGTCCTCTTTTTCCAGGGTAAAAATTGGGACAGATTGCATTCATTTGCTTTGAATGGCCATCATGGCATCCTCTTTTTTGCTCTTCGAAATATGGCAACCCTAAACGATTATTACAAAAATTATAATTAAGATTACAGAGCTATATAACGTATATGTAAATGGAAGAACTTATTGTTTCCCTTAAATATACATTGATTCATGGGTCACTATGGTTTGGACAAATACGTTCCAAATATAAATAAATTTGTGCATATATAATCTTCGTCTGAAAGTGATCTGCTTAAATTATCCCTTCTTTCCCTACCAATAATGACAAGAACTTTTGGCTCAGCCCGCCTTGTTCAAGAACAGCAGCGGCGAATATGGTGCCATTCGAATGCTGCTGAACTACAACTCCCATCAGCCCCAGCAAGCACAGCCAGTCTTCAGGAAGGATGGGACTTGTAGCCCACAGCATCTGGAGGGCTACCCCTGCCCAAGAATAGTAAGTTCAATTTCCAGGTTATACAGACAGAACCCACTCAATCAAATGAACCGATTCACAGTGGGGTGTGTGTGCAAAAATAATACCGGTGGTCACTATTCCTTTCTTTACTGAAAAGCAAAACCTTCCCTCCACCACTGACTCAGACACCCGGCTCCCCAGTGCTCCGACTGGGATCCACCCATCCATTTATAAATTGGCAAGGCAAACCTTGAAGGGCAGGGATCCATATTGCATTCCTTCAGCTTAGGCTTTGGTTTCTTATTTTCAGGATAGTAGTGGCAGTACTGATCTGGCACCACGCGCTTTGAACGGATATCCACACACTCTGCAGAGTTCAGCTGGTAACCTACATCGGGGAGAGGAATATGCGTTGCATTTAAGTGGAAACCAACATATAGTCGTACCTTGGCTCTCGAACAGAATGCGTTCCGGGAGTCCGTTCGACTCCCGGAACTGTTCGTAAACCAAAGCGCGGCTTCTGATTGGCTGCAGGAGCATCCTGCAGCCAATCGGAAACTGTGCTGGACAGTCGGCTTCCGAAAATCGTTCAAAAACCCAAACACTCACTTCTGGTTTTCAATTGTTCAGGAGCCAAAACGTACCAGTTCCAAGGCGTTTGGCAAACCAGGTACAATTGTATATGGATAGATTTGTGTGTTCTGTGTCCCTTCCTCCTCCACTCTCACATGTGCCCCCAACTCCACAGAGGAAGAGGGCCTTCTCGGTAGTGGCACCCACCCTGTGGAACGTCCTCCCATCAGATGTCAAAGAGAGAAATAACTACCAAACTTTTAGAAGACATCTGAAAGCAGCCCTGTTTAGGGAAGCTTTTAATGCTTAATAGGTTATTGTATTTTAGTGTTTTGTTGGAAGCCGCCCAGAGTGGATGGGGAAACCCAGCCAGACGGGCGGGGTATAAATAAAAAATTATTATTATTATTATTATTACTTCTCACCTTCACTCGTAATGCCCCCTGTGAACATACACACTATTTGCGAAGTACATTCGCATCCCTCTTCCATGCACATGCAAACAATTTCGCGTACTCTCCATCAGTCAGCTAACACTTTGGTATCGCCATCTTTTCTTGCTCCACCTCTCCCCTCCAATAGCGCACATTCCCATGTGCCTGTAAGGCCTTGTGCGACGACAACTTTCAAGCCTTCCGAGGGCTGGGAATGTTCATAAACATTTCATAACTCCTCGGCAGCTGAGGCCAATGACTCAAGAGGACTCATTTCAATCGACTGAGGCCAGCGCTCTCTCAGCCAACAGCGATGCGAGTTTCAAAAAAAACCCCGGCTCCCTGTTATCGACCCCACTTGCGCCAACTACAGCATGCAAGCCAAACACTCGTCGCTGGAAAGGTCGCAAACCTTTGGACAGATGAGCAGATTTGCAAACTCTGTGGCACACTTGTGACGGACAAGCCTTTACGGTCCCTGCAGATCCATTAAAGAGCAGCAGCAGCTGCAGCAGCAGTAACTCAGAAGGACCGGGGAGAGGACATTTTGCACAATTATCCCGTTCCCTTGCCTGCAACAGTGCCTTGATCAGTCACCACTGCTTTTTTTAAAAAAGGTATTGGCTAGCATCCTAAATTTCCTTCTATAACTGTAATGAAGTTCGTGGAATGGAAATGCCCTGCCTTCCATTTCCCTCTATAGCCCTCTGTGCACCACATCTCTAATCCTAGCCAGACATGTAAAGCTGTTGTGTATTTTAATTTGCAACTTTAGCTTACATTTTAAACCAGACATTCCCAAACTCGGCCCTCCAGAAGTTTTGGGACTACAACTCCCATCATCCCTAGCTAACAGGACCAGTGGTCAAGGATGGTGGGACTTGTAGTCCCAAAACATCTGGAGGGTCAAGTTTGGGGTGCCTGTTTTAAACTATTGTTTTAAATCAACTTGTTTTCCAAATGAATTTGTCTTTAACGCTGATTTTTATTGACAATGCTGATGTGTATTTTTATATTCTTCGTAAACCGCTTAGAGGTTTTATGTACAGTTAAGCGACACACAATTTCCTATTAAATAAATCAAACATTACAGTGGTACCTTCATTCCCGAATGGTTTAGCTGTTGAACAAATTGGCTCCCAAACGCCACAAACCTGAAAGTAAGTGTTCCAGTTTACAGACTTTTTTGGAAGCCAAACATCTGACGCGGCTTCTGCGGCTTCTGATTGAGTGCAGAAAGCTCCTGCAGCCAATCGCAAGCCACGCCTTAGTTTTTGAACAGCTTCAGTAGTCGAACGGACTCCTGGAACAGATTAAGTTTGAGAACCAAGGTAGCACTGTACCTTGTGGTGAACGCAGAGTTCTGCCTTAGACAAACCACTGCTACCTCTGCTTCACCCTACCCCCATCTATGATACAGAAATACAAATACCTGCCGGTCTTTTAAAGCTATCATAAAGACTACTGAGAAGCACTCTGAAACACACTGTGTAAAATTAAACGCTCACTATGCCTTCCCCAAAACACTAGCTACATTTCCAGTGTGCCTTTGAAACATGCAACTTGATTTTTTAAAAATAGTAGCTACCAGTGCTATTTTTCTAGAAAAAGAGGTGCTGGAACTCACCATGACCCCTTGTTCTTTTATAATGGCATTGGCGCCCACCTGAGAGGGGAACTGAGTTCCGGCTGAAAAAAAGCCCTGGTAGCTACACCAAAAACATCACCGTTTACTAAACTGGCTGCAAATGTTGGCCTTCTGCACTGCAAACAGGGAGGAGCTCAGTGTTATAACCCAGCATGAATTTATAGCATTAAAATATATATATACAGCTAGAAAGCTGTAAATCCACCACTTAAAATCCACAGCTGTACACACTCCCAAGCCACATCCGTTACTCACCTCCTCCACATGTCACAGTGCAGGGGAAGAACTCTGTCTGTCTCCACTGATGACTTATGGGTTGGTAGAAGAAGAACTGAACCACACTGTCTTTGGGGGCAGTATACCTGGCCTAGAGAGAGTCCCATTACAACACATTTGTATACCGAAGGCCAGCGCTCTATGGCCTGTCACAGAATAATTCATGCGCAAAGCGTAGTGCGGAAAGCGCCGTGGCAAAAAAAAAAAAGGCAAGGGGGAATTTAGAAACATTGCAAGCAGGAAATCTGGAGTGCTATAATTTAAAGCAGAAAGGGTTTTGTTTATCAGGCACTGATATCTTCTGCCAGCATCACGGCCCCAGTTCACAGGTTATCAGTGGCGCCATTTCTCTTTGCCATGACTGCCTCCATTCTGTGGCAAAGATGGCCTGCAGATGAAGCAAATGCTCCTTTGCTGGCACCCAACTGCACAGGCACCCATGGTTTTGCACCCTTGGAGAAGGGGTTCATATGAACTGGATATCCCCATGATTAGGAGGTATAGTGGATCACCCATTTCATATGTTGGAGCACCTAAATGTTGAAGAAGTGGGCGACATGTGAAGAGAAGCATTGCTTACCATTAAAGGCTTAGAACACATTGGATCCAGTGGGGTGTAGTGATTATTTCTATTATTATTATTATTATTATTATTATTATTATTATTATTATTATCAATTTATACCCCATCCTTCCTCCCAAAGGAGTGCAATAAATGTGGCAAGCAGGTCATTAAAACAACACAATCAAAAACATTTTCAAACCAAAAGCAGCTTAAAACCAACCACATCCTCTCAGACAATGGTTTCAGTATTAAGAGTGTTGGACTAAGGTTGCAAACACATTCCATCGAATGCCCACCTAGGGCTGAAGCTCACTGTGTGACCTTGGCTCGGTTCTTCTCTCTTTATCAACCCTACGTTTTAAGATTGTTGTGAGGACAAAATGGGGTCAGCTGAACCTTGTATGCTCCTCTCAGGGAGGAACGGTGGGGGCAGTTCACCCCAGGTGTCAGCACTGAGAGGGGTGACAAAATGCCGGGCAGCACTCATTGTGCGGCCTGCAGTCTCTCCTGGGAGTGATGCGGTGGCTTGGGCACCCACGGGCTCCGTGCTGCCCCAAACGGTTTGCCCGCTGCCTCCCCCTCAGCTGTAGGGTGGCTGAGTGGGAGGAAGCAGGCAGACTCCTTGGAGGCCCCATGGAGCGTCCTGCCCTGGCCCGCCCCCACGAGTGGCGGGCCCCACCCCTGGGCACAGGACACACGTGCCATCCCAGGTGCCCGATCAGCTTGCTCCACCACTGGCTCCTCTGAGTTCCTTTAAGGTAGGGCTGGAGTACAATTAAAGCAACCTATCAGTCAAAAGAAGGACCGCAGGTGGAGTTGTGGGTTAAACCACAGAGCCTAGGACTTGCCAATCAGAAGGTTGGCGGTTTGAATCCCCGTGACGGGGTGAGCTCCTGTTGCTCGGTCCCTGCTCCTGCCAACCTAGCAGTTTGAAAGCACGTCAAAATGCAAGTAGATAAATAGGGAAGGTAAACAGCGTTTCCATGCGCTGCTCTGGTTGCCAGAAGCGGCTTAGTCATGCTGGCCACATGACCCGGAAGCTGTACGCCGGCTCCCTTGGCCAATAAAGCAAGATGAACGCCGCAACCCCAGAGTCGGTCATGACTAGACCTAATGGTCAGGGGTCCCTTTACCTTTTATCAGTCAAGAGGACACCTGCTTGATCAACACCTTCTTTGCCCTCCTTTGATATTGCCTCATTTTCTGAAGCTTAGGAGGTAGTTACAAAGGGCAAAACCTTTTCAGTGGTTGCCCTTCTTCTTGCCCAAGGAAGCTTGCCATGCTACCGGTTTACTGGATTTAACGCAGGTGGGGGGAAAAGACTCTTTAAAGAGTTGTGTCCAAGCATGTTTTTTTTCTTTTGCCCCAGAGCTTTCCCTGCAAAAGCCTGCTCTTTACTGCTGAATTGGAACAAACGGCAATGTGGATTTCTGTGGATTGAAGGATTGTCAGTAAAGAACAGGTTTTTCACAGGGAAAGTGCTGAGGCAAAAAAAAAAAAAAGCATTTGGACACAGCACTTTAAAGTGAGAAACTGTGCCTGGAAATGTGGAAAAATGAAGTCTGCTTGAGCCCTTAGTTTATGTAAGCCACTGTGGGAGTCAACAGGTGGGGTTTGATCTCACTCAAAGTCCACGGGTCTTATTTCTAAAGCAACTTTAACAAATGGGATTGAAGCTGTGGTCTCTAACCTGCACTCACTTTTAATCAAGTGCTGCTTGAATTAACTAGGTTTTAAATCCTGAATAACTTGCTTTAGAATTGGACTAGGCTCATACAAAATAGCCCCATCTTGCCAGACCAAACTCCTCCTGCAATTTAAATAGGCTACCATATTCTTCCCCTTAAATGTCTGCACTTGGATAGTAAAATGGGCTAAACAATAGCTTCCACTTTTCCGTTTGAGAAGTGAAGGGACTGCTGTATGTACGTTTGCAATGTGGCTTAGCATCTTTGGGATAACAGGTGGTCTATAAATATGAGAATATTCAATGGCTGGCAATCAGCAGGCATTTCTATTAGCTACTAAATCCACTTCCTGGGTTTAGAACCTCAGGATCAAAGGGCACCAACCCACCTGGCCACAAAATACATGTAAGAACTGGAGTAACTCAACAGTCTTTCAGAGAATCAGGCCACATTTACATTCAGGCCCTATAGCACCACTTTAAACAGCCCTGGCTACCCCCAAAGCATTCTGGGAAGTATACTGAGAGTTGTTAGGAGACCCTCTATTCTCCTCCCAGAGCTGCAATCCTTCTTCCCAGAGAACTCTGGGAATTGTAGTTCTGTGGAGGAAACAGGAACCTTAGTACTCTCAGCACCCTTAACAAACTACAGTTCCCAGGATTCTTTGAGGGGGTGCCTTGACTATTAAATTGGCATAACAGTCTGGCTTTAGGCTGCCTGCTTATGTGACAGCAGCCCACCTGCCTAACTTGGGCCTGAGCATCTGACACCTTATAAATCCTAATTCAGTTGTTCAGCTTCTTCTTCTCTCCCTCCCTCTCTCCCTTTGGCTGCTGTTGTCCTTTTTATACATAGCTGTTTCAACTGTGCTGGCAGCCAGATCTTCAGACTGCACGGCCGAGGGAGGCAACATCTTACCTTGATAATGAAATCAGCTCCGAGGGGCCCTGGGATTTTTATCGTTTCTCTTTCTGCGCCCTTCTGAAATTCCACAGTCGTGTTTTCAATAACGAACGTTCCCGGGGCACCAAAGCTGTGTTCGCCGCTGTCTCCCTGTAGCGTCTTTGATTCAATCACTGAAACAGGAAAAGGACACGCCACAATTCAGTGGGTTGTGGAGAACACTTGAAAGGCAAAACTAAACCCCAAAACATTGACGTTCTAACAAAAAGTAGATTGGGAGAAGTAGTGACATGGGATACAGTTGTAAAAAGGCAGGTAGCCGGGCGCAATATATTTAGGCGATAACTACAGCTGTCGGGTGACAGGGGATTAACCAGGATTGCTGTTTAATCTAATTCTCTGGAAAGGGAACCAATTGCCACACCACATATATTCTGAAGGAGCTAAAATGTATTTTCATACATTAGAAATAAAACAGGTTTAGCACTGGTTCACGGCCAGCAGATAAGGAGAAAATTGATTGTCTTGAACGGCCTTACAACTAAAAAAGACATTAAGTCGAGTCAAGCCTGTCATCCACACTCACAGAATAATGAGCTTCGCTTCACTTGCAGACCTCTCTCCCTTTTCCTGGTCAAATATATTATTGCCACTGAGCTTGAGCAACAAACTGCTTAGACAGGGGGAAGGCTTTAGATCTCAGAGCTAAGTGGTTTTGAGGTATTATTTCAGATCACTGCAACTCACACAGTGGACAAAATATGACCGAAGTTTGTTTGCTTTTGCTTTCATTTTTTAAGTTCTTAGAATTGATGTATGTGCACGGCTATCACAGTGTTTAATATTTTGCACATACACTGTACAAATTCCTTACATTTGCCCATGAAAGATGATGTACAATTCAAAGTGTTGGGTTTTTTTTGTTTTTTGTTTTGTTTTGGTAGGATCGCCTGATTCCACTTCAGCATGTTTTAAAGACTTGTGGAACTGTTATCCTAACTGGCACCCATAATATGCTCCTTTTGGCCCTGTAAAAAGGTTTCTGAAGAAGCTTGCTACTGCTGCTACAATATAGTGGGTTGCATCTGATGTTAGTTAGGCCACACTTTCTACATCCCTCTCTATTCAAGTATTGCCCATTTACTCCTACTGTCTGCTTCCTGTCGTAGAGACTCTCAAACTCAGAACGCAAGGGAGAAACGTGCTAAGAGGAAGGCACTTTTGGCAAATCCACACCGTGATGAACTCCCGCCCGGAAACCAATGTCCCCACTGTGGAAGGACGTGTAGATCCAGAATTGGCCTCCACAGTCACTTACGGACTCATTGTTAAAACCGTGTTTATGGAAGACAATCTTACTCGGTTTACGAGTGATCGCCAAAGAAAGAAGAAGAAGCTTTCTGTTCCTTAACTGATCCACAGCAACTCATTGTGGCCGGTGAGTGTCCTTTATAATTTGTGAAATCATTCAGGTCCATTGATATGCCCCCTAAAATATTCACGAATGGCCTAAGGCATGAACAATCTTGAGGAGAAACATTCCCCAACTCTGTTAAAAGCAAGGATATAATGCAACAGCTGAGCGAGAAACAACAATATCTTTCTCTGGATAAAGGAATTTTGGTCCAAATTTATCCTTGGTCTAATTCCAATGAAAGCAATAGGGCTGGAAGAGGCATATAATTGGTCCACTGTGTCTAGACAGAAGTGTACCCAAACCCATTTGTTAAAAAAGAGAGGAAATAATCTGTCAGATTTCCTTAAAAACAACTTGACTCATTTAAGTAGGCTCTGGAGCACTCATAATCCTTAGGAGATAAAAACACTTGATGTTCTATAAATAACGCTAGCAATAGCCACATTTATATGTCATAGTAATTGTTACCACAACCCTGTGAGGTAGGCTGGTATGGTGGCATCCACATTTCAGGTGGGGGCTGAGGCCAAGTGATGGAAGTTCATATAAGACCACCTAGTACATTCTAGTACATGCTGAGGCGAGTTTAAAACAGAGAGCTCCCAACTCATGCTCTTAACTGCTACACTATGGCTCAGTCCAGATTATTACTTAAACCATAGCCTCTCTCCCCTTGAAGTGTGTGAACTGTGGACTCTGTAACCAAAGTTAATTAATAAATCTGTGTCAGAAACCATTGGCCCAACGCCACATCCTTTTACCTTATAAACCCACACTTAGGCCATTGCCAAGAAAGTTGTCCGGCTATTCCAGCCATTGGATTCTTGTTGGATCTAGGAATTAGAAGGGACATACAGCCTATCCCCCCCCAAAAAACCATATCTATGAATATATGAAGACTTTTAGAGCATCTAAACACTGAACAAGCCTTATGGTTCAATGGACAAGCAGGTATGTAGAGAATCACAACCCATTTGCTGGAAAAACATCACTCAACGCCAGTGATGGATTAGACCCAATGCCTTAAGCAGTTCTCTACTAACAGTTATGCAAAGGCAGCCTGGATTTCAGCAGGGAAGCTTAAACCCAGCTGCTCATTTTTTCCAAGTAATTCCATCACACAGAGAGATGAAGATTTGCTCCACAGGCTACCTGTAAGCTCGGCTCCCGTATATTCTCACCTGCTTTAAGCCACTGCCTGTCAATAGCAGCTTCCCTATGGAATGAACACAAAACACTCCGCATGCGTAATATATTTTTTTATAGCTATTTCTTCAAAGGGCAAGGTAATATTTTGCAAACTTAACTGGCAGCCATCTGGAAATATAACAGCAAGCGGCTTTCCAGGCATATTCAGCAAGTGATGGCCTGAAAAGTCTATTTAATTCTGAGTGCAGGTTTACCCAAAAAAGGCAGAAAAGTCGGCATATGGATGAAGTTACAACCTAAGTGGAACAAGGCTTTGTTGCTGTGGGTGAGCATTTTTCTTAGTATCACCCCAACTAACTTTAACTGAAGGGCGAGTATTACCAGCTTCATGGGAGAATAAGGTCTTCAGCAGCCTTACAGCACTCATAATTTGGTCCCTATGGGATGGCCAAAGGAACAATATTAAATACAAGTGCTTTTGGTCCATGCTTTGGAAGCTTTGGGTCCACCAGCCATGTGTCTTTATCAGATATAAGCCTAAACCGATTGCCAGCTGAGCAAATTTCAGTGCAGGAACCCTTAACAACAGTAGCTGTTTGTATAGTTGGTGTCAGGTCTGGACTTGGTTTCTGGCAAACTGCAGCGGGGTCCGAGTCTATCAAACGTAGGTGGTGATCAGCTGAACATGAAGCAGGAGACATTATCATGGTTGGGCTGGAGATCGGATACCAAGGTCATCACAGAAAAACTGGGGGTAGCAGATCAGGCAGGGAAGCTAAGGCAAGAGCAGGACTAGACCAGAGAGGAAGGAAGAGTCTGTTGTCACTCAGGGGCAGTGAGCTGGCCACACTAAGGAATTGAGCGTTGAGTGGAGAGATTTTATTAGGCCAGGTGTGTCTTCACTGGCTGGGAAAACCAGCTGACCACCTGCAGGCTGCCAGGCCAGCTGATGGAGTGCAGATCAGTACTTGTCACAGCCACTTCCCAGCCAAGGAATGCACACAACACATAGTATACAGTGGTACCTCTGGTTGCGAATGGGATCCGTTCCAGAGCCCCATTCGCAACATGAGCAGAACGCAACCCGCTTCTGCGCATGACGTCATTTTGAGTGTCTGCGCATGCACGAGCAGCGAAACCCAGAAGTAACCCTTTCCGGTACTTCTGGGTCACTGCGGGATGCAACCTGAAAACGCTCAACCTGAAGCAAACGCAACACGAGGTATGACTGTGTAAGAGGTATATAGGTTGGTTGCTCGAGAGCAATCAGGCAATATGCTTCAACAGTCTGTTTTAAAGGTTTCTTATCAGTGATAAAAACCTTTGGAATGCAGAGCGCCTCTATTCCGTGTCTTGCTCATTCACTGGCAGAATCTGAGAGTGGGCGGTCCTTAAACCTTCCCCAGCAGAGTAGTTTCTTGACACCCAGTCTGCGCCTCCCCTCTCTGCGCGGAAGCCTACTGCGCAAGGAAGGCGTGGGTAACGGAGGACCTCTCTCCTCCCTGCTTTGCTCAGGCAAGGTGTCCTGGCACCGCCTCGCCTCCTCTGAGCCCTGCATCTTCACTAGAGGCATGGCTACTCTCCTCCGCTGAGGAGGTGCTGCTTCCCACGATCTTTGGGGGCTCTCTGTAATCCATCCGGCTTTTCCCCTCTCGCCCCTGAGACGATGGCAGTTCCCTGACAGACTGTAATTAACTCTTTATTATCAAAAGCAAACACTTACAAAGCCTTCTATGACTCTGAATATCCACGCTCTATGAAGCAGTTGCAGCAACAGGGGGCCATGCCCCTCCACCACCAGCGCGTAAGCAGGCCAAGACTATCCCTGAGTGGAAGCTGCCTCTGCTCTTCCCACTTCACTCCTCTCCTGCTTCTGGGAGACACTGGCACAGGAGAGGGTGGGGAAGCATCCAGCCCTTCATTGGCCAGACCTGCCTCTTCCTCTTCCTCCTGTGCTCCACCACCCAGCTCTGAAGCTTCCCCTGTCTCTGGCTCTTGCCTCCTGGCTGGTACCAGTCCCCACGAAACACTGCCCCCCTCTCCTGAGTCAGACTCCAGGCTCCCTTTCCCCAAAGCACACTCATCAATGTCCTGTCAGTCCCTGCCACTACTGTCTTGAAAGTTCTTACTGAGTCCACTAAAAGGTAAAAAGGTAAAAGACCCCTGGACGGTTAAGCCCAGTCAAAGGGGGCTACGGGGTTGCGGCACTCATCTCACTTTCAGGCTGAGGTAGCCAGTGTTTGTCCACAGACAGCTTTCTGGGTCATGTGGCCAGCATGACTAAATTGCTTCTGGCGCAATGTGATACCGTGACAGAAGCTAGAGCGCATGTAAACACCGTTTATCTTCCTACCGCAGTGGAACCTATTTATCTACTGGTGCGCTTTCAAACTGCTAGGTTGGCAGGAGCTGGGACAGAGCAACAGGAGCTCACCCCATCGCAGGGATTCAAACTGCCGGCCTTCCGATCAACAAGCCCAAGAGGCTCAGCAGTTTAGACCATAGTGCCAGCCACAGCTGTGAGACCCGAGTAGTGATGCTGTAAGTTGTAAGAGACTAGCTGTGTGTGTGTGTGTGTGTGTGTGTGTGTGTGTGAGAGAGAGAGAGAGAGAGAGAGAGACTTTATACACAGTGACTATGCTCCAATGGATTCACTCTGTTCTGCAAAGGGTTTGGAGATGTACTGACACTCGAATCAATAAAGTTCTTTGCCATTTGCCTATACAGCAAGAAGATTGCCAGCTCCTGGTTGGAAGCTAAAATATATTTAACCCACAAGTTGAAACACGATCCATCAGAATTCCAAATTGTGATGTACAGAACCTAAGGTCAAGGAGGGAGGGGTTATCAAGATCCTATCTCACACACTTAGTAGCCATCTTTAAAAGCCAACTTTTGCAGTTTAAAAGAAAACGGATTTAAGGAAATTAGAATTTTTGATTATAAAAAAGGGAGAGTCATATAAGCCCCCCCCCCAATAATTCATTGTGGTTGGGCTATATAGATTCATCTTGAAATCCTGGCTCTATATAACTGCATCTCTGTAACTTTTATACTGAAAATGCAATGTGTGTGAGTCTGCCAATGTCTGCATGGCTATATGTTAGTTTGTGCATGTGTTCATGACAAACCAATAAACATTATTTATAAGAAGGAATAAATGTGAGTGTGAGCAGCTCAGCTATATAAAATCTAAGGGGGCTTCTCCGGCAAAGTGATTATTTCCATTTGGACACAAAAAGAATAGGTAGAGCATATGTGTCTCTGATTTAAGTATAAAATGGTGCAGACCTGTCATGTCGTGTTTGGACGTCAGTGGATTTGAGAGTAGCTTCTCCTGCCAGAAAACCTACCTGCTGGAATTCATGAACTTTTTCCACCACCACCATTGTGTGCATAATTCCCAGATAGGGAACACGAGTCTCGGTTAAACGCACACCTATTTTAATCCCCTCAAACTGTAAGCCACATGTTTTCCTGTTAATATCCATAAAGAATAAAAACAGAATTCACATGTATGGCTAAATGTTTAAAATGCAAGGTTCTGTCATTTTAAAAGTCAGGAATTTAGCATCTTTCGCTTCCCTTCCAGCTAGACTCGGTTGTAAGTTCATGAACTTGGTTATCTAGCATTAGCCACTTGTAAAAATATTAGCTTCTGGTTTTGTTGTTTCTACAGCAGGGGGATTATTTTCAGAGGACTCTGGCTTATTTTGGATTCTGAAGCTCTTAGCAAAACAGCTTCTGGAAAGCCTATAATATATTCCAACACCCTTCCCCCTTCACTTCAACTCCCTTCCTCCCAAAATAAACCATTTCAAATGCCAAATGAAGGGAAAGTGACAATAATAAGTGTGGCCTTATCTGATTTATTTGGGGAAGCCAAGCATTTAAAGGACAACAAGATGAAAACAACAAAGCTCTCTGCAACCCAGACAGCTTCCTTCTCCACATTTGTAAACAAAGACCCGTCCTAACAGTTGAGCATCTCAAAACAACTAGAACTTGTGAACATCCAACAAAGTGGAATGTTGGAAGATTTTGGACAGATAAACAAAGCACTTGTTTACATGAAGCATAGTTGTCTGTTTATTATGCACTTGGACGCCTCTTAAAATATCGCAACCAAACTTTGCACGATGGTTCCTTAGATCAAAGAGCATGTTTTAGTTTACATTTGGATAAAACAATTTTTGATTTTGATTTTTTTTAGAATTCCTGAGCGGTGCCAGGTGTGACACTGCTACTCAATAATAAATTTACATTCATAAGACACATAGGAAATATATCACAAATCAGTAGGCCAGATTAACCCATCAAAATAGCTGGATCATTCTGGGAAAGCCTGGGTGAACTGACAAGTTTTAAGCAGACACGTAAATGCCAGTATTGTAGATGCTTATCAGATGTTCATTGGGAATGTGTTCCAGAGGGCAAATGCCACTGGAGTCCTACTGGATGTTTGATGAACCCTGGGAGCATACAACACTACTAAAGGTATTTCCCTCAAGAACCCAAGAGTAAAGAATCCAAGAGTCTGGGCAGGGGAATACAAGATAAGGAATTCTCAGAGGTAACCTGGTTCCAAAGTGTTCAGGGAATTACACGCTAACAACAACATCTTAAACTTGGCCTAGTAGCTTGCTGGAGGGGGAAGATCTGAAGTAGAGAGTCTCTTCAGCAGGTTTCAGCCTCCTCTTTCAATTTTGATCTCTTTCAATCTCTAATTTTTCCAACCTTAAATTCAGCTCTTCACCTTTCTGTGTCAGTTGGCAAGTTGTTTTTAACCCCCCCCCCCAATGCCTTGTGAAAATTTATCAGTAATTTAGCGTACTTTCTTTTTAATATACGCATTTGTGTATGCACTTTTAGCCCGATTCAAATTTCGGCAAGCAATTTTGCCTACTACGACACTTTTTATATGTTAACTTTCACTAATATCTCTTCAGTTTTGTACAAATTCTTTCAGTGGTGAAACACACCACCACAAAATTCAGACAAGTGTGATTTTTTTAAGGACGGCTATGTTTTGGCTCTCACGCTGTTTCAGAAAGTGCAAATTAAGCAGATTCACATTCACGTCCTACCAGATTTCTACCCCGTTCCTACACGCACCAGAGTTTTTGATTATGATAGCTCACAGTTCGTAACTGGGGAGGGAGCCTATACAGGTAGAACAGGATCAGACCTTCCCCCACTCCCCCACAATGTATGGAGCAGGTATGGAACACCTTCAGCCCACCAGAAGTTGCTGAACTATGGGTCCCATCATCCATGGCCATTAGCTATGCTTGCTTAATGTGATGGGACTTCAGAAACATCTGGGAGGACAGAGGTTCCTCACCCCTACAGGGTGGTGGTCCTAAGTGATGTGGATGCAATGGAGGGGACACAGCCACCAAGCACAGCCCCACTCTCTCCATCATGTGATGGTAATTGCATGAGGAGCTGGCCACACCCATAGGACTTCAGGATCAGTCTTAGGCAGGAGAAGTAAGGTATTTCAACTATAGCTCCAATAACCCCCAAAACACCCAAATGGATTACTTTTGTCCAACTTCCTCTCTGTTAGTAATGTGTAAAAAGGTTCATACCAAGGTGTGCTGGTCCTTTCACAGTAATTCTTGCACTGTGGCTCCCATGTGGCACAGCAATCACGGTTTCCTCCCCTAGGAAAATTAAAGGAACAGTTTCAGAAATTAAATATTGCAAGGGAAGCATAACTTCTCGTAACAAACCTGATATTCAAAAGAGGAGGAGGAGGAAGAAGAAGCAGTTCACAAAGCATGCCTCAAAAATAAGTTACTTAAAACAACAGGAACATACGCACTGTCAGAGCTGCCCTAGGTCCCAGCTCACAAAGGACCAACGCCACTCCGCTGTTATGTACAAAAGTCTTTATTGAAGTTCATTTTGGTTTCCACAGCTGCAGCGTGCAGCTCTACGTCTGAAACTCTAGACCGCCGAAGCTCCGTCTGAGTCTCCTCCCCCCAGACACCAGTTTAAGACCCTTGCCTTGCTCCACCTCTTCCTCCGCTCTTTCCTCCTCTGGGTCCGCCTGTCCGCTGGGGTTTCGCCCTTCCTAGATTCTTCTGACGCTGATTCCCCTGATTCTTCTCCCTCCCTCCGGCGGGCTTTAGGACCTGGTTCCCAATCTGGGCTTTCTGCTGTCCCGTGCGCCTGTACATTTGAACTTGGCGCGCGCGCCCAGCCCCCAACCTTCCTTCTGACCGTTACACTGCTCTTGTCACTGCTTCCCCCTTCGGGGATGCTAGCTGGACTTGACCTCTCCTCCGTTCCCCCACTCTCCGATGGAGGCGTGGTCAGTCTCGACTCATCTCCTCTCCCTGCTGGAGGAGACGCTGGCTCTGACAACTGTGACCCTTCCCCCCCACTACGCTCTGGTGGGGAAGCTGGTCCTGATCTCCAGCTGCTGCTTTGGGAGTCCCCGCTGGCCCCCCTTGCCCTAACCCTCGGCGCCTCCTTCTGGGAATCTTCTGATTCACTGGAGAGGCTCGTGGAATCTCTCGGGTCACTGCTATACCCCCCTACACTGCCCTCCGATTCTTCCCCTTCGCTCTCCATTTCCTCTCTCCCCTGTGCCTCTGTTCCTGAGGCCCTGACACGCACGTTATTAAGCACATTGTTCCAGGTTCTGCTCTCTGAAACACACTGTTATTAAGCCACATGTGGACTTGTAAAATGTTGGGAAAGATTGAGGGCACAAGGAGAAAGGGACGACAGAGGATGAGATGGTTGGACAGTGTTCTCGAAGCTACCAGCATGGGTTTGACCAAACTGTGGGAGGCAGTGAAAGACAGGAGTGCCTGGTGTGCTCTGGTCCAGGGGGTCATGACGAGTCGGACACAACTAAACGACTAAACAACAACAACCAACTTGTAAATCTGTCCAGCTACTGGACAATTATTTTCTGTTAATTAATGAAGTACATCAGTCATTCAATTTGCATCTAACTGTTCTGGTTTTATTCCCTCATAGCTGGAAAGGGTTTAAAAACAGTGGTGCCATGCAAGATTTCCTTTGCAAAAGAACTTCATGGCTGTTTAGCTGGATTTTGCGCACCCCTCATTTCCTGCAGCAGATCATGGCTTTAATAAACAGTAAGATTTGCAGGAAACAACTCAACTACGCAACACTAAATCCAAAGCCTTTACAGACTAGAGAACTGCAAATGAGAATCTCCCTCTAAATACCTGCAATTTGTTACAGAAGATCATTAAAGGTAAAGGTAAAGGTAAAGGGACCACCTGACAGTTAAGTCCAGTCATGAACAACTCTGGAGTTGCGGCGCTCATCTCGCTTTACTGGCCGAGGGAGCCGGCGTACAGCTTCCGGGTCATGTGGCCAGCATGACTAAGCCGCTTCTGGCGGACCAGAGCAGCGCACGGAAACGCCGTTTACCTTACCTATTTCTCTACTTGCACTTTGACATGCTTTCGAAGATCATTACTTCCATTTAAAAATGGGCTTTAAACAAAACTGACACTTAGCAAGCTAACCCTCTTTTCTAAATGTTAATACAGCAACATTACTTAGGATTTTTATACAGTACTGCTTGTTCAAGCATGCTTAAGTTTATATAAATGATCTTAGTACTGCTTACAATGCTCCAGCATTTGGTTAAATGCTTACAGTGGGCCAGCATTTATGATCTCTATGTTGCAGATGGACAACTCCAGCCAAACTCAGCTTGTCTCAAGTGACTCCATACCGTTTTCCCCATGTCCCGTGAATGCATGGAAGTGGAAGGATAATTGGGACTATGATTGCTGTCTCCACTCCCAAAGCCTTTTTTTCATGTTACAAGGAAGGATTGTGTGCTTCACGCCTCCTTTCTGGCGCAGGCAAAGAGCTGCATTAGGGATGAACTGTGGTTTAGTGTCGTGTCTGAACCTTAAACAGTGCTGAATTTTAACTGCAGCTTGCAGAAACAAGCCAGCTTCACAACCCATGGTTTGAATTTTGGCTTCTTTCAACAAGTCAGTCATTCTTTCTTCTTTCACAAGTCAGTTATTGCCTTCGGGTGTAGACCTGAGATGGAAGACTCTGGAGGCACTGAAAGAGGAAGAAGGAGGAGAGGCTGAGCAAAGCCTGTGTTAGGAAGTCCTTCCTGGGCAGGAGATAATGCTGGAACAAGAGTCCCAGATGCTTCTTCTCTCCTTGTGGATGAAGGAATGTTGTTGGAGCCTGGGAAGAGCTCAGAGCCTAAGCCTGGGGTGGCTGAACAGGATTCAGAAGAGATGGGGTCTGGCGTTGTGTCCCAGGGCCAGGCAACACCTCTGCCATTGGGAACAGATGCACACACACACACACACACACACACACACACACACACACACACACACCATTGTAGTGCATCAGGCTAGACATTCTTACAAGGCTAATTTTCGCAATTGAGGCTATATTGCTGGATGGATGTTCAACCTGCTAGGATAACTTTGCCACTCTTGTGCAGTTTTGATCTTGGACTTTGGAATTCTGGTCTTGCTCCCAAGCTCAGTTAACCTCTCCATCCCACTTGAAGAAGCTCTAGGACTGAGTTAGCTTTCACCTATTGCAGTACTTGCTTTGTAATAAAGGTATTTCTCATAAATTCAAGTAAGGGCCTCTGCGGTAGTGACTGGGGCAGGAGCCAGGACAAAATCATAGTTAAAATTAATCAGAAATTAGTATTAGTTTGGATTAGGACATCTGAACAAGCTTCCACATGGATGTTAACACTTCTGAACTCCTTCTTAAGGCCACACCAAGGAGCAGGAGAAGTGAAGAAACATACAATCACAAGGTTCACTTTAGCTTATCTGTGTAGCAACAAACCATGATTAAGCATGACAGTGGTACCTCGGGTACAGAACTTAATTCGTTCCGGAGGTCCGTTCTTAACCTGAAACTGTTCTTAACCTGAAGCACCACTTTAGTTAATGGGGCCTCCCGCTGCTGCCGCACTGCTGCAGTGCGATTTCTGTTCTCATCCTGAAGCAAAGTTCTTAACTCGAGGTACTATTTCTGGGTTAGCGGAGTTTGTAACCTGAAGCGTCGGTAACCTGAAGCGCCTGTAACCCGAGGTACCACTGTACATTTGAACACAGCCAATGAGCTCTCAGGAGTTCAGTTCTTACGAAAGAGAAACAGGATTTATGGGTGTAACTCAAAACACCCTAGAGTCAGCTTTGTGTGCGCAATGAGACATTTTAACTTATCCTTCAAATAAATAATTATCTTACCGTAGGACATGCCATATTTTGAGTTTGAAAAAACATTTGCAATGCAGGCAGTGGTGTTGGGGAGGAAAGAGTTGGGGCTTCAGAAGGCTCATTGTGAAAACACATGCCCTAGCTAAAAAGGGCCTAAAGGAACCCTTTAAATTGTAGACTTTGTCATTATTCCATTTTAAAATGAGATCCATTAGATTTAATCCAATAAACCACATAAGTGAGAAATTAAGTGCTCATGTGCAGTTTATGTGATTCACTGGGATTTAAGCAAGCTTAAATTCTTGACCTGTGGTCCATGTTTTTAGATTCCAGACCCCATCACACCTTAACTCTCCAGACTGTATAGCCTCAAGCCAGGTCTGATTAAAGGCTGGAAGTCCTTAAGATTTGCCATAGAAGCCTAGAGGATCATGCATAATTTGGCACTGTAAGGATCTGATCTTTTAAACCCATTTTATCCTTGAGGGGGATCATAAACAAATCTCAAACGTGTATAAAAGTATTTCCCCTAACCTGCGCCAGTTCATAAACTCCTCCAATAAAGGGATCAATTCTTCCATTGTGTTGCAAAAACCACTCCCTCTTTTGTTTTATTTTTGTTTAATTTCAGTGGGAAATGGGGTCAATCAGACCTAGAGACGTGGGAGGGAAAATTATTCTCTAATGGAAAACTATCCACTATGATATTTTTCTACTGGTTTTTTCCCCCCTTCTAAGTATGCATAATTAAGAAACAACATATATGGATGGGTCAGATCAATAATGCCAAATATTTATTTTTTTTCCTTATATGGAAAGCATATCTGGGACACAGTGTAAAAACAGGGTTTCCCAAACTTGGGTCTCCAGCTGTTTTTGGACTACAAATCCCACCATCCCTGACCACTGGTCCAGTTAGCTAGGCATAATAGGAGTTGTAGTCCAAGGACAGCTGGAGACCCAAGTTTGGGAAACCCTGGTGCAAAGGCTCGGAGGATCAGGCCATGATGCCCAGTTTTAGGTGGGGAAATATTTACAGATTAGCCATTTTACTATTACATTTGGGAGGGACAAGGGTGGCGCTGTGGGTTAAACCACAGAGCCTAGGACTTGCCGATCAAAAGGTCGGCGGTTCGAATCCCCACGACGGGGTGAGCTCCCGTTGTTCAGTCCCAGTTCCTGCCAACCTAGCAGTTTGAAAGCACGTCAAAGTGCAAGAAGATAAATAGGTACCGCTCCGGCAGGAAGGTAAACGGCGTTTCCATGCACTGCTCTGGTTCGCCAGAAGCAGCTTGGTCATGCTGGCTACATGACCTGGAAGCTGTATGCCGGATCCCTCGGCCAATAAGGCGAGATGAGCGCTGCAACCCCGGAGTCGGCCACGACTGGACCTAATGGTCAGGGGTCCCTGAGAGACAAGTAGATAGCCCCTGGCAGGCTATTCTCACCACCTTACAGCAGGAGGTGACAATGTGGTCAGTAGAATGCTAATATCATCTTGACCAACCTTCTGTTAATGTAGAGCCCATGAACCAACTTTAGCCTGCCAAGACTGTTCCTTCCCCTCTAGCTCCACACCTGGCATCCTATGTGCTGTTGGTGTGCGGCAGGTACCAATGTGGCTTCAAGAAAACAGCTGGGAGCTGCTCGAATTTTACTAGCTAAGAAGTGGAAAACGCAAGAATTACCAACAGTGGAAGAATGGCAGATGAAGATGATGGATTTTTCGGAGCTAGCCGACCTGACCAGAAGAGTCCGTGACCAGAAGGAGGAGGAGTACCAGGAAGAATGGACAAAATTTAATGACTATTTAGTTAAATATGTTGTTCAATTAATTGGAAAAAGCTTGCAATTACCAGCTAGGCTTAGGATTTATATATGTAATGTGATGAATTAATATGTTTAATGCTGAATTGGTAAGAAAGAAAGATGTTAAGTGATTAAGTTAAGTATTTAAGAATTTTGATTTGGAAAACAGTTAAAATAATATGCATTGAAGTTCAACTAAGGGGATACGAGGAAGTCACTTAACAATGTTAATAATTAAGTTTTAATTAATTAATAATTAAGTTTTAATAAGGTTATGAATCATAGAATCATAGAGGTGGAAGAGACCACAAGGGCCATTCGAGTCTAACCCCCTGCCAAGCAGGAAACACCATCAGAGCACTCCTGACATATGGTTGTCAAGCCTCTGCTTAAAGACCTCCAAAGTAGGAGACTCCACCACACTCCTTGGCAGCAAATTCCACTGTCAAACAGCTCTTACTGTCAGGAAGTTCTTCCTAATGTTTAGGTGGAATCTTCTTTCTTGTAGTTTGGATCCATTGCTCTGTGTCCACTTCTCTGGAGCAGCAGAAAACAACCTTTCTCCCTCCTCTATGTGACATCCTTTTATATATTTGAACATGGCTATCATATCACCCCTTAACCTCCTCTTCTCCAGGCTAAACATGCCCAGCTCCCTTAGCCGTTCCTCATAAGGCATCGTTTCCAGGCCTTTGACCATTTTGGTTGCCCTCCTCTGGACACGTTCCAGTTTGTCAGTGTCCTTATGATTTATGTTTATTTGTTTGTGTGTTTATACGTTTGTGAAAATCAATTAAAAAAATTGGGGGGGAGGAAACAGATGGGAGCTTAAAAGGAACTCCCAATGAATCATTTCTTTTCTGGAACAAGGTGCATTCCCTCCATCCATCAACTGATAGGCAATAGAAGCACGCCTTGCTCCAGGATCAGGAAGGAGTTTGCCTTGAACCACCCTGCTAGAATGGACTTCCCCCCTCCCTTTTTGCAGCTGTTTCAATACAAGCCCCTTTATGATCAGGTAGGTCCTTTGGTAAATCTATCTTGCATAGTTTCAGCAAAGTAATGCTTTAAACGCTTGGCAATTATTCAATACCCTTATGCCTATCTTTATCCCCATTCAACTGGTTAAGTATTTAAGCCCTAGGCTGGGCTGCAAACCACTGCTGCTGATCTGTGACCCAAAATACCACCATCCACAAATCAACCAATTCTTTCTGCCAGTAGTCACAGCTCTTCTAAATATAGACACAGCCTCTCTCTTTTTACGTTACCACAAAATAAACACCAGTTGCCTTCAAGAAACGGGTAATGCACACTGATCGCAAGAGCGATGTTGGGGTGGAGTTTTCAGACAACCGAAGCTACTGAAATAATAATAATAAAATGAAATTATGCTTGATGCAGAGGGGATGTATAGAAGTACAGGCACCCCCAAAATTGACATGTTTTTCCCCCCATACTTATCATCCATTTTTGTACCCCTGCTTGACACGTTTGAAGTGCATCTAACTGACCACTGTTGAACAATGCTTGCTGGGCTACACAGAGATTTGGTTAGACTCAAACAGCTCTTCTGGGCTTCTTATGCTCCTCTTACACCTTTTGGGGGTGAGGGGGGGGGACATTAATAAGCACAATGGGAGCTCAGCATGAACCACAATCTGCCACCAAGCCTGCAACTTTAAAAAGGTCTCTAGTCATCAAGTGTACAATCCATACACTTACTGAAACAAAACCCCTTATATTCTTGCAAAGTGGTGCACAGGGGGCCGTTAAGCCACACAGTTCTATTAAATCAATAAGACTATGCTGCTATATATGCATAGCAAAGAAAGTACATTCTAAATTCCTGCAATATTTTTTCAAGGGAAGCAGATGCAACCAAGTCCTACATTTAATAATGTCCTGATATATTTAGTATGGGCATGGCTGCTCCTGCACATTGAGAGAGCAGTGGGGTTTGCGTGACACAAAAGGGGGAAACATTGCCCATTTTTCCCATCCTTCATCTGCTGCAAAGGAGGATTTGGGTTATAAAACACCCACCATTTATTGATTGGTTGCTTAAGGCGACTTTTAGCCTACCCTTCATCCCAATGGATTCAGTGAAGGGTACAAACCGAAATGCATACGATCATATAACCCCTCATAAACTCAGAACGATACATTAAATAAGCCATGGGTCACATTTCATATGCCCCATCTGCCTCGTGGGGATTGACCCTGTTACCAGGTGAGCAGCAAGTTACATCTACTGTCTGAATGGGAGGTGAAATAATGTGATACAATCTTCATGTAGACATCATTGAAAGTAAAGGACTATGGGGCCTAGGATCCACGTACCTACGGGACCGCCTCTCCTGGTATGCCCCGCGGAGGACCTTAAGGTCCACAAATAACAACCAAATAACCGCAAGGTGGTTAGATTGGTCTCAACTAGGGCCAGGGCCTTTTCAGTACTGGCCCCGACTTGGTGAAACGCTGTGTCACAAGAGACTAGGGCCCTGTGGGACTTGACATCTTTCTGTAGGGCCTGCAAGACAGAGCTGTTCCGCCTGGCCTTTGGTTTGGACTCAGTCTGACCCTTATGTTTCCCTCCCCTTATGGTTTTGATCTATGGGCTACTTTTAAAACGAGGCTGCATTTTAAATTGTATTTTAACCTGTTTTTTAAATTGCTTTGTTTCTCTCCCCCCCCCCAAATTATGTTTTTATTGTAATTTTACTGGTGTTAGCCGCCCTGAGCCCGGCTCTGGCCAGGGAGGTTGGGGTATAAATAAAAATTGTTGTTGTTGTTGTTAAAAATAAAACAAAACCACCATATGCCTAACCATTTAGAAGTACTGTTGTTTCAGGAATTCATTCCTATGAGAGTGTGCATCCACAATCAACACATTGGGTTACAGCTGCTGGAACAGCCATGCTAGGTGTGGTAATCTCATTACTGCATATCAGGTGGAGTTATAATTTACCCATGATTATTTATGTTCATCTGGAAATCTTTACAAGGCCACTGAATCATGAAAGATAAACCCACCAAAAGGCTATTAGTAACGCAATTAGAATAGGTTAAGAGTGCAGTGGGCAATCTTTTGGACTCAAGGGCCAAGTTCCTTTGTGGGGAAACAGGTAGCAAGTGGAGCCAAAGCGAGAAAAAGATACGAGATACCCCCTTCTCTCTCATTCCATCCTTCTCCTTCATCCATCTGTCAGGCTGCTGTCAGCGACTCCCACGGCCGGTTGCCCAGGAACGTACAAAGACAAGGAGATGATTCTTACCGTCCACTTTTTATTTAGTATTTACAGAGAGAGGCTATAGAACCCAGCCTCTTGGATAATGGAGTTGTCCCGAGTGAATCTCCACCCCCTTCCCCTTCTCTTCCACTTCCTCATTCGCCAATCTCATCATCTCCTCTATGGGTGCTGGTAGGTGCCCTCTGTCTTTGAGCTCTTTGCTCTCCTACTTTCAAGGCTGGGTCTGGAATGCTTTCTAAAGGCACTGTGTCCATCAGCTGTCAACCCCTGTTGCTTCCTCTTCCTCCTCCTCCTCTCCAATTATTTCTCAACTTTCCCCCTCATCCACCTCTGAGCTGTGATCTCCCTCAACCCCCTGTTGTAATTCTAAACTGTCTTCCTCCTCCCTGGAAGGGTCAAGCTGAGGAGGCAGTCTCCACCATTCCTCTTCTGCCCAGGCCCTGACACCATCCATCTCCCATTCTCACACATAAACCCAAGGCATTTTTCAGCCAAAACTCTCTTGAACTCAGATGGGCGCCATTGCTATTATAAGAGAACAAGGGAGGCATTCTAAAAAATGCAGTGCTTTTTTTTTAGTAAGAAAAATATCACTGCATAAACCTCCTAAGAACATACGAAGAACCTACCTGATCAGATCGTCCCATCTAGCCCAACATCCTGTTCTCAAAGCAGCAGCTCAAATGTCTGTGGGAAACTCTAAGGCAGGACCCATTCACAAGAGCACCAGAAACTGCTTCCAGAAACTGGTATTCAGAAGCACTACTGCCTCTGATTGTGGAGGTAGAATATAGCCATCATGCCTAGTAGTCATTGATAACCTTGAATCTGTCCAACGCTCAAGACTCTGAGGGCAGAACCAAACAAGATGGGGAGGCTCTTGCAGCTCAGCCCCACCCCTGTTCATAGAGTTGCTGTCTGTGGGTCTGAGTGTTGGAATAGGCCTGGGAAGACCCAGGTGAGGAGTGAGCCAGTCACTATCTCTCAGCCTAAACTACCTGATACGCTTGCTGAGATGATGAACTAGGCATATTTTGCATTCAACCTTCATCTGTAATGTTTTATTTTGGTATTTTGCAATGTTCCACCCGATCCTTCAAGTTAGGTTGTGAACTGTCCTGAGATTTTAGATAGAGAGATAAGATAGATAGATATAGATAATCTCAGTATAAATTTGAGTTAAACAAAGAAATGTACTGTCACATGCAGTCAGTATTCCAACACCAGAAGCTGTCTTATTCAGACCATTGAGCTATCCAGCTGGCAGCAAATTTTCACGGTTTTGGGGCAACTTTCCAAGGAAATGCCAGAGACTGGACCTGAGGCCTTCTGCATGCAGTGCAGATCCGCTGCTATATAATAATAATAATAATTTATTACTTATACCCCGCCCATCCGTCTGGGTTTTCCCCGCTACTCTGGGCGGCTTCCAACAAGATATTCAAAACACAATAAAACACCAAACATTAAAAACTTCCCTAGACAGGGCTGACTTCAGGTGTCTTCTAGAAGTCAGATAGTTGTTTCTTTCCTTGACATCTGGTGGGAGGGTGTTCCACAGGGCAGGCGCCACTACAGAGAAGGCCCTCTGCCTGGTTCCCCATAACCTCATTTCTTGCAGTGAGGGAACCTCCAGAAGGCCCTCGGTGCTGGATCTCAGTCTCCGGGCTGAACGATGGGGGTGGAGACGCTCCTTCAGGTATACTGGGCTGAGGCTGTTTAAGGCTTTAAAGGTCAGCATCACCACTTTGAATTGTGCTCGGAAATGTACTGGGAGCCAATGTAGGTCTTCCAGGAGCAGTGTTATAAGGTCTCAGCAGCCACTCCCAGTCACCAGTCTAGCTGCCGCATTCTGGATTACCGTATTTTTCCATCTATAAGACACCCCATATATAAGACGCTCCCAGTTTTTGCAGAAACAACCAATTGCCAGTCCACCTTCGGCACTAGCCGTGTATAAGACACCCCCTAATTTTTGAAGTGCTCTGGTCCACGGGGTCACGAAGAGTCGGACATGACTAAACGACTAAACAACAACAACAATTTTTGACATAATTTTTTGGGGGGGAACATTAGTCTTATACATGGGAAAATACGGTAATTGTTTCCCAGTCACCTTCAAAGGTAGCCCCATGTAGAGCGCATTGCAGTAGTCCAGCTGCAGTCCAGCCATTTGCAGCAACTCAAAAAACCTACACATCCTATTTGATTAGAAACAACTGTGGCACAAATATATATGCCAGAGCTATACTATCTGGGAACCTGGAAACTGCAGGCAGCCCACTGCAGGCAAGTGGGATCTCCCCTCCCCACAAAAAGGTTGCTGTATGGAGTGCTTCTGTTTATGGCTCCAGCCCGCCAGAGAGTTATGTGCAATGCAGGCACTGTAAATGACTGCAGTGGTCTGGAGAAGAGTGGGGGCTTGTCTCCCTTTCCTTTGTTGTCGCCTCTCCCCAACTTGCAATGCATACCCCAGCACATGGGCTGAGAAATGGGGAAGAGAGGTGTTTAATGCCAGGAGTTCTCTGCCTCAGACACTCTCTCTTCTCCCCTACGGAAGGTCTCGTGGGATCGCAAGCACGCCGCCAATTCACAAGCAGCGACATACGTTTTGGAAACCTGCTAATACTTCCAAAGAGTTAAAAAGCCAGCACATTCCAAAGTTGGGGGGGGGGGAGAGAGAAATGAAGTCATTAAATTCTAAAACCAGCAAGACAGATCTCAGGAAATAAAAAAGGACTTATGGGTCATTAGACAGATAAAATCCATCTTAGCCTGGTGCCACATCATTCAACAGAAAGAAATACCAGAGCTTGCAGCTTATTCTCATTGAATGTGGTATCGCCAAGCAAAATCTCCAAAATTCTGGAGAAGGGGCTCAGGTGAGACCACAGAGGTAGAAGAAACAGCCCCTAACACAGTAAGCCTTTTCTGCCCACGACGGAATGCAATATTGTTCCGTTCCCTTATGATACTCATTAGGGCATCGGCTTTCAGCCATAAGCACTTGACTGGTTTGAGGCAAACGTCCAGAGGATCCTCTTGAAACCTTTAAACAACGAGTTGATTTGTGAGATAGCTGCTAAAATAATTTCAAATGTTTCTTTTCCATACAGAAGAGATCTGATAGAGAGGGAGACTCCCTCTCTATAAGACATCTGGAAAGAAAACGCTGCTGCTTATTGACCTGTAACTGCTTTAGGAAATTGCTTAGAAAAGGGAATTCTAAACTCAAAAGGCTTTTAATTTACCAGAAAAATAGTAATCACATTTTTATCTATTTACCTGGATCTTTCATTCTCCCTCTCTCTCTCTCTCATCTGGCTGCATCACTGCTAGCGTAAAGACAATAGCTTTAAAACTTATTTGCAGTTTACAAAAAAGAAGCACAAATCAATTTTTGTGCTTAAAACTCACACACAACTGTGCTGAGGTTCCACTACAGGGGTCAGCAAACTTTTTCAGCAGGGGGCTGGTTCACTGTCCCTCAGAACTTGTGGGGGGGGGCGCACTATATTCTTTTTTTAAAAAATGAATTCCTGTGCCCCACAAATAACCCAGAGATGCATTTTAAATAAAAGGGCACATTCTACTCATGTAAAAACACGATGATTCCTGGACCATCCGCGGTCCAGATTTAGAAGGTGATTGGGCCGGATCTGGCCCCCGGGCCTTAGTTTGTCTACCCATGTTCCACCATCTCCACTTCTCCTACCACTTCCACACATTCTCTCCCACCACATCCCAACTCTCCATTTCTCCTGCCTTCGTTTTTCTGCTGCTAATGCAGCACTGGCAATCTTTTCCCCCTCTTCTCTGAGGAAAAAAATTCATTTTTCTCTCCAGAGGGTCCTTCCTCAGAGCAAGGCACTCAGCATGAAGGTGGGCCAGGATAGTGCCTGTAGCATTGTTTTGATTCAGTGGCTAATTTTGTTTAGTAACATCACATTTCTAGCCATGGAATGTCTGCCAGCACAAACCCTTTCCCAGGCCACTTCAACCAGAATGCTGGGCGATATCTGGTTTTCAACATCTTGATGTATTACCAGCTAAAGATTGCAATATTTTTTTTTCTGTACAGCATTGGACTTTCCTTTCACTTCCAGGCACATCCACAACTGAGTGACCTTTCGCCTTTGGCCCAGCCACTTCATCAGCTCTGAATCTACTTGTACTTGTCCTCCACTCTTCCTCAGTAGCATGTAGGATGCCTTCCAACCTGAGGGGCTCATCTTCAGTGTCATAACTTTTATATGCCTGCTGTTTTTGTCCATGGAGTTTTCTTGGCAGGGATACTGGAGTGGCTTGCTGGTTCCTGCTCCAGGTGGATCATGTTTAGTCAAAACTCTCCACGACTTGGCCCCGCACGGCATAGCTCATAGCTTCTCTGAGTTATTCAAGCCCATTTGCCATGACAAGGCAGTGATTTTTTTGAATTATGGTGCTGGAGGAGACTCTTGAGAGTCCCAAGGAGTGCAAGAAGATCAAACCTATCCATTCTGAAGGAAATCAGCCCTGAGTGCTCACTGGAAGGACAGATCCTGAAGCTGAGGCGCCAATACTTTGGCCACCTCAGGAGAAGAGAAGACTCCCTCGAAAAGACCCTGATGTTGGGAAAGATGGAGTGCACAAGGAGAAGGGGACGACAGAGGATGAGATGGTTGGACAGTGTTCTCGAAGCTACTAACATGAGTTTGACCAAACTGTGGGAGGCAGTGGAAGACAAGAGTGCCTGGCGTGCTCTGGTCCATGAGGTCATGAAGAAGAGGAGGAGTTTGGATTTGATATCCCACTTTATCACTACCCTAAGGAGTCTCAAAGCAGCTAACATTCTCCTTTCCCCTCTTCCCCCACAACAAACACTCTGAGCTGAGGCTGAGAGGTGTGAAGTGTGACTAGCCCAAGGTCACCCAGCAGCTGAATGGTGGAGCTAGTCAGAGACGTGTGACTAGCCCAAGGTCACCCAGCAGCTGCATGTGGAGGAGCGGGGAAGCGAACCTGGTTCACCAGATTACGTGACTACCGCTCTTAACCACTACACCACACTAGCTCTCATGAAGAGTCAGACGCAACTAAACGACTAAACAACCACAAAACATTGCAATATATCGTTATATCACGATGTCTGAAATAAGGGTGGAGCTAAGTAGAGGCTTTGGCTGGCTTCACAATTTCTCCTGCAGCGTGATTTCTGCTGGCGCCTGCTCTTGTGATTTGATGCACTTGGCCAGAGGCAGGGGAGAGAAGAGCTGGCAGTTAATAGGGGCTGCAGGAATGGAGAGAGCCATTGGCTGGCTTCAGGGCTTTTCCCACATTAAGACTTTTGCATAACACACACACACACACACACACACACACACACACACACACACAATCATGATCCAATATATATTGCCAGGTCAAAAATGATGAAACTTTTATCACTATTTGGGCTTCAAACCGGTTTTGCACGACATATCACCCAACCCATATGGGAAGGGATGTCAACTGGGGTCTGCAGAGTGGTCACTGCCACTATCTTTCTCTATCCTGCTCCAGGTAAACTTTTGAGACTTGGGTTCGGGTGGGGGAAGAGCAGGTAGGGGGCAGCAGCGGCTACTCACATTTTTGACATGAGGGCCTTCCTGAAGATGGAAAAATCGGTCCATTTTGGTTTCTCTCCATTTCTCATTTTTTCCCCCAATATTAAATTCAGATCTCTACAATTCCACATTAGTTAGCATTTTTTGTCCACCTCATAATTTTAGTGCAAATTTCTCCTGCTATACACATTTTGTATACAAGTTTGCCTAATATATGTGTTCCTGCAAGCAATTTCACCCAGTATAATGCATTTTTGTATGCTCCTTGCACTAACGTAAGCATCTTTATGCACACTTTACCCCAGTAAATACGGTACATTTCGTACATTTTACCTGACTGCAGAACTGCATTGCAAAGAATGGAGAAGTGGAGATTTCAAAGGATGACTGTGTTCCAGTTTGCCTAAGTTTCACAAAGTTTCAATTTGGTAAGATGCCTTTCAATGCAAACTGAATGAAATTTGTCCTCCACGCCTAGCGCTGCTCGGGTCGAAAATTGCTCATGAGCAACTAAATAGGGATGTTAACTTTTACAAATTCCTCTGCATCAAACTTCAACAACGTATCTAGTGCAAATCACATGCACCACCTCTCTTATCGCTTCCTCGAAGAATCCGGAACGAATCCAGAACTATTTCGCATATGAACACTTGTATAAGGGGAACGTTCATGGGGCATGAAGGGATGTGAATGAAGACCTTGTTTTCCCTAAGGGCGGGCGGACATAGCTATTGTCAGATTTCTCCAGTGTGTTTGCATTAGGACATTCAGAGAACTGAAATCATGTCAAGAACTCTGGACAACACTCTACAAAGCCTTGTTCAGTTCTTGTCTGCATCAAGAATGGAATATTTTCGGATTATGTTTTGCTAGTCCCTAAAACAGGAGAAAAGTCAGAGAGAGAGAGAGATGGAGGGGAGGGAGGAGTTCAACCCTAAAAGCTTTCCAGTAGACAGAATTGATATTGATGCTGATGGGAGTTCCATGCACATAAGGCCTAAGATATTCCACTTTCCCAGAGGTCAGGCAGGTTTTACAACTTATTACACTTTCTTTTTGAATATCATCAGTCAAATGCTTGATCATTTCCCCAGAAAGTTGGGGGGGGGAGGGTTGGGGCTTGACAACTTACTGGCAGCGTTGCCTTTCTAAAAAGGCAATCAGACTATTAGGCTGACAGCTTGCTTCCTATGTTCAAAGCAGCTACTTTTGTGCCGTTTGACCTCACAATTTCAGCAAAACGCCCACTATTCGGTACTTCACCTATTATGGCTGCGAACCAATTCAGGAACCATGCACGTTAACCATAAACTCAGGTGCTGAGTTACGCTGGCTACGTGTAGCCAAACGGGACCAACGAGAAAGCAGAGCAAATGATCAGCATGCTCAGGAAAATGCCAAGGTTTGCAGAAGTTAAAATAATAATAAGGGAGAGGCGGCAGAACCCAGTCCAATGGCAAGTGTGGGGATGGAAGGGACGTAGATGGGAATGAGAGTGGCAGTGGGATGAAGTACCCTGGTGAAAGGCATGGCTGGCTGGAAGCCTGAAGCAGAGTACTCCATATCCCAAAGTTTTGTTTCAGGCCCCACTGGTTTTGATTTGATTAATTACCTCTTGTGATCTGTATTTGCCTAAACAATTAATTAAGTCAAAGCAGTCTGAATCTGTTTTGATTTGCAATGTGCTTTTGAGACGCTGAAGTGGTGCAAGGGGGTTATAATTACAGTAATACCTCTGGTTATGAACGCTTACGCACACTTCGGGTTACGAGCTCCGCTAACCCAGAAGTAGATGCTCCTGGTTGCGAACGCTGCCCTGGGATGCGAGCGGAAGTCGTGTATTAGAGGCGTGCGCGCAGCGGGAAACCCCATTAGCGAAAGCGCGCCTCAGGTTAAGAACGGTTTCAAGTTGAGAATGGATCTCCGGAACGAATTAAGTTTGTAACCAGAGATACTACTGTATCCACTTGTTGAAAGGAAAGGCAATATTTTCTTTCACAGCTCCTGTTACAGTCAACCGCCAGGACTACAGCAGTACAGTGTTAGAAACTCAGATATATAAGGACCCCTGACCATTAGGTCCAGTCGTGGCCGACTCTGGGGTTGCGGCACTCATCTCACTTTATTGGCCGAGGGAGCCGGAGAGCAGCTTCCGGGTCATGCGGCCAGCATGACTAAGCCGCTTATGGCGAACCAGAGCAGCGCACGGAAACGCCATTTACCTTCCCGCCGGAGCGGTACCTATTTATCTACTCACACTTTGACGTGCTTTCGAACTGCTAGGTTGGCAGGAGCAGGGACCGAGCTCATCCCGTCGCGGGGATTCAAACCGCCGACCTTCTGATCGGCAAGTCCTAGGCTCTGTGGTTTAACCCACAGCACCACCCGCGTCCCATCAGCTATATAAACTAGGTGCCAAATGGCTCCTTAAACCAAGGTTATGGTCGCCAAAACGGAATGTCAAGTTGCCATTTTGGGGCAAGACAGCTCTGAAGTCTTAATTTTTCAAATGACGGACAGAATGTGGTGATTATCAGTTAAACATCCGGCTAGTTCAGATGATAACCTTGATCTAGGTGAAGAACTTTGGGTCCTAGCTTACTTCTCAACCCTGCCTCTCACCTTGTCCTTTGGACCTGGCTTCTGGCTTGCTCTACAACTTCCTCCTCCTGGCTCCTGGCACACCTCAAGCTTAGCCCTGGCACAATGCCTTGTGGTCATGCTCCTTTGCCGTAGTTACTTGGCAAGACATTCGTAAGAGCTGCAAATGTTATACACACCTCAGCTGATGTGGTATCACTAAGAGAAACTATGTTTTCCCATTCCTTTCACTCTAGGGACCATTTCGCTAAACAACTTCCATATGCTACATGAGCAACAGTGGGGGGGGGTGCCGGGGGCAACGTTTTGCTTTTTTAAAAAACTATGCACCGCAACAGTGACAAAGAATGACTTATGTAAAATACGACTTTAGGCACTGTAATGCTTACATGCATTGTAGAGTCACACCTTTCCGCCCAAAGAATGAAATGAAAGATTTAGGCAGGATTCCATCTCCAAACCCCACTGAAGTGGAATGATGAGGAAACCGTGTAACCGTGGCTTTGATCCAAAGAACATCAAGACCAGTGGGAGTCTGCAATGCGCCGTTTTGCGCCGAGATGCAGAGGGGGATCAGGCCCTCAATAAAGCCAACCATTTCTCAAAGCTTTGTTTGAAGCTCCCATTCCTGGCAACGGTTCAACGTCTCAATAAAATCGCAGCACACTTAGAAACGAGCAAGAAGCTGAGCTTCTTGGTGAGATGCTGTCTCAAGGCAAACTCCAGCTGCTTCCACCTCACAACAGGAGCCTCAGTACTCTCCGGCCTTGTATCAGATTGGCTGCCTCCTCTCTGATCTGTACAAGTTCCTCCTCCCTTGCAACCACACAGGGCCATGTGCATTCTGTCTGCCCTCTAGGGCATGGACAGGCAAACTAAGGCCGGGGGCCGGATCCAGCCCAATGACCTTCGAAATCCGGCCTGTGGATGGTCCGGGAATCAGTGTTTTTTTTCCATGAGTAGAATGTGTCCTTTTATTTAAAATGCATCTCTGGGTTATTTGTGGGGCCTGCCTGGTGTTTTTACATGAGTAGAATGTGTTCTTTTATTTAAAATGCATCTCTGAGTTATTTCTGGGGCATAGGAATTCGTTCATTCCCCCCCCCCCCATATAGTCCAGACCCCCACAAGGTTTGAGGAACAGTGGACCGGCTCCCTGCTGGAAAAGTTTGCTGACCCCTGCTCTAGGCAATCCAATGGCTGAGCTGAAGAAGTCCAGTCAGAATAAATTATGCAAATCCAGTCAATAAATTGATTTATTATCTGTATTCAATCTGCTTCTAAGGGCCAGGTTTCCAAAGAATTCTTTCTTTCTGACTGTCTTTGCAAGTAATTAGGAAATAGACTGGAAACAGATCAAGATTGAAAATGAAGTTATTGCAACTACTTGGGTGAGCAGTTGTCCTGAGCTAGTAAAATTCTCTCCAACTGACCACAAAAACCATTCTTCTTCCACTTTGTGGCAACAAAAAAGTGTGTAAGGTAGTAATATATTTTTTATATACGTTTGTGACTTTCATGGACATTATCTACAAGGCTGGGATGTATTCTTCCATTTCCCTCTAAGTGTTTCACATACATCATCTCAGTAAACATCAGGAGCAGCCAGCGCAGGAGGGCAACACCACAGAGCTGCCCTCCAAACGTTTTCATGGCTGCTGCTGACTTGCATGTCTGGTGGCAGGGAAGGGTGGTCATGAGGTCAGGGCTCTGTGGGTGCGTGGATGGGAGCACCAGGTTGGCTCCACTGGTGCAGCCACACAGCCCTCAGGCTCCACTGCCCAGGTAAGCAGCCTTATTATCACCCCCTCCACCTGCTGCTTCCGATAAACATTATAACAACCTTGTAAGGTTAGCATAGCATAATCAAATCAAATCTTTATTGCTAGGGATTATGACCAGCAATAAAGAAGCAAAATAAGGAGCACACAAAACACATTATCCTAATTGTATATGGTAGGATAAAATAAAATAAATTTAAATAAAATAAAATAAAAATGCTGCATTTTTTTAAAAAAAATGGACACAAACATTTTAAAACTTGAAGTCGCAAAGAGGAAAATTGCAAAATGTCTTGGGTCAGTTCCTCTTGGGTTTGGCTTGCTGCAGCACAATATTTTGTTAGGAAAACATTATTTAAGGAACAGATAAAAGTTCCTGGAAGCTTTAAGAAGGTTCCAGAATTTTCTTTAGTGTGTAGGAGTGGCACTCTAGGCTTGATTCGTGTCATCTGGAGGTGCAAATAAAGGGAGGAAGTTGCAGGCTGCAATTTCTGCACGAGGACATACCATCAGCACGCATGCTGACAACAAGGTTGGAAGTAAGACAATGTGTGCTGCTGATACTCTGTTTTGCTGTGTCAGGATTGTTAATTACTGGACTGAGATTACACCATGCTGGAGAGATAAAGAAGGAATGTAAATAGCTTGTATATAATAGTAACAGAAACGCTTGTGCAATCAGTCAAGCAATAAAGCAGCTCTTGACTGTGAATTTGAGTATGACTTCTGTTCTTGTCCTCTGCCTCCGGGGAAAACTCTTGCTACAAACAGTAAGAAGCGGTTTTACCGAGGTGCCACCACACAAGCAAGAAAGCTCAGCAGAAGTGTGTGGGCAGTAACCTCTGCCAGTGTGGTGCAGTGGTTAAGAGAGGTAATCTGGTGAACCGGGTTCGCTTCCCCGCTCCTCCACATTCAGCTGCTGGGTGACCTTGGGCCAGTCACACTTCTTTGAAGTCTCTCAGCCCCACTCACCTCACAGAGTGTTTGTTGTGGGGAAGGAAGGGAAAGGAGAATGTAATGTTAGCCACTTTGAGTCCTTCGGGTAGTGATAAAGTGGGATATCAAATCCAAACTCCTCCTCCTCTTCTTCTTCTTCTTCCTCTGTCCCGTTCTGGTTCACGGGAGATCGAAGTCCTGGCAGGGGATGTCAGGACCGGGGGCAAGATGACAAGGTGGGAGCAGGAATGGGGGTCCAAAAGCCAGGAGTCCAAAAGCCAGGAGTCAGAGAGCTGGGAGTCAAGAAGCCAAGGGTCTGAGGGTCAGGAAGCAAGGAGTCACGAAGTCAGGGGTCCAAGGATCAAGAAGCAAGGCAGGGAACGTGTTGCTGTGGCAAAGAGCCGAAGGGAAATGCTGACCTTATATCCCTTCCTGGTTCTTGCCACCAGGTGCTGTGAGTTACCAATCAGCCTCACCTGTGTGGCCACGCCTTGCCTCTTCAGAACAAACTTAGGAAGGCCCCAGTCCTGCAAAGTCCTATTGGTCACAGGGCCTGGCTCCTGCACGCACACCTGACAACCTCTAATATATTTGGCCACACTGAGAGTGTCAGATGCATACTGGTCTGAGAAGAGACAAAATGCACCTGATTTTCCTGGCAGATTTAATAAGAGAGTATCATTTAGCGCGCTCTCTCTCTCTCTCTCTCTCTCTCTCTCTCTCTCTCTCTCTCTCACACACACACACACACACACACACACACACTGCAGATGGGGATGACTGAATAAAAGATGAAACTGTGCAAAAACAGAAGGTAGTAGCTGGCATTTGGTTACCCTATGGATTCACGGATGAGCTAAATGTTGAACCAGGCATGGTGGCAGCTGGTCAGGTCCAGACTTGGGAATGCTTCAAGTCATCCGGCCTCTAAGCCACTCCTGCCTCACCTTCCCTCTGCTCAACACTCACACCTTTCTTCAGCATCCAGACTTCTCACATTTTGTGGAGACAAAAAGGAAAACAAACAACGGCAGAAGCCTCTCAAAATCTGATGCTGCACACATGGATGCCATGTTTACATCCTGTTCAACGGTACCTCTGCTTGTATTCCAGACCCATCTTATGTCCTCTTCTATCTAATTTTAAATTTTGCTGGGGAAATACTGTTGGGTAAGAGGGACCCTGCAGAAAAATGTTGCACCAGGTTCCATCTAGCCAGCCACGAGCTCTTCCAGGATATTCCATCCCATACACAAATACCGTTTCCCATCATCCTCCGAATCCTGCAGCCACTGAGCACGCTCAGTTGTTGTGTGCCGCTCCGGCGCCAGATCCCGCACAATAAGGCTGAGCAGGAGCTGCAGAACCAGAGAGCTCCGAGTGAACCACTGGGGGTTAGAGGGTTAGAATGAACGATAATTAACTTACTTTTCTCTGGCGAAAGGTGTGTCTTAGTTTGCCCCCTCACCAGCCTGCACGTCGAGCCATCTCCTGCACAGACCCCACAGTTGTCCTCTTTGGCGTTACTCCCGAGTTGCCGATCACAGCCAACCGCCTGCCAATGTCAACAGGACAGTCAGAAAAAAAGGACAAAGTTGTTACAGGCCTTCCCTCAGTTTCTTTAATGAAATAGTAATAATGTTATCTCACTGAAAAATTGAAATTGCAGTATTAAAAAAAAAGGACTCAGATTTGCATATGTGTGTGTGTGTAAGCACGTACTATATCTAACCACAAAAGCACTTCACACAAGCTTGCACACACACTGCCTTTCTGCCAAGGCACCCAAGGCAATTTACAACTTTAAACTACGAAAACAAGTGATATAAAATGTAAGTTGGCTGGGCAGAGGGAGGAGGGGACAGTCTAGCAGGAGAAGGCCTTGACGTTTTCTCCTGCTTCACTTTTTCTCTGGTCAAACCAGGGTCGTCATCTTCTTCTCATGCGCACACACAAACATGTGTGTTTGTGTAAAATAACTGTTTTAATTTAAACAGAAGTCCCAGACTACTCGCCATAACAGGCAAGACAGTGAGTGGGTGACCCTGAGTGTGCCTACTCAGTTTAATTCTCATGTGCTAACTGCAGATGGGAAACTTCAGAAGTCTTGCCCCTCTCTTATTAGCCCTCTGTATCTTTCTGCTGGACTTTAGACAGAGCAGGCCTTCGAAAACAGAACTGCCCTCTGACAGCCTTCAAGCTGTTTAGCATATAAATGATGTATATATAAATAAACAATAAAAAGTAATAGCGCATCCTATGTAACGTGGCTGCTCTATAGGTTTCGTCCTCCTTCGTTCAAAAGTGCATCTTGATTCTCACATCCGAGCGGGGTGGGGACGACGACTTTAAAACAACTATTCTCATGATAGCAGTCAAACCTATTTTGGTATTCCTGTCTCAGAAATATGGGGATTTCTTGTAAGCTGAATGCTATTCCCTCCAATGTAACTCTGAAGATATCTGTAACTCTGTTGTTTAGAGTTGCCTTTCATCACTTACTAACTTCAGAGGCAAGAAAAGTATTAGAATAACCTTAGTTCCCCATCCAAGCAGAATCCTGGCTTCAGATCAAGAATTAAGAACCCTTGGCTGGCTGCAAATCACAGTCCCATCACATACTCCCTTCCGTGGTACCAGTTTATTCAGTAATTTTACCTTTTTGGAAAACATAAGTGTACCAATTATTTTAAATTGAATTTTACTGAACTTTTTCAGACACCACAAACTAATTATATAAACAAAGCACAGCATATTGGGGAGGAGGAGACCATTTGCTAGATGTGTGGGCCATTAAAATGCTTTTCTGAGCAGTTGTTAGTATCTCATTTTTGTATGATCTTACTAGTGAATCCCAATCTCCCTTGCTAACCATCCAGAAATGCATTTGCTCAGCCTACAAGGCCATTAACAGTGTCAAACACAAATTAAAAGTACAGATCATACAATCACCATAAAATGAAATTTCCATCAGGAAAACATTTAATGGCGTTATCGATAAGCATGAATCCCTTTTAAAAATCACGGCTGTCAGAGCTGCTCGAAGATCCTAGCTCACAGAGGATCACGCTAGCCAGCGGTCATTAAGTAAAAGTCTTTATTGAATTACAGTTTCCATTCTCACGCTGCTGCGCGCAACTCTACGCCTAGTGGCTAGGTCGGCGAAGCTCCGTCTGAGTCTCCGCCCTGTGTGCACCAACTTAATATCCTAGCCTTGCTCCACCTTTTCCTCCTGACTGTCCTCCTCTGGGTCCCTCTACCCCCCGGGGCTTCTTCCTTCCGGGATTCTTCTGACGCTGACCCAGACCCTCCTGCCTCCTTGCGCCGGGCTTTAGGACCTGGTTCCCTTTCGGGGCTGCTTACTGCGCCGCCTTCCTCTGCATTTGAACTTGGCGCGCGCGCCCAACCTTCCACTTTCCTCTCAACCGTTTCTTCGCTTCCCGATGGAGGTGTGGCCACTCCCGACTCATGTCCTCCCTCCTGTGGAGGTGTGGCCACTCCTGACTCATGTCCTCCCTCCTGTGGTGAGCTGCCAGCGCTTCCCCCCTGGCTCCCTTCCTCTTCCCTGCTTCCTGGCGGTGACGCTGGTCCCGATTTCCAGCTGCTCCCCCCTGAGTCCTCTCTGGCTCTGTCTTCCTGGGGTGCCCCCCTAGACTCCCCCCTTGCCCTCGCCACTGGTGCTCCTTTCTGTGAATCCTCTGATTCACTGGAAAGACTAGGAGATCTCGGGTCGTCGTCATCACTCATCTTTTCTTCTGCCTCCTCCCCTTCACTCTCTGTTTCCTCCCTTGCCCGTGCTTCTGCTCCTAAACCCCTGACATCCATCCCCCCCTCGAAGCCCCCCATTCCCCCCTCCCCTCCTTCCGGTGCTGGAGCTGGGTGCTGCTGTTGCAAAGGGACGAACGTCGGATATCGGTCGCTTCCCGTGTCAGGCCTCCATCTGAAGTCTCCCGGGTCTTCCTCCCTGCTCTCGTCGACGACAGTCACCTCCGCTTCCATCTCTGTGCCGCCGTGCTCGAAACCAGGGTCGTCCCCGAAAACGTCCATGTCCGTCTCTCCCTCACTTCCTCCTGTCGGTGTTGCTCGTCCTGGGCCTTCCAGCCATCGTCTGCGCCACTGCTCCTCTGGTCTATCGTCCCACCAATACGAGGGTTCTGATGCAGATCCCGAGGGTGACCCCTCCGGGGAACGGACGTCTCGTGTCGGTTCCTCGTCCGAGTCGAACCCCCGGAACGTGCTGGCCGAAAGCGTGGGCGTGAAAAGCCAGTCGTCGAAAAAGTCTGCTGGCATAGGTCTATGTGGGAAGAGGGCATGAAACTCGTCTTTGAGCAGAGGTTCGTCTAAGGCGTAGCCCGGCACCCAGCTGTTCGCACTGGCCGGGGTGCCCTCCTTGGCGAGAAAGTATTCTACCCCCTCTTCCCCCCATCTGGAGTCCAAAATCTCAGTGACTTCGTTGATGCGCTCCTTCTGTGCCACTCCCGCGTGCCCTGTTCTGTCTCTGGCCGGACTCGGCGCCGTTCCGGGTTCCTGGAACCTGTGCGGTGCCTTGTAGGGAGTGAGCACCGATCTGTGGAATACCGGATGCATTCTGGAACCCTCCGGAAGTGCCAGTCTGAAAGCTACCGGGTTGACCTGCTCTTCGACTTGGTAGGGCCCCAGTTGTTTATGCCCTAGTTTCTTCTTGGCCAACGACCTGGCCGGCACTGCGTGGGCTGCTAACCAAACCCAGTCTCCCACGTGGAGCTCTTCTCCAACCCTCCTGTGCTTGTCTGCTTGTACCTTGTATGCGTGCTTGGCCAGCTCCAGGTGGCGCCTCAGCTGATCGTGGACTTCCTGCAGCTCCGACGCGAACGCATCTGCTGTCTGCGGCTCCCCCTCCCCCATTCTTTCCAGTCCCGGGAAGGTTCTGGGGTGCCTCCCGTTGTTGGCGAAGAACGGCGTGACCCCCGTGGACACGTGCTTCGTGTTGTTGTAGGCGAACTCGGCAAGCGGCAGGTAATCCACCCACGTCGCAGGCTGTTGATTTGCATAACATCTCAGGTACTGCTGCATGATGGCATTGACCCGCTCTGCTTGCCCGTTGGTCTGCGGGTGTCTCGCCGACGCCAGGTTGATCTTGACGTTCAGGAAGCCCATCAGCTTCTGCCAGAAATTCGAGATGAACTGCCGCCCCCGGTCGGACAGAATAGACCGTGGCAGACCGTGAACCTTGAACACGTGGTCTATGAACAGTTTGGCGGTTTGCTCCGCCGTGGCCACCTTAGCACACGGAATGAAATGCGCCATCTTGGAAAACAGGTCCACCACCACCAGCACTGCCGTCTTGCCCCTTGAGCTGGGCAGATCCGTGACAAAGTCCAGGGCCACCCTTTCCCAAGGTTCGACCGGAGTTTGCAGCGGTTCCAACAGTCCGGCCGGCGGTCTGTGCACTGGTTTGGCCCTCTGGCAGGTGTCACACCTCGCCACGTAGTCTGCGACCTCCCCTCTCATTCCAGGCCACCAGAAATCCCTGGCTACTAATTCCACCGTCTTCTCCTTGCCAAAGTGCCCGGCCGTGGGCGCGTCGTGCAGCTGCTGCAGCACCTTGGCTCGAAGTTCGTCTCCCGGCACGTAGATGGCCCCTTTACGGATGAGCAATCCATCTCTTAGCTGGAAACCGTCGGCCGCTGCCTTGCCCCTTTGCACCTCTGCCATCTTTGCTTGTGCGAAGGAGTCCCCCTGCAACGCTCGTCGCACCGCCTCTAGGTCCACGGTCGCCGCGGCGCACGCCCACACTGTTGGTGCGAAGATGTGCATGGCGGCCGCTGGTGTTGCGTCCTCCAGATACTGTGGCTTACGGGAGAGAGCGTCTGCCATGATGTTGGTGTCCCCCGGGACATACTCTATTCGGAAGTCGAAGTTTGCAAAGAACTCAGCCCAACGTATCTGCCTCTGGTTCAGGAACTGTGCCGTGCGCCAGTGCTCTAGATTCTTGTGGTCCGTGCAAACCTGCACCGTGTGCTTGGCGCCGATCAGAAAGTGCCTCCACGCCTTGAACGCTGCGTGAATGGCCAGCAACTCCCTGTCCCAGATGGTGTAGTTCTGTTCGGACTTGCTGAGCTTCCTGGAGTAAAACGCTCCCGGTCGCCACACCCCCTGCGGGTCTTTCTGCAGCAGGACCGCCCCCACGGCTCTGTCCGAGGCGTCTGTCTCCACCCTCATCGGCTTGCTGGGGTTGACATGAAGCAGCTGCTCTTCCGACGCGAAGAGACGCTTGAGTGCCTGAAAGGACTGCTCCGCCTGCTCTGTCCAAACGAACTTCTTTTTCTTGGAGCTAAGCGTGTCAGTGATGGCCGCTGTCTGCATAGCGAAGCCCTTGATAAACTTGCGATAGAAGTTCGCAAAGCCGACAAACCGTTGGACCTCCTTCCGGTTGCGCGGACTCTTCCAATCCAACACCGCTCGAACCTTGGCGCTGTCCATGGCGAGCCCCTTGTCAGACAGCTTGTAGCCCAGAAAATCCACCTCCGGCACGTCAAATTGGCACTTCTCCAGCTTGGCGTAGAGCCTATGTTGCTTTAGCCTGCTCAGCACTTCCTTGACGTGTCCGTCATGCTCCTGCCGCGACTCCGAAAAGATCAGGATGTCATCTAAGAAACAGACGCACGTCTTGTAGAGAAGTCCTGCCAACACGTGATGCATAAACGCTTGAAAAACGTGGGAGCCATTTTGCAATCCAAAAGGCATAACTCTATATTCGTAGGTCCCCAGTGGCGTGAACATGGCTGTCTTCCACTCATCTCCTTCCCGCATGCGAATGAGGTTGTACGCCCCCCGCAGGTCCAGCTTGGTGAACACTCTGCCCTTCCGTACCTTTGCGAGGAGGTCGTCAATACGGGGCATGGGGAAGTCCGATGGCCTAGTCAGACTGTTCAAAATCCTGTAATCCACTACCAGTCTTTTTTGGGGCGTGTCCCGCTTCTTAACAAAGAATACGGGACTGCCCCCCACTGCCCTGGACTCCCGGATGAAGCCGCGTTGCAAATTATGATCAATGAACGCCTTGAGTTCTTGCAGTTCGTCCTCTGACATGGAATACAGTTTCCCTTTAGGCAGCGCCGCCCCCGGCAGCAGGTCAATTTTGCAGTCATATGGTCTGTGAGGGGGTAGCCTGTCTGCCTCCTTCTCGCAGAAAACTTCCAAAAATTCAGCGTACTTGTGGGGAATCGCTTGCAGCGTGCCTAGCAGCAGCTGTGACTCCTCTTCCTCTCCTTCCTGCCTGGGCACGATGCAGTGTTCAGCACAAAAGGAAGAGCCGAAGGTCAGCTGCCTCTGGTACCAAGCCATCGCTGGGCTGTGCTTGTCCAGCCAACTCATGCCCAATACAATGGGCGTGTCAGATAGTTGAGTGACGTTGAAGCTGATGATTTCTCTGTGATTCCCAAGTCGCATCACCATTGGTGGCGTCTGCTTCACCACTTGCCCCCCGAGCAGCTCCCTGCCATCCACCGTGACAACCTGCAGGGGCAGTGTGGCCGGCAGCAACTGCACAGCGTGCCTGTCGACAAAGTCCTGCCCTATAAAGTCCGCATTGCTGCCTGAGTCAATGGTGATTGGTACGTCCATGGTGATTCCATTGGGCAGCTGGAGAGACGCTGTGAGCCTCACTACTGGTTTGGGCGGGAGGGGGTTCACGGGCTGTAAAATCTCTGGGGACTGCGTCACTAACACGTCTGGCTGGGCCCCAGTGCCTCTTCCTCCAGCCAGACAGCCTCGTTTCCCTGCTGTGGTCCTCCTTGCTGTGTTGCTGCAGTCACCATTGCTGAGGCTGCAGTGAACTTGTGGGGCCTCTGGGGACACTCTTTCGCCATATGCCCTGGCTCCTCACAGACGTAACACTTCCTGTTCCCTCTAGGAGGCTTCGCTTTCACTGCTGCCGGTGCTAGGGCTCTGGCTGCTGACTGAGCCCTTGCACCTCCCACCTCCATAGGTTCGGCTCCTCCTCCTGGCGGAGGCGTGGATTGCGCCCGCGCTGCTTCCCTGGGAAAGAAGGAGGGGCCCCCGGCTGGTTCGCGCCCTCCACGCCCTTCGTCCCTGTTCCACGGACGTCCTTCCAGCCTCACCCCCACTGCCAGTGCCCTCTGCACGACCTCCTGGGTGGTTCGGGGTCTCTCCCCCCTCGCTATCTCATCTTTAATCGAGTTGTGCAGCCCCTCCCAAAAGAGGTCTCTTACAGGAGCCGAATCTCTGTCCCATTCCAGGGCACTGACCAAGGCGAAAAAGCGGGCATGATACTGCCTGACGCTGGCCCTCCCTTGTCTCAGCCCATGCACCTCCTTCCGTGCAAGATCCACGTCAATACTTGATAAAAAACACCCATCCATTGCTTTAATAAAGGCATCTGCATTCTGTAGCGCCGGATCCTTATCTCTCCATAAATTGCGTAGCCATGCTCTCGCATCCCCATGCAGATGGGACATGATGAACCCCACTCTCTCTTGTTCATCTCTAAAGTCTTTATGCAGCAGTTGCAGTGCGCACAGTACGTCGGCTCTAAAGTTGGGATACTGTTGCAGGTTCCCATCGAAGTGAGAGACCAGCCCGCCTGTCCGTCTCGCCAACCCAATTCCCTCCTGCCGGGGTGTCTGCTTTGTCAGCACGTCTAACCTGACCTGGAGATCCCTGCAGGCTGCGGCTGCCTCCTCCTCTCTCTTCCTGGATGCGAGAGCCTCGGCGTTCAGTTGTGCCACCGCGTTTCTGAGTTCCTCTATCTGCTGCTCAGCCGTCATGTCGTCTGCCGTTCGTGAGCTCGCTAGTAGGCACCTGTGTCTCTCCCCTCCTCGAGGCTGTAGATGCCCACAAGTTGAGACGGAGCTTACTGTCAGAGCTGCTTGAAGATCCTAGCTCACAGAGGATCACGCTAGCCAGCGGTCATTAAGTAAAAGTCTTTATTGAATTACAGTTTCCATTCTCACGCTGCTGCGCGCAACTCTACGCCTAGTGGCTAGGTCGGCGAAGCTCCGTCTGAGTCTCCGCCCTGTGTGCACCAACTTAATATCCTAGCCTTGCTCCACCTTTTCCTCCTGACTGTCCTCCTCTGGGTCCCTCTACCCCCCGGGGCTTCTTCCTTCCGGGATTCTTCTGACGCTGACCCAGACCCTCCTGCCTCCTTGCGCCGGGCTTTAGGACCTGGTTCCCTTTCGGGGCTGCTTACTGCGCCGCCTTCCTCTGCATTTGAACTTGGCGCGCGCGCCCAACCTTCCACTTTCCTCTCAACCGTTTCTTCGCTTCCCGATGGAGGTGTGGCCACTCCCGACTCATGTCCTCCCTCCTGTGGAGGTGTGGCCACTCCTGACTCATGTCCTCCCTCCTGTGGTGAGCTGCCAGCGCTTCCCCCCTGGCTCCCTTCCTCTTCCCTGCTTCCTGGCGGTGACGCTGGTCCCGATTTCCAGCTGCTCCCCCCTGAGTCCTCTCTGGCTCTGTCTTCCTGGGGTGCCCCCCTAGACTCCCCCCTTGCCCTCGCCACTGGTGCTCCTTTCTGTGAATCCTCTGATTCACTGGAAAGACTAGGAGATCTCGGGTCGTCGTCATCACTCATCTTTTCTTCTGCCTCCTCCCCTTCACTCTCTGTTTCCTCCCTTGCCCGTGCTTCTGCTCCTAAACCCCTGACAACGGCTTTTTTGTTTTGCAAACATCTTTCTTCAGCTTGCCTGCTGCCACATTTTGCAGCTCTGCTTGGGAATAACAACAACAACAACAACAACAACAACAACAATTATTATTATTTATTATTTATACCCCGCCCATCTGGCTGGGTTTCCCCAGCCACTCTGGGCGGTTTCCAACTGACTATTAAAAACAATACAGCAAAAACGATGTGCAGCTAAGCAACCATGCCTAAGATGTGCAACCATTCTTCTGATTTATGCTAGACTGCTTAGGGAGTGAACGCCTTTGATTTTCAATGGGGGAAATTATAAACAAGTAAGCTTGTGATAGATAACATTCTACATGAAATGCAGAACTGCTGAGCTGCATCCAGTGTTCTCTGTTGGACTGGTGAGTTTTAATGGTGCACATAATTTCATTTATGAAGCACCTCGAAGCGATTTCATAATGCAATTCAAACCCAGTGCTATTTTTCCAGAAAAAGAGGTGCTGGGACACACCATGATCGCCCCCCCCCATTGTTCTCTTATAATGACAATGGCGCCCACCTGAAAGGTGCCGGAACTGAGTTCCAGCTGGAAAAAACCCTGTACAAACCATATACAAGACAGGTGCACACATACTAACTAATTAAAACATAAACCCAAATATTAGGCTAACATTTTAGATCTGCAATGTTCCTTCCCCCCAAAAAAGTACCAAATCTCAGATACAAACTGCCCTTGACACGTCTCATGACTCAGAGTAATGAGGAGCACATCAATGCATTGAGGAAAGATTGAACGGGACTGTGAAGTATAAGAGCCATGTGGAAAGGGGCAGAGTTCAGCCAGAGATCCACTGGGTCGCCCTGATCATACCTCACTGCCTAGGCGCTTTCTTAACAATACTACTTAACCAAGTTGAGGGTTCAGAGTGCTTCACGTACATAATCTCAGTCATTACGGCCACCCTATAAAGTAGGATGCGGGACACGGGTGGCACTGTGGGTTAAACCACAGAGCCTAGGACTTGCCGATCAGAAGGTCGGCGGTTCGAATCCCCGCGACGGGGTGAGCTCCCGTTGTTCGGTCCCTGCTCCTGCCAACCTAGCAGTTCAAAAGCACATCAAAGTGCAAGTAGATAAATAGGTACCTCTCCGGTGGAAGGTAAACAGCGTTTCTGTGCGCTGCTCTGGTTCACCAGAAGCAGCTTAGTCATGCTGGCCACATGACCTGGAAGCTGTACGCCGGCTCCCTCGGCCAATAAAGCGAGATGAGCGCCGCAACCCCAGAGTCAGCCACGACTGGACCTAATGGTCAGGGGTCCCTTTACCTTTATAAAGTAGGCCACTGTTAGGTTTCCTCAAGTGGCAGGCTGATGTCAGGGAAACAATGACTGTTCTATGGCCACCTAGTGAGATTTGAACTGCAGAACTGTTGGCTCATAGCACGCATACTTTACCCTCCACGCTATGCCAGTATACATGACATTAAAGCGACAGCATTGCGAGCTTGGAGCTGTCCATCAAAACACCAATACTGGACAAAAACAACCCTACTATATTTCAGCGAAGCCTAGGTTCATTCTGTTCCCACTTAAGTCAATGGGAGCCTTGCCATCAATTTAGCGACAGCAAGATTGGCAAGAAGAAAACAGACCCTAAGCCTAAACAGCCTGCAGTGACAGACTGTGTGTTACCGCAACAATGCAGCCTTTGCAGTGTGTGGCACAGAGCACAACAATTATGGGAACACAGCATTTCCCTTCCCCGTTCCACAGCATCTTGGAAAGGGTTTTCTGTGCACACATGACATTCATTACTGGAGGACGAGCGAATGAATATTCACAGCAAAGGGAGAGGCCACCAACATTCCAATATGGAATTTCCACACTTCCTTGAAAAGCGAAACCTCCCATTGCTTAGGCCAAGGTTGGACTTGCTCCGTAGGAGTTTTATCGCAGCTTTGGCCTATTTCGTTATCAAGGAAGAGGCCACTGAATTTCAGGTTAACAGAAAGGTAAGCAAGCACACTTTAGTGACAAACTATAGGATTCTGCTAGATGAGGAATTCTGAATAACTCCAAAGTCTGCAAAGTTCTAGATATTCCACAATTAATTGTCGCACGGCCAGTTTCCTTCATCACTCGCTTTCTTTCCTTTGAACTTGCGAATGGGCTTTGAAATATTTCTATGAAACGAGTTGTGCAATTAGTTGCGTGATCACCAAATGAACCTCCAGATTCTCGTTTTTGAAAATAAAAACGCTCCTTTCAAACCGATCGCTTTCTACATGATGCATAGTGGCTGGATTATGTTTAGTCCCAAGATTCTTTGGAGGATGCCTATATAAAACCTTTCTTCTGGGGGCCTTCTCACGCATCCTGAGAGTGTTTTTAAAGGAGTCTGGAAAGCCTGCTGCCAAAGAGATAAACATCTGCAAAGATGGATTCAAAAAACCACTTTCCTACTTTTCTGCTAGGAGAAGAAGCACAGCACTTTCCCACTCGGAAAAAACAGATTTCCCAGGGTATCAAAATTACTTTCTTCTTCAAACTAGCTACGAAACATCCAGAGGAGGAGGAGGATGTGCATTTCGTGGGGACTGTGTTTACAGTGGAAGAGCTACAGAACAAGGTGTGATGGAGATCCTTGACAAAGTGACCTCTGGTGTCCCCTTGCCTCTCACTGGGCCCTCGTGAGCTGACCTGATTTAGGCCTAGTCGACCACAGGCAGTGCCCTGGGGATAGAGGGGATATGATGTCCTCTTGCCATTGGGCAGCTTCTGGCCAGTCGTCAAGGATTGCCCCATGTTGAATGCATTGCAGTAATCTATCCAGGAGATTATTACAGCATAGATCAGGCTTCCTCAAACTCGGCCCTCCAGATGTTTTGAGACTACAATTCCCATCATCCCTGCTAGCTAGGTGTGATGGCCTGGGGCTCGGGCTCGGAATTAGAGGAGTCTCTGTCTGCACCGGATCCTTTGCCTCAGGCATCATCTGAACCAAGTCTGGGGCCTGGTCCTGAAGAGTCCCAGTCTGCACAGGTTCCCCTGCAACAAACACCAGCTGGGCCGAGTCAGGGGCCTGAGCCTGCCCTGGCTCCAGATGTGGGGATTACCTCATCGCCTTCAGCTGGGCCATCACTTACAGCTGCTCCACTACCGGTTGGGTCAGGGGAGGCTGAGGCGGCCCCTGGGTCTAGTAACCCACCGACGTCTCCCGAGCTGCAGAGACTAAGGTCTGAGAGAAGGAGAGACCTGAGTACTTGCAGGAGGAGTGCTCGCCTTCAGGCGAAACAGGGAAGTGAGTCGCTGGGGGATCAGGACCGGCCGCTACCCCGACAAAGATAAAAGGCTGTCGGACCCCGCCCCAGGTTGTGGGAGCAACATTGCTGTATGCCAGATCCTGCCTGAGATCCTGTACCTGTCCTTGCCTGGTTTCCTGCCTCGGCCCTGTTGCACTGACTCCCAGCGGAACCTTCAGATTCTGGACCAGATTCTCGGGTTACCCCTGGGCCCAGCACACTAGGGATCACGGAAGTTGTAGGCCAAAAACATCTGGAGGGCCAAGTTTGAGGAAGTCTGGTATAGATCACTGAGGCCAAAGCCTCTCAGTGCAGAAATGGCGGGAGCAAGCAAATCAACCTGAGCTGGGTGTGAGCATGCCTTGCCACCAAGTCCCCCACCAATATCCCAGCTTGTTCTGAAACTGTTAAGCACATTTTCCCAGCTCAAGTGAAATATTATTGCATTTAATCGAAGGCTTTGGTTTGTTTGCTGGTTTGCACGGAAGTGCTCTGTGTGCAGGGCTTATTCACATTCCATCTTATTCCAGCGAATGCTCGAGAAGGACTGCAGTTAACCAGCAGTTAATCAAGTATCCTAACTTAGGAAATTAGCCACTTCCCAATCCACAAGTGACCACACACTAACTGAGATACTAACAAATTCCCCAATGCTAACGTTATTCACAGGTCCACTTCTTTCCTTCCTTCTTACTGTGAAGATAACCAGGAAAAAAATCTTAGAACTTTGAGTATTAAGACAAAGTGCTGGTGAACCTTTTCTAAAGTGTTCAGACACATCCCTTTTCCATTAAAAATGGGGCTGATGGGAGATGTAGTCCAGCAACATCTGGAGGACAAAGCCTCCATATCCCTGATCTTCAAGGAAGCAACCATAGTGGATTGCTTATCTCTCCAGGATAAACCATTAGGACAAGGCTGTGCTCCAGGATCTGTCTTGACTCCCTTTTTTCTTTTTTTGAACTCCTAAAGATAATTTTAGCATGTGAAAGAAACAACTGGAGATTGAACGTTTCCCACAAATACCACTAACAGAGTCCATTATACAGAGCGATGTAATCCTACCCTTTTGAGTGCGAAGAAAATGTTAAGCTTTGTTTATCTACACAGAATTCCAAAATACTGGCTTAAGCTCTGCACAATGCTCCCTTCGTGTGCCGTATCTGAGTAACTTATTCATTGTACTGATTAATGTAAGCGGCTGTTCCAGAGATCCTGGGAAGCTGCTAATTACGGGCCAAACTCAGGGACAGGGTTGGTATTATAAGTGATGGCGAGGAAGCCAAGCTCAGGCAACAAATCTGGGGTACTGCAAAGGGCAGCAAATTCTTCACATTTATATGCATTATCATCTTTATTTACATTTTATTAATTTTAGCAGTAAGTGAAAATAAATTTTAAACGGCTGATCCTATCTTAATGTATACATGTGTTTGTGCGCGCGCATGCACACACACTTAATTTTCCAAACCTGTTTTTCTCTCCTTCAGTGCAGCACTGTAAATCTTCCCTAAACCACCCAATAAAAAATTATGGCAGTTTTATTTTTTAACAATAAAGGGACTTTACACATTCAGCCACCGTTCATCCCTTACGCATGCAATGAAAAGATAACCATTACATAAGCAGGTAAGCCTGAATGAATGGAGGGGGGAAAGCAAGAGGGGAAAGGTAAAGAAGGAAAACACAGGAGAAAAATAGGCAGGGGGAGAACAATTCAAAGTGTTGGTGCTGACCATTAAAGCCCTAAACGGCCTCGGCCCAGTATACCTGAAGGAACGTCTTCACCCCCATCATTCAGCCTGGACACTGAGGTCCAGCTCCAAGGGCCTTCTGGCAGTCCCCTCCCTGCAAGAAGCGAGGTTACAGGGAACCAGGCAGAGGGCCTTCTCGGTAGTGGCACCCGCCCTGTGGAACACACTCCCATCAGATGTCAAAGGAAAAAAACAACTACCAGGCTTTTAGAAGACATCTGAAGGCTGCCCTGTTTAGGGAAGTTTTTAATATCTGGACTATTGCATTTTAATATTTTGTTGGAAGAAGCTGCCCAGAATGGCTGGGGAAACCCAGCCAGATGGGCGGGGCATAAATAATAAATTATTATTATTATTATTATTATTATTATTATTATTATTATTATTATTATTAATTATGTCCCAGGTTCAATCCCCAGCATCTGCAGGTCGAGCTGGGAATGCCCTGTCTGAAACCTGGGAGAGCTGCTGCCAATCAGTGTTAATGATGCTAAGCTAGATGGGCAGCTGCCCTGACTCTGAATAAGGCCAGCTTCCTATGTTCCTGTCTGCCTTCTTTATAAGGCTTTTCTGTGCTACATGCCATTGTTTTGTTACAGGAAGCCCAATTAAAATGTGGACAGCTTTTAAGTCATGTGTGCTGTCAGCGTGCAGCATTTTTCTTTATCATGCAGGTCCGCTCCACGCATCAATGCAGTAAGTTGTCGTTTCCCTGTTAATCATTCTTCCTTGAACAGGTGTTTTGTAATTGGACTTAAATTTGAAATGCCTTATTTTGGTATTTTGTAATCCTCTATCAGGGACGTGGGTTGCGCTGTGGGTTAAACCACAGAGCCTAGGGCTTGCCAATCAGAAGGTCGGTGATTCGAATCCCCATGATGGGGTGAGCTCCCATTCCTCGGTCCCTGCTCCTGCCAACCTAGCAATTTGAAAGCACGTCAAAGTGCAAGTAGATAAATAGGTACCGCTCTGGCGGGAAGGTAAACGGCGTTTCCGAGCGCTGCTCTGGTTCGCCAGAAGTGGCTTAGTCATGCTGGCCACATGACCTGGAAGCTGTATGACGACTCCCTCGGCCAATAAAGCGAGATGAGCGCCGCAACCCCAGAGTTGGCCACAATGGGACCTAATGGTCAGGGGTCCCTTTACCCTTTAATCCTCTATCAATGCTTTGAAGTCAGGTTGTAAACCCCTCTGAGATATGTACAGAAATGAGTTGAACCAATAATAAATGCACTGGAAGTGAGCAGTGTTTCAAAGTCCCCCTTTTGGTACTGGGTGAGCCTGCATGTGAACTTGAGCATACAACTGTATGCAAATAGATCTTCTTGTTGTCCCCTCTTCTTCTTCACCTTAAGGGGTGTATACAGACAAAAGCAATCATATCCAATCACTCACAGATGGATCCAGAAACAGTGAACTTGTATTTGCAACTTCTTCTTCTTCTTCTTGATTCACTGCTAAGATCACTGTGTGCATATGTGGTTGGAGAAGACACAGAAGAACAGAACCCTTTAACTCCACAGATGGAGTTAATGAGCAGAGATGGAGTTAATAAATGCTGAGACATTAAGTGATGGGCAGGGCATAGCTGCTAATAGTGTTACAAAAGAGCCCGGGACCTGTCCCTCTCTCTGCCAAGCTGTGGCAAGAGCACACGGGATCTAAGACAGTGTTTTTCAACCTTTTTTGGGCAAAGGCACACTTGTTTCATGAAAAAAAATCACGAGGCACACCACCATTAGAAAATGTTAAAAAAATTAACTCTGTGCCTATATTGACTATATATAAAGTAATTCTCTTGAATAGGAATCAAATAAACACAAAGAAAGTATTTTATAATTACTTTATTATGAAATAGTAAGTAAACAGAAATGTGAAAAATTATAAAATACTTTATTTTTAAATCTTTCGAATTTTTCAATTTTTCCCATGGCACACCAGGCAACATCTCGCGGCACACTAGTGTGCCGCGGAACAGTGGTTGAAAAACACTGATCTAAGACACCCACACAGGGTCTGTGTCCTTTGGAGAATGGAAGACACGGTGGAGACTGTCGTGCTTTAAGAAATATGGTTCTGTTCACATATTTACACCTTTCGTCTGAATAGAGGAGGTCCAGATCTTACAGCATGGCCCAAAGCATTGCAGGCAGTCCTTCCTTCTCCCTTGTCAAGATGGATCTCAGCCTTTCTTCCTCTTTCACCTTCCCAGAAGCCCTCTCCCAGAGCAGTTACCCTGGCAACCTTCCAAATCTCCAGTCTGTGGTCACACCTGGTGCAAGAAATTCCATTGTCTTGTTAATGACCCACAATGGCTCTCTTAACAGCCCTAGTTTGGCCAGGCTACCCAGGAATTTCTTTGCAGCCCTGCAGCCCTTCATATCACAAATAACACAAAACCCTAGCATTTTTTAATGTTAGTGTTTAGAGGGAAACCCCCTCCAGTTCTGTAACAAGAGTTTCATGGATCAGATGTTCCCCAAGATACATCATCGTTAATTTTTCCCCCCAGATCATTATGTCATTATGCCCAGCCCCAATCACATGCCAGGCACGGAAGCCTTGAAGGACAAACTGGGCACCCAAAGGTCAACGGCCTTGAGGAGCAGGCCAAGCCCCCTGAGTCCACTGCTCAGGATCCTACTGAAGAATGCTGAGGGAGCTCTGGAAAACTCAAGGAAGAACCTCTGGAAATGTCAGAGGAGGTGGAGCCTTTCTTCCAGACCTCAAGAGCACCAGGACAAAAAGCTTTGGGTCCAGGTGAAAGAGTGATGGCACTGTATACATCTATCACAGGGTTTCCCAAACTTGGGTCTCCAGCAGTTTTTGGACTACAGTTCCCATCATCCTTCACCACTGGTGCGGCTAGCTAAGGATGATGGAAGTTGTAGTCCAAAATCAGCTGTAGACCCAAGTTTGGGAACCCTTGATCTATCAGCTCAGAGTCGGGGGGGGGGGCTACTTGTGAGTAGCAATTCTATTCACAAGTAAACCATCCTTCATGGACAGCAGCAGTGGTTAGGATGTGGTTTAGGAATCCAGGGTACATAAAGTCTCCTTCTTGAGCTTTCTAGTTGCTGGAAACATCACAGATCTTAGGCTTTTTGTTACCTTGTTCCTTGTTCCTGACTCCAGTTCTTCCTCCTTGCTGCGTTATACCTTCTGGAATACCCCATGATACTGACTGTTCCTTGATACTGTTTTTTGACCTTATTTCTGGATCCTGGTTTAACCTTCACACATCCCCTGTGTTTGACCTTGGTTTGTTTGGACTGCGCTGCACCACCAACCCTGTCTCTACTCGTATTTTGGCGAGAAGCAGAAATTTCTGGGACTGTGACAGCCCCGGAGACACACCCACCCAGCCCACGGAGTGTGACAATAACTTGTATAAGTCTTGCAACTTTGGGACGACAACTAATATCACAGGCCCTTTTACTTGACAAGGCCACTCTTCTCTTTGAAATAGTGGAGGAACTGCGGTCAACCTTTGAGAGGGGAAAAACCCCATAATGACATAGCATATACCACTGGAAAAGCACACTGCTATTACCATTTGGAGGCCGACCAACATGGAATTTTACAAAACTGTAGTTGATCCATTTGTGGCTAGAAGATCCACAGTACTGAGGTCTGTCTGGCCAGGACCAAGTGCCTTTGAGTTATACTGTCAGTCTTGGCAATGCTGGAAAGGTATGGCTTATTAGCATTTGGTGTGCTGTAAACTTCCACAGCTATAAATACGCATCATATTTTATTTTATTTTTCATTTTTCTTTCAGATAATGCATAGATTTGGGAAGCTTGGATTCACTCATTGCATGGGGATAGGAGGTGACGAGGACACACCTGATCAAAATGTTGTTGTTGTTTAGTCGTTTAGTTGTGTCCGACTCTTCGCGACCCCATGGACCAGAGCACGCCAGGCACTCCTGTCTTCCACTGCCTTCCGCAGTTTGGTCAAACTCATGCTGGTAGCTTCAAGAACACTATCCAACCATCTCGTCCTCTGTCGTCCCCTTCTCCTTGTGCCCTCCATCTTTCCCAACATCAGGGTCTTTTCCAGGGAGTCTTCTCTTCTCATGAGGTGGCCAAAGTATTGGAGCCTCAGCTTCACGATCTGTCCTTCCAGTGAGCACTCGGGGCTGATTTCCTTCAGAATGGAGAGGTTTGATCTTCTTGCAGTCCATGGGACTCTCAAGAGTCTCCTCCAGCACCATAATTCAAAAGCATAAATTCTTCGGCAACCAGCCTTCTTTATGGTCCAGCTCTCACTTCCATACATCCCTATTGGGAACACCATGGCTTTAACTATATGGACCTTGGTTGACAAGATGATGTCTCTGCTTTTTAAGATGATGTCTAGGTTTGTCATCGCCTTTCTCCCAAGAAGCAGGCGTCTTTTAATTTCGTGACTGCTGATCAACCATATTGTCTCCTATTAGGGGGAGGACAATGACTCTGTGGCGCTGAAAACACTACTATTCATTGTTCCAGCGAAGTACAATGGACCATGCTGGCTGTTTTATAGAAAGGCGTCATGATTTTCAAAACTCCATCGTACTTAATGTGTTTAGAAACGCTGCAGTGGATACAGGTGTTTTCCCCTGGTACTCATTGGTGGTGTTCAAATTCCACCATTTCTTATAGGTAGATGGCACTTCTGGAACTGCCAAATGAAGCCTCATGGTGGAAGCCTGGATTAGGCCTGGGCGATATATCAATATATCACCCAGGACCGGAATGAGGAGCAGACCGCGATGTCGGCTTCACTCAGTGGTGTATCGCTGGTGAAACCGCCACCACTTCTGAGTCCCTCTGCTTGTGACTTCCTCCAGAGCACGTTGCAAGCAGAGGAACTCAGGAGCGGTGGCGGTCTTACCAGTGATATATCGCTGAGTGAAGCCAACATATCGCTCTGCCCTCATACAACGCAGAGGAAGAAAAGAGCTGCACAGGCGAGGCGTCCATTCAGTTTGTTCCCTCCCTCTGCATCTTTAAAGAAGAAGAAGAAGAGTTTGGATTTGATATCCTGCTTTCTCACTACCCGAAGGAGTCTCAAAGCGGCTCACATTCTCCTTTCCCTTCCTCCCCCACAACAAACACTCTGTGAGGTGAGTGGGGCTGAGAGACTTCAGAGAAGTGTGACTAGCCCAAAGTCACCCAGCAGCTGCATGTGGAGGAACGGAGATGCGAACCCGGTTCCCCAGATTACGAGTCCACTGCTCTTAACCACTATACCACACTGGCTCGGCTGAGGAGTGTGCAGTTGCCGCTCCCCTCGGCCGAGCAGTTAAAGTATGGGTAGGCAAACTAAGGCCCGGGGGCCAGATCAGGCCCAACTGCCTTCTAAATCCAGCCTGCAGACGATCTGGGAATTAATGTGTTTTTACATGAGTAGAATGTGTCCTTTTATTTAAAATGCATCTCTGGGATATTTGTGGGGCATAGGAATTCGTTCATTTCCCTCCCCCCTCAAAATATAGTCCGGCCCCCCACAAGGTCTGAGGGACAGTGGACCGGCCCCCTGCTGAAAAAGTTTGCTGACCCCTGAGTTAAAGGATCCCCCAGCCCAACAAAGGATCCCCACTGCTCTCCCTGCTCAGTGGGAGGATGCCTGTATAAAACTTTGAAACGATTACTCAGCAACATCAGTTTTTTTATCCTGGATCACACATCGTACATTTAAAGCCTTCTTACACTACTTTTAACAGTCATGGGTTCCTCCCACGGAATCATGGGAACTGTAGCTGGCTAAGGTGCTGGGAACAGTAACTTTGTTTGGGGTAAACTAGAGTTCCCAGGATTCTTTGGGAGAAGCCATGAATTTTAAAGTGGTATAAAGGTGCTTGAAATGTACACTGCAGAGGTGACCAAAACCACATACAGAGTTTTTCTTTTAAAAGCAATGTCCAGCATTTTTCCAATTTAAGAAAAAATCTTCAGTAATGACCAGAAGTTGAAATATACTCTGGTTTGTCCCAATAGATATGGCACTGCAGGCATAAGTTTCTAAACTCGAGAAATGGTTCATGAGGCAAGGCATGTGAAAAAATAGTGACAGAAGGAAACCAAAGGGAGAAGAGGAAAATGATAAGAGTTAAAATATTCTGTGGCAACCGGCTAGGCAAAAGGCACACACACACACACACAGAGAGAGAGAGAGAGAGAGCATACTTGTGAGATTGTAATACCAATTTAATAATGTTGTGATTCTGAAATGGAAAGTTCTGTCTTGTGCTTGATAACAATGGAATGTGACAGCAGAAAAACATCAAAGCCAGTTTTCATGGGGCTGGGGATTCCAGAGGCAGGAATCAGGATGAACTAAGCTCCTTAGGCGGAGTCTTGCAGCTGGTAAAAAGGTTCTAAGGAAACTCTCACACACTTAAGTCTGTTTCTTATGTTTATTCAGGGAAACGGAATACAGTGGTACCTTGGAAGTTGAACGGAATCTGTTCCGGAAGTCCGTTCAACTTTCAAAACGTTCAGAGACCAAGGTGCGGCTTCCGATTGGCTGCAGGAACCTCCTGCAGCCAATCGGAAGCCATGTTGGATGTTCGGGTTCCAAAGCATGTTCGCAAACTGGAACATTCACTTCTAGGTTTGCAGCGTTTGGGAGCTAAAATGTTCAACTCGCAAGGCGTTCGCAAACTAAGGTACGACTGTAAACGTAGCAACTGAAATGCTGAATAAACCTGCTTTGGATTGCAATGATCATCCTCTACTGGTGGAATTAGCAACCACTTCAACTTCATCAACAGAGACTGGGGCATCAGTGTGAAGGTGACACTGCTCAGCCCTTAGCAAACTAGCTTAAGACATCTCCAAATGAAAGGGAGGAGAGCAGTAGTTTAACTGCAGGCTGGTGAATGCACTGTATGGATCATGAGGAGCAATACTCAAAGCCTTCATATGTGTGTATACTGCTTCTTCTTTCATTATTTAGTAGATCCTTACACAAGAATATTACTTGGGTTTTTACCCCAGGCTCCAAAAAGGTGTTGTTCATGGAGGAGGTCAAGAAGCGATCTTAAACACAAGGTTATGACTTGCAGGGTGCGTGGAAGCAGGGGATAGGAGCTGAAAAACCCATACAGAGGTAGCTTACATTTTGCTTATGTTCATGAGATTGATGCAGATTTTTATCAAAGGGCCCTCATTTATTTTCAAGTTGCCACAAATCTCACGAAAGCCTGTGGGATCAACAATGGCAGTCATCTACTTTGAAGCTATGCTTTGCTATCCCTCAGCTGGCTCCAAGGTTCTGTAACAGGGAGGTGAAGCACTGGCAGCTTTGGATTCAAGTAATATTGCAACACACATACACACGAGCTCAAAGTGGAAGGCCATCAGAAAATCTGGCCGGTCAAATACAGAACAAGGATGGAATGCGACAGGTTATGGGAAGATCTATTATATACAACTAGAGATGGGTACAATCTTCAAGGTGCAAGGAATCTTGCTGGACTCACCCAGAAGTGAAATCAATAAATAATCAGAAGTAAATTGGTTCATTTTCCAAGGCACATCCAAGGAGCTCAGGATAAATATCTCCTCCCTGCCAGCCCCCAAAGTCATGAAAGCCTTGTGGCGGGACAGGAGGAGAGGATGTCTTAAAAGCTGGCATCTCCTCAGAAAGTCTCCCTTTGCAAACCCCCAAAGATTGTGAATTATGTTAGCACTTTTTACGCAATGCAACACAGCTTTAATGGCTGGATCAGTAAAATAAAGAACTGGTTGGCCAGTTTTATTTGCTTAAGATCAAAGGTCGTTGCAAAACATGATTAAACGCAACATAAAGCACCAGTCGTTGATCAGTTCCTCCCTTCTGGTGGGGATCAGATCCAAGATAAGATGATCCTCTTCTACCTTCTGGGAAATGGAATCGTAAGAGAGGCAACAGAGGGATTTGTTGGCAGAATTTGAGTTCCAACAGATATCACTGAAACTGAAGTCTCCCATGACTACTACGTATATCCCTGCTTTTTGAATGTTTGGTAATCTGCTCTAGGAAGGCATCCTCCAAGTCTTCAGTCTGGTTTAGCGGTCTAGAGTAGACCCCTACAGTAAGGTCATTGTTGTTTCTCTCTCCTACAATTTTTACCCATATACTCTCAAATCTGCTTTCCATGCTCCAGGTCACAAATTTCTTCACAAGTGCAAACATCCTTTACATAGAATGCTACCCCTCCTCCCTTCCTGCTTGGTCTATTTCTTTTGGACAGGTTATATCCCTTAATTCCTACATTCCAGTCGTGGGTCTCACATATTCTTGTGAAAATACAGCATACAAATAAACAAATGAATCAACTGGGGTCATATAATATTTACTACTCCAAAAGGTGGAGGGCACTGAGGTAGGAACTGGGTCCCCACCCCCCACAAGCATGGAAGTTTCTTGAAGAGGAGTGTTTGTGGAATTTGAGTCTAAGAGATTGGTAGAGAATGACTGGGGAGGGGGGAACACTGAGACCAAGGCACAAATTAAGAGAGCTTGTGATATTCCTAGGGTCCACTATAAGCCCCTGGCTACCAATAGCCACTGGGTAAGTCCACACTTCCCTTAAAGTAAAGTTAAAGGGACCTCAGACCGTTAGGTCCAGTCATGACCGACTCTGGGGTTGCGGCGCTCATCTCGCTTTATTGGCCAAGGGAGCTGGTGTACAGCTTCCGGGTCATGTGGCCAGCATGACTGGTTCTGGTGAACCAGAGCAGCGCACGGAAACACCGTTTACCTTCCCGCCGGAGCGGTACCTATTTATCTACTTGCACTGGTGTGCTTTCGAACTGCTAGGTTGGCAGGAGCAGGGACCGAGCAACGGGAGCTCACCCCATTGCAGGGATTTGAACCACCAACCTTCTGATCAGCAAGTCCTAGGCTCTGTGGTTTAACCCACAGCGCCACCGGCATCCCTTTTACACTTCCCTTAGTATCTCCCAAAATCACCTGCTGTCACCAGCTACAGATTTACAGAGAGCTGTAAGACTATTCCCTTATTGACCTGACTTTCTAATTCAAAACCAGCACAATAGAAGGGGTGAGATCTTTTAGAATACTGAAGACCAGAACATCCTCATGAATTTAAAAACCAGTACAAATATGTATATAAATTAACAGCTAGAAACAAGTAGGCAGTTGGTAAAAAAAACCCAAGCTTTTATAACAAGTTATAGTTTTTATATCCTAACCTAGCATACCAGAATCCCCTTTTAAGAGCTATTTCCCCTGCCATTTACCCCTGCCCTCACTCTCTCCACATTTTTTCAACTACTCTAACTCTATCCAATTGTTTAACTTAGATGTTCCCCAACTGTGGTCCGCAGATAGCAAGCTTCATTCGGGTAGTCTGTGGCACATCCACCTTAAATATTTGTGCTGATTTTTTTTACTTTTATTTCTTCTTTTGTTTCCTATATTGCGTTTTATTGCAATATTGGAATGGAAACTGTAATACAACAAAATGCAACATAAGAAATAAAAGAAGCAATAAAAAACACAACTAGATAATTATAATACAGCATCTAGCAGAGTACATCACAATTGCTACAGCAAGGAGAAAAATAATTAAGTGGCCTGCCAAGACCGTAATAATTTTTAAAGTGGTCTGTGGCGGGAGGGAGTTTGGGAACCGCTAGGCTAACTTCAAATCCCTTTCAGGCACTCTCCGCCTGCCACTTACACTTGCCTCTGCCAACCATTCCGTCGTATTCCCATGCTTCCATTCCTCCTTATGCTACAGGGAGAAACAAACCAGACTGGTTGTATCCCATCATGGAAATCCAAGTTATACAAATTCAGAGGCCAGCGAAAAAGTGGCTGCCATACTTGGGGGGGGCAGGCACTGGCCAGCGCCAGATTCTGAGGCCTAATTTTCTGCAATGGTTCTGGACGAGTTAGGCCAGCAGGCATTCTTCAGAGGAGTTGTTAACAAACAACAAAATTGTCATGAGTTTTAAAACGGGGTGTGTGTAATTATTTATTAAGAATGCCTAGTTTCAAGAAGAGAGCTGAAGGGTTGTAGGCCAATAGCTTATCCGTGCGAACTGCCTCACTCAGCTTCGTACTCCATGTCAGCCGGCCATAAAGGACTAAAGATTTTAATGATTAAGGCATTTGTTCAAGTTAATCTACCCCATATTGTTGGCTATTTACTGAGCAAAGGGATCAACTATAAATATTACAGGCAGATTGGGAAAACATCTGCAAGCTTTTAGGGCATATTCAGAAATAATTATAAGTAGGTGATTCTTTTTTTTAATTTTTTTTGCAGAAAAAGGGACGGGGGGAGACGAGGAAAGAAGGAGGTTGCCTAAATGAAACAAGTGACAGTATTAAAAAAAAGGGTAATGGAAGAATTGGGACTGTATCAAGCTAATAAAAAGAACCATAACGGTGTAACTGTAAGATGTGATAAAAATGTTGTAATGGTCTGATTATTGTAAACTCCCACAAAACGCTAAACATTCTTTTAGAAAGTACGCTGAAGTTCTGACCTTTTATGTGTAATGGAAATGAAAAATTACACTACAGATTTTTGTGAAATGGGTGAATGGTCTCTAATAAACCGTGCAAAATGTATGCACTGATTAAACATCTGGAAGGCGTGTGTGTGTGTGTGTGTGTGTGAGAGAGAGAGAGAGAGAGAGAGAGAGAGAGAGAGAGATGTGGAAATTAGTATTCTCTTATCAACTTGTTTAAATCAACACTTTACTGATGTCTTAATAATAAAAAATATATGGCTGAACACCTTTGTCACCCTCCACAACTGAAAGGAAGACTAAGGACTTTGGCAGCTAATCTGACTGCTCTGATGCCCTGGGAGAGTAGCAGAATTCCTTCAAATTTCATATCAATGGGATGGAAAATGCCAAAGTTACATGCAGAAGAGGAGCTAAGGCTTCCACTGAAATCAATGAAAGAACAAAACTGGAAGGCCTTACAAAGAAGGCAAAAGACCTGTCAAGTACTTGCACTTGCGTATACTATTCCCTACCTTATATCCCAACTCTCTGCTTTTACTTCTACCATCAGAATCTACAGGCGGGCGCCGAGCTTTCTTGTTTATATTGCTATGCAAACTGCCATGAGCTTTGATGGCATACACAAACAATGCATAAGAATGACATAATATTGTGTACAATGGATTAAGCCAATATGCCCCTTTTTAAACACCCACATATTACAGACATGAAAAAGAACTGTATGATGTACAGGGGTTCTATTGGAGTCAGAGGCACACTCAGGAAATATAAAAGTTGGAGAAAGGTATCATATGCTTCAAGCACACCAATTTGAGCATTTGGAACATGAAGAGTGAAATCTAGTGAAGACACAGCGTGGTGCAGGTGTTAAAAGGCTGGACTAGGACCAGGGAGACCAGGGTTTCAAATCCCTACTCAGCCATGAAACTCACTGGGTGATCTTAGGAAGTCAATCTATCCCAGCCTAACCTACCTAACAGAGTTTGTCTGGAGCGGAGCTTTCCAAACTGTGTGTCGTGACACATTAGTGTGTCGGCTGCAGTGTGTAGGTGTGCCGTGCCAACGCTCCGTGCTCTCCTCCTGGGGAAGAAAATGGGTTAGCTTAACCTCCAATTTGCTAGCAAAACTGAATTACTGTGTCGCGAAAGGATGCGTGTCTAAAAAGTGTGTCAACAACATGGAAAGTTTGGACAGCTCTGGTTTTGAGGCTAAATGGGGGTTGAGGTGAAGGCATTTGAAATCTTGAGGGTTTTTTGGAAGATGGCTGGGATACAAGCATAGTAAATAACTCCCCTACACGTAGAGAAAAACGCGGCCGGGGAAGTAAGGCTGTCTTACAGCACCCAAAGATCTGTGAGGTTGCTGAAAAGTTGTTGTTGTTTTTAAAAAGAAGCTATAGTAATTTCTGAGGGACACGGGTGGCTCTGTGGGTTAAACCACAGAGCCTAGGACCTGCCGATCAGAAGGTTGGCAGTAGATAAATAGGTACGTTTTCATGCGCTGCTCTGGTTCGCCAGAAGCAGCTTAGTCATGCTGGCCACATGACCCGGAAGCTGTACACCGGCTCCCTCGGCCAATAAAGCAAGATGAGCGCCGCAACCCCAGAGTCGGCCACGACTGGACCTAATGGTCAGGGGTCCCTTTACCTTTACCTATAGTAATTTCTAGGAAGAAAAAGCTCCAATCAACAAATAATATAAGAATAAAGTAAATGGGGGCTGGTTCTTGGGCGTCAGCAGTCTCTCCCAAAGTTGCTTCCCACATGGTATCATTAGAATGGAAGAGATGGAGCTGACGCCACAATTAATTTTCATGCCACCATAGTCCCACTCCAACCGTCTCCAAGGTTGGAGTTTTGTGGCATGATGAGTAACCGCACTCATGGTCCCTGCCACATAATATATCCAGTTCCCTAATGTTACAGGACTGATGCCACTATCTTCATAACGAACCTGTGAACTAGGCCAGACTGAGGGATGATGACTGGCCCAAGACTGCCCAGTGAGATTCATAGCTGAGTCCTGATTTGAACATGGGTTCCCTAGTCCTGGTCTAGCCTTCTAAACAGTACACTTACCTGCCTCTGTTAAGACTGAGCCTGGGTTAAATGTATGAGATTTGAGCCTGGGTTAAATGTATGACACACTGTTAAGACTGTGTCATACATTTAACCCAGGCTCAAATCTCTTGTCAGCCTTGAAGTGTAGCTGTTTACATTGGGCCTAACCTATTAAGCAGATATGTGAGGGGAGGAAATGAAAGGCTAAAAATGTTGTCCTAAGCTCACTGGAGGAAGGGTGGGAACAAAATATAAGAATTACAGTGCATCGTGTGTTTTCACTTGGTACACTCACCCAGTCTGGTGCAATATAGAGGAACAAACTCTGCAGCCCTATGTATTGGAGGGGGAAATCTTTTGAAGGGCAATTAAGTAATATTTTAGATGGATAAAAATAAATAATAGCAGTCAACCAGTCACTCTGGCAAGCTTGTCCATCGGTAATAGCCTTTTTATTGAAAAGCTTCCAATAAGCTTCTGAGAAACCCCGTAGTTTTGAGAACCACATAACCCTGGATAGAGGTGGTCCTGATTCCTTCTAGAATGCCTAGACAAAGGTCCATACATACTTCTTATGTCACCAGGGATCATTGTATATATTGAAAGTTGTATATTCACTCACACTGCTGCTTTAGGAAAGCAGAAAATAATCAATAGTTTTAGTTCTTCCACAATGATCAAGACTGAGCATTAGAGTCAGTAGGTAGCATGCAGTATTATCAATGTGGAAGGGGAGGCTAAATTATTTCTGATACATTAGAGGGGTTCTGGAACTTCATAAATATTTTACAAAATGTAAATCCAGGAATCACCCAAAAAGTTTCCACAGCTGTTTCTATAGTTCTCCTTCCCCTCTCATTTGGACTCGGCTGAGGAATTAGATTTAAATGAAAACCATGAACACAGGATGTTTCATTTCGATCTGTGAAGGTTAATGCAGAACTGGCCACATTCAAGAATGTTCAAGTATGTTCATTTCTTAAGCAGATGGCGGGATTTAAATATCACACGAGAAAAACGGGGGGAGGGAGAGAGAAGTCTGAAAGGACAAGGAATAGACAACAAACCAAACACAACCAGGCCTTTGGCTGATTAACATCTTATACTCCTTTTATATGTGTTTGTGGGAGGGGTGGGGAGAGGGGGGGGTTATTGTTTTTTGTTTTTATTATGTTTTTTGTGTTTTCATATTGCATGTTTATGTTGTGAACCACCCTGATATCTACAGATGAAGGGCGGTGTTGTTGTTGTTGTTTAGTCGTTTAGTCGTGTCCGACTCTTCGTGACCCCATGGACCAGAGCACGCCAGGCACTCCTGTCTTCCACTGCCTCCCACAGTTTGGTCAAACTCATGCTGGTAGCTTTGAGAACACTATCCAACCATCTTGTCCTCTGCCATCCCCTTCTCCTTGTGCCCTCAATCTTTCCCAACATCAGGGTCTTTTCCAGGGAGTCTTCTCTTCTCATGAGGTGGCCAAAGGAATAAATACATACATATACAAGGCACAGACCTTGTGAAGCACAGAACGTTGAGAACCCTTCCCTTTGGTCGTTGTATCATGATCAAATGGGTGCATGTGCAACGAGGAAGCCTCCTCTAGAGAAAATCTGAAGCCAGGCAATCCCACAGAATCTCAGCCCACAGGGATGAAATCTGGGGGGGACGGGACACACCAAACCAACACAAGACAGAAAGAGTTTGATCTGTCCGTTCCTAAGAACCGAGCGTGACGGTCTTCAGACTGTTTGCTGCAGGCTCGTGGAGAAGATCAACAATGCAAGATAAGGTTTGCACAAATTTTAGCTTACATATCATGACCCACCTTCCCTTGCAACATGCAGCCGCAGAAGGCTAGCCTGAACATTCTGGGGCACGTCCTCAGTTCCCATGGGACAAGAGCGATTCCCAGCAGGCCTAGCCAGCATCTGACATGAACTAAGCTTTCTTTGGCCTGGAGCCATTGGCTTTCAAAGTATTGAGAGTTTGATTTATGCTTGGTGTGTCTTTTGACATCATCATTACACAGACCGCTTACCATGAAACATACTTCAACTCTGAAAGCAATATATTAAATGAAAGGGGGCGGGAGAATAGCATTGCTGTGGGCTCTGAACTTGCTTTGATGTTGAGGAATACCCTAGTTCATTGAACTGCCCCATTTGCTACTCCTGCCTTGCTTCATTAACAACTACCAAAGCCAATGCCCTAGGCAGAGGATAGCTTCCCATAAATAGGTGCATGACAGGGGAAGGTAGGAAGTGTGCTGCATTCTAACACATGTGCTCATTCATTTAAATTTGTATCTCACTTCACATGCACACTTTCCCGCAGAAAGAAGGCAAACTGCGCCTTTTGAGGACCGAATGGGCAAGTCCCTCTTCAACAGCAGTTATTTACCATCCCTAATAATGCTGTGGGACGCAGTTGGCACTGTGGGTTAAACCACAGAGCCTAGGGCTTGCTGATCAGAAGGTCGGTGGTTCGAATCCCCGCGACGGGGTGAGCTCCCGTTGCTCGGTCCTTGCTCCTGCCCACCTAGCAGTTTGAAAGAACATCAAAGTGCAAGTAGATAAATAGGTACCACTCCGGCAGGAAGGTAAATGGCGTTTCTGTATGCTGCTCTGGTTCACCAGAAGTGGCTTAGTCATGCTGGCCACATGACCCGGAAGCTGCATGCCGGCTCCCTCGGCCAATAAAGCGAGATGAGCGCCGCAACCCCAGAGTCGGCCATGACTGGACCTAATGGTCAGGGGTCCCTTTACCTTTAATAGTGCTCATCTTGCTTTATTGGCCAAGGGAGCCGGCATACAGCTTCCGGGTCATGTGGCCAGCATGACTAAGCCGCTTCTGGCGAACCAGAGCAGCACACAGAAATGCCGTTTACCATCCCGCTGGAGCGGCACCTATTTATCTACTTGTACTTCGTGCTTTCGAACTGCTAAGTGGGCAGCAGCAGGGACCGAGCAACGGGAGCTCACCCCGTCACGGGGATTCGAACCGCCGACCTTCTGATCGGCAAGCCCTAGGCTCTGTGGTTTAGACCACAGTGCCACCCACGTCCCTTAATAATGCTATATCACAACAGTATTGTTCTAGGGCACGATTTGGAAATTTAAAATGGTCCACCCCGCCAACTCAAGGAGTGGGAAGAAGAGGAATTTCTTCACACACCTCAATCCCTGAAATTCACCCCATCCCTGAAAGAGCCAAAACTCCCACCCCATTTTCATAACCTTCAAACAGGGCCATCCAAAGGGGGAGGGGAGCATTTTTGCTTAGTCTTGCATCATGGGAAGTGATGCCTCTATCATGCCACCTTCGTCCCTCTTTAAGGTCATTGCATCTGGAGCTTTGTCTATTGTACATCACTCCCTCTTTTTCTTTTTGTCCTCATCTGTGAGGCGAAGCATCTTGGCACGTGTGCAACAGATAACAGGGAATATTAAACAAGGCTCTGGGGATTTCTCTTTATGTCAACAGAGGCATGAGAATGAAATTTACCATGGGAAGTTCATGCTATAATGTACAGTTTCCCAGGCATGCTTGGTTTGCTGTAAATCATCTACTGAAGTCTGATCCTGCAACGCAGAGTTGTTAAGACTTCTTCAACCCCTTTTGCCTTTGAGAAGGTGTAAACAATATGTTCATTTTCACGAGCAAGACAAAATATCAGGGAGCAGGCAGACAAGAGAGTCAAAAGAGTTGTTACAATGTTGCCCATGCTACAATAAATTTGACAATTTTCATCTGTTTTTTTTGGGGGGGGGGAAGGGAGGGAAGCAACAAATGTACACACTGCGATGGGTATTACTGTGCCAAAAAATTGCTCTGCGTTTTTTTCACCACTCTCTGCAAATTAATGAGAAAATAATAATATCTGAATTGCATTCAAAATTTATTAAACGGAAGAGAACATTTTAGTGAAAGCCCCATGGGTCAAATACAGGGTATCCGTTTTGTTTATGTTACTTTAGAAGTGACCGAGGGATATCGTGAGTGTCCCTTTTTCATTTCTACAAATTATCTGCATGTTAGGGGAAAGTACGCAGAGAAATGTGTATGTCTATGAAAACAGTGCAAAAATACACACGTTGTAAGAAACGTACACAAAACTATAAACACATTTTCATGCAGGGTTTTTTTAAAAAAGGAAAATCGCAAACTGTTGTGGAAATAGGGGGAAACTAAATTTAATAGCGGAGAAATCAGAAAGAGAGTGGAATCAAAATCAACTTCTTTGTCCAACCCCCTGCCAGATTTGGGACCACAATCTTTTAAACATGGATGCTAAAAGACTTGCTTGTTTAGACAAGCTTGTGTGGCTATGATTTGCTTTGCTTTTTATATAAAGCTTTTGGGTTCATTGCTCCTTTGAATGAGCTTCTGAAACATTTTAGATTGTATTGAGTTGTTCTCCGCTTTAAGAATCATTTTATTGAAAGGTAGGCTATTAGGTTTCTAAACAAATACAGTAAATTTGTAAACTCTCACTCTAGGGTCTGTTTCTTTGCGATATTGAGACAAAAAAAAGGAACCTAAGAAAAAGCTCTATCATAAAGCTCTATCATAAAGCTAAACCAATGCTTGTTATACACTGAGAAGGACTTTAAGCTATAAAGAAACACGGGGGGACGGGACATTTAATACATAAAATTAACTGCTTCTTAGAAAACAAACAAACAACCTTTCCCTGCAACCCTCCCCATGTATTCTTTTCCATTTTGGGGGACCAACAGTTAGAGAATGCTTCCACATTTTGCAAAGCCACTTCCATCACATAAAACAGAGTGCTTCAGAAATATTAAATTCTCATTAAAGAATGAACTGAAGCATGGAGGGGCAGCTTAAGAGATTACAGACCACCTACGAGAGGAGGGTGCAAGTGGGTCTCCTAACCGACGACTGTTATGGATCCAAAACACATACAGAACACAAAACATCCATTGACTCAAGAGGGAATTGGGTTGGGCTCTGCTGTGGCATGGCTTATTTTCCTTTTTTTTTTTAAAAAAAAAAGGAAACTTACACAAATGCATAACGAGAAAGAGAGCAACTTAAATTATCACCTGATTTTTCCAATTGTGCACGCAACATTTGCTTTTTACACCCTTTGTGTGGCCCATAGAAACCGCATGCTCAACACCCGAAGTTTCAGAAGCTTTTGCAAACCAAAGTCAGTCCATTCACTGAAATGTTGGCCACACAAGTAGTTTCAAACGAAACCAATATCACCAATGCACATTGCTTCTGCTTACAATGAAAACCAGGCCAAAACACAGTGGCCCATTCTCACAATTAAAAAAAAAACCAAGCCTAACCATTAGCCATATTCCAAAACTCTGAATAAAGGCAGTCATTTTAACCACTGCACTGGCACTGTACCCAAAGGACAAGGCGGGGCTATTAACTTATTTTATTTAGAATACTTATATGCCACCCTTCAAAGGAGCTACTAGGATTTTTAAAAATCTTATACCATCTTTTAGGGTCTATAGTTCTACTTACCATACTTTTCCACTTTGCTGCTCCCTCAGACAGTCAGAAGATTAGCCTTCTATTTAACAACTTGCATGGCAGAGCCATAGGAAGGGATGGGGGGGAATTCAATTCAGTTTATATTTACAGGTGAAGCTAACAAATGTGCACTTTCCAAAGCAATATGAGCAGAAAAACACAGCCATCCACCAAAATCCACACCTCTCTGAATATTGCGATACAGTTCTCCAGCCAAGTAATACATTCAGAAATGCTCATAGTAAGGCAGTGTGCATTGTAATGTACATATTAATGAAAATAACATGCATTATATTACGAAAGGTGCTTTGCAGAAATGTGTACATTAGGAGAAATTGCAAACACAAAATGCACATTAGGACAAATTTGCACCGATGAATTTTCATGAGGACTTTTGAAAATAATACAGTGGTACCTCCGGTTACCACGCGGGTGGCGCTGTGGGTAAAAACCTCAGTGCCTAGGGCTTGCCGATCGCATGGTCGGTGGTTCGAATCCCCGCGGCGGGGTGAGCTCCCATCTTTCGGTCCCAGCTCCTGCCCACCTAGCAGTTCAAAAGCACCCCTAAGTGCAAGTAGATAAATAGGTACCGCTTTATAGTGGGAAGGTAAACGGTGTTTCCATGTGCTGCTCTGGTTCGCCAGAAGCAGCTTAGTCATGCTGGCCACATGACCCGGAAGCTGTACACCAGCTCCCTCGGCCAATAAAGCGAGATGAGCACCACAACCCCAGAGTCGGTCACGACTGGACCTAATGGTCAGGGGTCCCTTTATCTTTACCTCGGGTTACAGGCACTTCAGGTTACAGACGCTTCAGGTTACAGACTCCGCTAACCCAGAAATAGTACCTCCTGTTACGAACTTTGCTTCAGGATGAGAACAAAAATTGTGCGGAGGTGGCGCGGCGGCAGCGGGAGGCCCCATTAGCTAAAGTGGTGGTTCAGGTTAAGAACAGACCTCCAGAACGAATTAAGTTCTTAACCCGAGGTACCACTGTAATCGCAATCTGATGTGGAAATTGAGCATAATTCAAAAATGGATAAACTGAGAAAAAGCGAAAATGATGTATTCTCCTGTCCCTAATGACCAGCACAGTATCTAAGCAGGTTAGAGGAGGGCTGAATCTCCCATTCCCTCCTATGCCAATCTGGCTGATAAAAGGCAACTTTTAAATTAGTCTGATAAGAGGTTAGAAGCCCGCCTTTCTATGCAAGTTGCAGGTTTCCTTCCTCCGCAGTCAGCACAGAAATACAGGCTGCTTTCCTTTCGACAGGCTAGTAACTTGTATGGCTATTTACAAGGCCGCCTTAGATCACACCCATCAAACATGCTGTAGCTGCATTAAAAGTCTAGGGAAGTGTGACACCTGAGGCACTGCCACTGTGGAGATCCCCACAATACTAACTCAGGGGTTTCTGTGTCTGCTTCCACAAACGGCATCTGCATACCAAGTGAGCTGCTGTTTCACATGAGAGGGAGGAAGGCTTCCTCAGAGAAACTGTGCTGGCCCATGATCGGACAATCTTCTTTGGTGGCAGGGCCAATGCAATATATAGGACAGAAACATCCCGTCACTGGAATGGAGATAAGAATGGTCCTGATGGGCGAGGCTAGTAGCCAGCTGTGTGTGATGGCCTGGGAATTGGATTCAGAGGCTGAACCTGAGGAATCCCAGCCTGCACAGGAGTCCCCGCCTCCAGGACCAGCTGAGCCAGGGCTGGGGCTTGAGCCTGAAGGGTCCTCACCTGTGCCGGATCCTCAGGAGCAGAAACCAGCTGAGTCTGCTCTAGCTCTGGAGGTGATCGAGGACCCATTGCCTGCAGGTGCTCCACTCTCAGCCCCGTCAGGGGAAGAGGAGGTTGCCTCTGGGTCCAATAACCCTCCAACCTCTTCTGAGCTGCAGAGGCTCAGGGCAGAGAGGCGGAGGGAACTAAGTTCTCGCAGGAGGAGTGCTCGCCTCCAGGCCAGGAGAGGCAAGTCACCTGTGGACCGGGGCCACCCTATGCCTCGGGGCAGATAAAAGCCAACCAGCCCAGTACCAGGTTGCGGGAGCAACACTGTTGGTAACCTGTTCCTGCCGGCACCCTGTCTTGCTCTTCTGTCAGAGTTCCTGACCTCACCCGACTCCTTGCCTTGGATGGACAGCCTTGATGGACAGCCTCCATACCACACCCTCGACCTTGGACTGGACTCGGATCATGCTGCACAGTAACCCCCCGGAACCAGCACACTGTGGCAATCACACAGGGTCCCCAGACATTTAATGGTCTATTGATCCCTGTGCCACCGCTGTGCTCGCTCCCCCACTGCCACCAACCCATTACTCTTGGGTAAAACACTGAGTCCAGACGGTTGTTAAATTTGAACCAAATAAACAAGTTTATTTTATAAGCATTAACAAGTTTATGGTTTCTCAGATAATATTCCTGTCAGTTTCTTAACTTTAGTTTCTTTACCAGCCTATACCTTCCAAATACCTTCTGACTGATTATATCAACTGTTTGACTGACTCCTCTTAACAGATTCTCTCACTCTCTCACATCAGACTAGCCCAACCCACAGACTTATCCTCTCTGTCTCTTCTCTAACTCCAGACTCTTCTCAACCAACTCTAACTCTAACTCCTCCCCTTGGGCTCCCATTGGTTAGTCATTTAACAATTAGTTAACCCCTTCCTTATGAACCCAGTATGATGTCACACACCTAGGAGGGCAAACGGCACACCAGCCAAATGTCTGTGGGAAGCCTGTAGGCAGGACCTTAGCATAACAGCGATTTCCCCTCCTGCAGTTTCCAGAACCTGGTATTCAGTGGAGATTTTGTTGTTTAGTCGTTTAGTCGTGTCCGACTCTTCGTGACCCCATGGACCAGAGCACGCCAGGCACTCCTGTCTTCCACTGCCTCCCACAGTTTGGTCAGACTCATGCTGGCAGCTTCAAGAACACTGTCCAACCATCTCGTCCTCTGCCGTCCCCTTCTCCTTGTGCCCTCCATCTTTCCCAACATCAGGGTCTTTCCCAGGGAGTCTTCTCTTCTTATGAGGTAGTCAAAGTATTGGAGCCTCAGCTTCAGGATTATTAGCAGCCATGCTCTATGAATTGATCTAATCCTCTTTTCAAGTTTATGGCCATCACTGCATCTGCTGGGAATGAATTCCCAACTTTATGTGCTGTATGGAAGAATCCTCCCTTTTCCCCTTTCCTGAATCTTCCGACATTTAGCGTCACTGGGTGTCCACACGTTTTAGCGCTGTGTGAGAGCAGCTCCAGTATCGTCTTGACTGACTTGCAGCAGCTGTCCAGTGTTTCTAACTGGGGACATTCTCAGCCCTACCTGGGGACACTAGGATTTGAACCTGGGATCTTTTGCATCTAAAGCACATGCTTTACCACTGAGCTACGGCCCCTTTCCTGTTAATTTATTTAAACATATGTTTTTATTTATGCATGCATACCAAGCAAAAGCAAAATGGAGTGTGTGTGTGGGGGGGGGGTTCCAAGCAAGGAGCTAAGAAAAATAGGCCCAAATAAGTAAACAAGCAGGCAATCAATTCAACATATCAAGAGATAAATGAGATGCAGTTTCCACCGGTGGTAAATGCTGACTATATACAAGCCCTTCTATTCACTTTTTTTTTTTACATTTTGTACCTTCCCTCCATCTTATTCAGACCTGCATCAATCTGCTCTTTTGTAGCAAGGACGTTTCAGCTATCTTTCTGATGAGAGAGGTTTCCCAAAACTCTGACCCATTTTAACATAGGAACTCCTAAATATTTTATTTGGTAACAAGAGTCAGGCAATGGCAGACAAAGTCATGATTGAGTGGTCTGGCTGATCTGAGCCTCGCACTCTCAAGGGGACACCAAAATAACTTTCCCAGAAACTTTCCCCTCCTCTGCAACCCCTTTCAGATTTTTACTCCCTCAGTAGCAAAAACTCAGCCCCTTGGAGAGTTTGCATCCATGGTCTTCATTTCCTCTGATAAGGACCTTGTTTGCTTTGAATCCATGTGTGAAGTGGAATGCAAATGACCGGGGGGGGGGGGAGAGAAGAGTTATGGGGACGGGTGCCAAAAAATTACGCACGGTGCCCCAAAAAAGACATTCTATTAGAACCAGAATGGAGAGTGGGAGGGAGAACTAGCGATGCGTAGCAAGCCTACCGAAGACCCTTGGATGTTATGAAAACAGATGGAAGTGAAATCATGCTTGTGTTAAAAGGCTTGATAGGTCGCTGTGTGACTTGCCAAAGATTTGGAGACAAGAAACGAGCAAAAGCAGCAGCCATTGGGAAAGAGGGGCAGAAGTCCCATTTCCTCTTTAGCAAATATTTTGTTGCTCCCAGGTACAAAGGCAACTATATGTGCATCGGCAAGGCGACGTGTTTATTTAGACGAGTTAACTTCTTTTTTAAAAAAATCTTCGCCAAGCTCTCAGCAGCCAGTGCCAAGTGCCTGTCAGGACTCAACAGAATAGAGCTTGCAAGCCTTGATTCTGACGGCACTCTGTTTTTGCTTGACTTGCACTCTATGACGGCTGCTGGCCGCCACATTTTAAAAATTATTTTTACAGGGAAGACGATAATATTGATGGTTGAATGCCTCTTTCTAAACTAGGAAAGGTAAACACGCCAGATTCTAGGAAAACTTCCAAGTGGCACTTTTTAATTATTATTGGAAGGAGGGCTGCCATCCCCAGAGGATATTTTTTTAAAAAATAAAATCATTAGCTAGGTCCCATAAACTCACGAAAGATGCTTTATTGTGGCCTCAGTTCATAGGTGTCACAAGGAATGCTCTACATATAGTCCAGTCCCTATGAGGCAGAGAACTATGAGAGTTGGGCAGATCATGCAGTACGTTCCCATGACACTGCTGAGCTGTTGAATAGCACCCGGAAGTGTTATCTTATGGCAGTCATACAGCAGAAGAAGCATGGCTTCTGTAGGGTAGGTCCTGTCTCAGTAACCTAAAAAGGGATCCTGGAAATAACAGGCAAGTTAGCTTAATATGTGTCCTGGGAAAAGCAGAGACATCACCTTGCCAACAAAGGTCCGTATAGTTAAAGCTATGGTTTTTCCAGTAGTGATGTATGGAAGTGAGAGCTGGACCATCAAGAAGGCTGATCTCCAGAGAATTGATGCTTTTGAATTTTGGTGCTGGAGGAGACTCTTGAGAGTCCCGTGGACAGCAAGAAGATCAAGCCTCTCCATTCTGAAGGAAATCAGCCCTGAGTGCTCACTGGAAGAACAGATCCTGAAGCTGAAGCTCCAATACTCTGGCCACCTCATGAGAAGAGAAGACTCCCTGGAAAAGACCCTGATGTTGGGAAAGATGGAGGGCACAAGGAGAAGGGAATGACAGAGGACGAGATGGTTGGACAGTGTTCTCGAAGCTACCAGCATGAGTTTGACCAAACTGCAGGAGGCAGTGGAAGACAGGAGGGCCTGGCATGCTCTGGTCCATGGGGTCACGAAGAGTCAGACACGACTAAACAACAACAATGTCCTGGGAAAACTGGTAGAAAGTATCGCTAAAGACTAAACAAAAAACCAAGCTTATAGAAGATCCAGTCTTGCTGCAGCAGAACCAGCATAATAGAATAAATGATGCAAGAAGGGAAACTGCAGCCCAAGATATGAAAAGAGAGGTGGTAAGGGAACACCTAGCTACTTTTAAATGAATTCAAATTAGGGACTGATGAGCTGCAACCAAGGGTACTAAAGATGCTTGCATATGTAATCTCGGAGCCTCTGTCTATAATATGTGAGAATTCTTGGAGAACAGGTGAGGTCACTACAGACTGGAGGCAGGCAATTTTTGTCCCCATCTTCAAAAAGAAAACTGACGCTTGACGGCGATACCAGGAAAGGTTCTAGAACAGGCAATCAAGTACGAGCATTTAGAAAAGGATACTTGTGATTACTAAGACCCAGCATGGGTTTCTGTAAAACAAAAACAAAAAACCTCATGACAGACAAATCTCATTCCGTTTTTTTGATAGAGTTACAGACTTGGTGGATCAGGGGAATGCTGTGAATGTAGTTGTACCTTGCAACTTGAACGTTTTGACTCCCGAACACTGTAAACCCAGAAGTGAGTGTTCCAGTTTGCTGACGTTGTATAGAAGCCGAACGTCTGATGGGGCTTCTGCAACTTCCGATTGGCTGCAGGAGCTTCTTGCAGCCAATCAGAAGCCACGGCCTTGGTTTCCAAACGTTTTGGAGGTCAAACGGACTTCCGGAGCGGATTCCGTTTGACTTTCAAGGTACAACTGTATCTTGATTTCAGTAAAGCTTTTGAGATGTGTTTAACATGTTTTAATGGGATGTGTTCTCTGTCTTGAATGCTTCCCCAACTTCTAGCAAATATTCCCCAAACTAATGAACAGGTCAAGTAAATTCTTTTCAGTAAATAGAACTCTTGGCTCCTTAGGAGAGAAACCTCCTACTAGTCACTGAAGGTGTAATGGAGCTCTCTAAGAATTCCAGAGACAGTGCCCAGCACACTCTGTTCTGCCGTTCGCCGCATGTCCTTTGCCCAGCTGGCTGCCTCTCTAAAGTCAAAATAGTAGAGACTAAATGTAAGTGCTTCTCCGCACAACACAGAATGCTGCGCCCTCCTACACTTAGGAAAGATGCTATAAATATAGAAGCAAACATAAAGGAATCTGCATTTGCCAAATGCCAGTAGAGACATTGTTTTTCCTATTCTAAAAATGACAGAAGGGGAAATGGCAAGAAGGGAGGGTGCTTTCTCCTTAGGTGCGACATGCTGGCTTTTAAGAGAAGTGGCTGAACTACTGCGTGCCAGAATGATTGGTAGGTATGAGTGAAGAACACATTAAAATCACATAAAACCCTGTGCAATACATAGTAAGGTTGTCGTAATCCCAACGCTAGGCTTTTGCCAAATGTCTCACTTTTTCCCTGAGTGCACACCTACTCTACACATCAACCATTTCAAGTGTTTTTTGAGTTGTGCACGTTCCTGCATTTAATAAAGCAGTAGCTACTTTGTGGAGAGGAGACTAATTGCAAAACCATGCACATCCTACGTAAATTCATTCCCGTATAAAAACCAAGAGGGAGAGGAGAAAGTCCCTTTGGCTAACGGGGCACCATCAAGGTTGGCAGACTTGGAATGTGGCTTTCTTCCCTCACGCCTCAAATTCTGCATCTATATGCATGGATAATAAAACATTTTGTATTTCAAGATTGATTCATTGCTGGCACGACATAGCCAAATCTGCATATCCAGTAACCCACTGATCTTGTTTAGCTGGATTTATTGCTTTTCTTCATGTATCTAAAACTGAATAAAATAGTGTTTCCTATTTAACCAACATACTCAGATCTTTCACAGTTTTGCTGGTTTGCTCTGGTGATAATAATTCCCTACCTATCGTGAGGCTCTTTATCCTACCAGCATTAGCAGTGAGTTTTTGGGTGGTGTCACAATTTTACATGGTAGTCGTATGCAGATCCCATAAATAAAATCACATGGATTGTCATTGCCGATTGAATTAAGAATCAATGTGGGGAAACAAGGTTCGGACTGTAGTTCAATGGTACAACATGTGGGTTATGGCCAATGCTAGTCCTACTCAAGAGTAGACTCACTGAAATTAATGGACATGACTAATTTGGGATCATTAATTTAAATGGGTCTACTGTGAGTAGGATGTAGCTGGCTTCAACCCTGTGTGTCCTGTACTGACCTTGACAAAAGCCCACAGGGCATGCATCAACAAGGCAAGCCTATTATTTCAGCACCATAGAAAGCTCCAAGTGAGCAACTTACTCCAGTGAAGTGTAAGGCTGGACTGAAGCCTTTGATACTTCCTAGCCAGATCACCCCTTCCAAGCCCTACTGTGATGGCCTGGGAATCTGATTCAGAGGCTGAACCGGAGGAATCCCAGCCTGCACAGGAGTCCCCGCCTCCAGGGCCGGCTTTGCTGGGGCAGGGCCTTGAATCTGAAGTGCCTGCACCTGTGCCGGATCCTCAGGAGCAGACACCAGATGAATCCACTCTGGCTCTGGAGGTGATTGAGGACCCATTGCCTACAGGTGCGCCTCTCCCAGCCCTGTCAGGGGAAGGTGAGCCTCCCCCTGGGTCCAGTAACCCTCCAGCCTCTCCTGAGCTGCAGAGGCTCAGGGCAGAGAGGCGGAAGGAACTGGGTTATCTCAGGAGGAGTGCTCACCTTAAGGCCAGGAGAGGCAGGTCACCTGGGGGCCGGGGCCGCCCCTGGCCTCAGAGAAGATAAAGGCCAGTCAGCCTGGTCCCAGGTTGCAGGAGCAACGTCGTTGGAAATCTGTTTCTGCCAGCACCCAGACCTGTTCTTCCAGAGTTCCCGACCTTGCCCGGCTCCTCGCTTTGGACCCCGCTTCGCCCTTGGTGGACAGTCTCCAGACCCTCGACCCAAGACCGGACTCTGACCATGCCTCGCGGTAACCTCCCCCCGGGACCAGCACACCTACCCTCTTTTTGAAAAGTGGATAGCCTTAAAGGAGCAGGGTTTTGGCTTGGAACCTAGTACTCCTGCTCCTCTTGGACAATTCGCTCTAGGCCAGGCACCCCCAACCTGCGGCCCTCCAGATGCTTTGGCCTACAACTCCCATGACCCCTAGCTAACAGGACCAGTGGTCAGGGATGATGGGAATTATAGTCCAAAACATCTGGAGGGTCAAAGGTTGGGGGTGCCTGCTCTAGGCCCATGGCCTACACCAGGGGTCTGCAACCTTTAAGACAAAAAGAGCCACTTGGACCCGTTTCCGAAGGAAAAAAAACTGGGAGCCGCAAAACTCGTCATTATAAAAATACGGTTTTTGTCACTTTTTTATTATTTCTTTGTTTGACCCCTCAGAATTACTCCTCCTCATAGAAATAAACGTTAAATTAACAAGTTACCTTTTTTGTGTGTGTGTTCTTCACTCCCCTTTCAATGCAGTGACCAGCGTACATTCCCCCTTTCAATGCAGTGACCAGCGTACATGCCCCTTACCATGTAGTGGGCGGGCGGGAAGGTGACGTTGGGACGGTGCGTGACTAACGTACGCACTGCCCCCATGCGACGTCACAGCCAGTATAGCACCCGCCACAGTGGGGAGTGTCGGGGCGCACAATGCGCCTCCTCCCCTCGCTAGTATGTGCCCCGGAGCCGCCACAAAGGTGTAAAAGAGCCACATGCGGCTCCGGAGCCGTGGGTTGCAGACCCCTGGCCTACACTGATGGCCTGACATTGGGATGGGAGTCAGTGTTGTGGAGAGTGCTAGTTCCTCAGGGCATGCAGACTCCAAGGGCACAGTTGTCCTGATTCAGGGGTTTCTGGCTCAAGGCCCTCAACCTGATTCTCCAATTCAGGACTGGGCATGATGCAGTGTCCTGAGTTGATCTCAGTCTCCTCTGTCTCCAGTGCTGCTTGTCTGACAGAACTGGTCAGCCCCTCCTTGTCCAAGCTGCTGCTCAGAGTGACAATATGCATTGCAAACAGAAGGTTCCAGGTTCAATCTCTAGAATCTTCCATTGAAAGGAACATAGAGTGGTACCCCGCAAGACGAACGCCTCGGAAGATGAAAAGCTCACTAGACGGAGTTTTTCGTTTTCTTAGCCGCTTCGCAAGACGCATTTCCCTATGGGCTTGCTTCGCAAAACGAAGCTTGCCCCGCAAGCTCCGGGGATAGCGGGGAAGCGCAGAGCATCTTCCCCGCTGTCCCCAGACCCCTTTTGAACCAAGGGGCGGCAACAGGGAGAAGCGATCTTCTCCCCTCCACCCCTTGCTTCAAAAGAGGGGACAGGGGGGAAGGCGCGCGCACCTTCCCCTCTGTCCCCGGACCCCTTTTGAACCAAGGTGCGGCAACGGGGAGAAGCGATCTTCTCCCCTCCGCCCCTTGCTTCAAAAGAGGGGACAGAGGGGAAGGCGCGTGCGTACCCCGCAAGACGAACGCCTCGGAAGATGAAAAGCTCGCTAGACGAAGGAGTTTTTCGTTTTCTTAGCCGCTTCGCAAGACGCATTTCCCTATGGGCTTGCTTCGCAAAATGAAGCTTGCCCCGCAAGCTCCGGGGATAGTAGGGAAGCGCAGAGCATCTTCCCCGCTGTCCCCGGACCTCTTTTGAACCAAGGGGCGGCAACGGGGAGAAGCGATCTTCTCCCTTCCGCCCCTTGCTTCAAACAGGTCCGGGGACAGAGGGGAAGGCGCGCAGCGCTTCCCCTCTGTCCCCGGACAGTCTCCATAGGAACACATTGATTGAATTTCAATGCATTCCTATGGGAAACCGTGCTTCGCAAGACGAAAAACTCGCAAGAAGAAAAAACTTGCAGAACGAATTAATTTCGTCTTGCGAGGCACCACTGTATAGCAGAAGGTAGCAAGAAAGGCCTGTCCTTGAGCCCCTGGTAATTCTCAGCAGCCAATGCTGGACTGGATGGACAAATGTGGAAGAAAGACATGATCCATGGAGGACAACATGGAGGACAGTATTTTTCCGAATGCCAGTTGCTGTAAACCACAGGAGAGGAGGGTGCTCATGTACTTGGGTCCTGTTTACAAGCGACTCATAAGCATTTGGTTGGCCATTGCAAGAACAAGATGCTGGTCTAGATTGGCCATTGGCATCATCCAGCATGGCTCTTCTTGTGTTCTTAAGCAATTTCTTTTCTTCCAGGATTTCTAGCTATTTATTTTCTATACCACCTTTCATCCAAGGATCATAGGGCAGTTTACAACATACATACATGCAAAAAATAATAACTAATAAAAATAATACCCCCTTCCCCGCAGTTCAGAAGGCCACAGATTGTCTAACTAGTGAAAAGCTTGAGAGAAGAGGAATGCTTTTGCCCGGCACCTAAAGATGTGTAATGACAGCACCAGGCAAGCTTCCCTGGAGAGAGCATTCCACATGGATGGTGAGGGCAAAGGAGGCAAATGGTACCCAAGAAGCAATTAAACCAAACTGAAAAGCTCAATGGATTATATCCAACTAAGTTATTCTCAGAGTAGAGCTGTAGAAGTTAATGAACCTGTTAGTCACATCCAATAACTTCAATGGGTCTCCTCTGAGTAGGACTAGCACTGGATAAAACCCAGTGGTGTATTTTTCTTCCCTGTCCTAATCTTGAAACAAGGATTAAAAAGCTGAGTCCTGTTTACTGACCTAAGAGCTTGAGTTTTATGCATTTTGACTAAAACAAGAGAACAATAATGTGTGTTTAATAGCAATAGCCTATCTATGTGAGTGGAACAAGGGGTGGCCATGGGGAAGAGACAGGATGAGATATTGGAGTGGCGACTGCTCACTTTAAAATTGCCACTCTGGCCCCCAAGTAAAAAAAACAGATTCCTCATAAGAATGTGAGAATTGCCATACTGAGTTGGACCACAAATCCCACATTTTTTCCCTGGAGAGCTAGACTTGTCCCCGCCATCCACCAAAGAACAAAACTTTCATAGAATCCCAGAATATCTCTAGATCCCGTTCCCTTGATGCTTAAAACACCTGTTTCCTGGAACTGCTAATTTTAACATGCAAGAGAAGAAGCTTACTCCATAGGAACATAAGGTAATCACAACAACTGCTTTTAGAAATACTTGCAGCCAAGTCGCTACTGCTCTATTACTGTCAGGTTTGAGGTGTTCCCTGGAGCACCCAGCACCACACACAATTTTTAAACTATCGAACACTTCCAAAGGTTCACAAATTAGTGCAGACGTATGTCACACACAAAAAACCGAACAGTCCACACTGCAAGCTGTACAGCCATCCAAACAGAAATAAACACCCTGCTTTAAGGAGAGAATTGCATTCTACAAAATACTGCAGTTTGAGTGTGCAAGGGCCTGGTGACACCAGTAGGCAGCTATACCTGAAGCCTACCTGCGGCAGGTAGTCACCATATCCAGCTCGCTGCAGTCATTTGCTGATGCTGCAGTTGGGGGCTTGACCCAGCGGCCGATAGCTGAAGCCTCTGGATTGCAGCAACATGCAGTGAGATACTGTTTGGTCCAGCAGTCAAAGGTTCTACCAGTACAGTTGGGTACACCAGCATATTAGTGACAATATTCACATTTTTGTATGCAATTTCATCTAATATACAATTTCTCCCAAATATACAGTCAGACCTCAGGTTACAGACGCTTCAGGTTGCGTTTTTTCGGGTTACAGACCACCAAAACCCAGAAGTACCAGAACGGGTTATTTCCGGGTTTTGGCGGTCACGCATGCATAAAAGTGCTAAATCGCGCTTTGCGCAAAAGCGCCGAATCGCAACCCGTGTGTGTGCAGACGCACCGCTGCGGGTTGCAAACGTGCATCCCGCACGGATCACGTTCACAACCCTAGCGTCCACTGTAATGTATCTTTGCATGCTACTTTCACTAATACCTGCATTTACATGAGCATGTTACATGAGCACACGTGCTTCTGTACACATTACTTGGCCGGAGGAACTGCACCGCAAAACTCAGAAAAGTGCAGATTCCAAAGGATGCCGGTGTGTCAGTTTGCATGTTTCGCAAAGGGCGGGTTAATTAATCTGGCCTTTATCTGTGAACTGAATCAAATTTCTCCCCTATCCCTGGCCAAAGTTGACCACAATGGGCTGTTCACCTGCGTATTCACCCTATTAAAATGCCTTCCTTTTGCCAGAAGGCAGATAATTATTTGTCTCGGCAGGCCTTTGGCCGCTAATTATCTGTTGTGGCAGGATCTTCAAAAGATGGGTATTGTACTGCAGAGTATTAAATAAACAAGTAACCAAGTAGGTAAGTGCCGTCCTACCTGGCATATGCCACTGATGCACATATCCAGAGATTTGGCATTGCAACGAGTACCATCCAGAACTTTGGGGGCAAGCTCCACCACCAAGGGTTTCCCCAAAGCTTGGCACTTGAGGGCACATGGAGCACCGGAATCATCATAGACCGGGATCCATTCATAAAACTGTCCTTGGTACTTGACGTCATTGTAGGCTGAACACTGCTGAGCTCGAAAATCACCAGCATCTGAAGGGCAGTCCTGGAAAGAAAAGGAGAACAACATTTTCCTCCAACTCAAATGTCTCATTCCACAACTAAAGCTGCATTTCTACTCTCCTGTTTACCTGCAAGCAAGCCTCATTGAACCAAACTGGACTTACAGTTGAGCAGGCATCTATAAGGTTGGAGTGTATATTATTCTTTCCCTGACTGACAGAGCACTCCCAGGCAGGTCTACTCAGAAGCAACTTTTACTGAGCTCAGTGAGACTTACTTTTCAGTAGAATGTATATAAGACTGTAGGCATAGGCAAACTCCGGCCCTCCAGATGTTTTGGGACTACAACTCCCATCATCCCTGACCACTGGTTCTGTTAGCTAGGGATGATGGGAGTTGTAGTCCCAAAACATCTGGAGAGCTGAGTTTGCCGATGCCTGCCATATAGCAAGGGAAGGATAGAAATGACTTCAAATACCACCAACATGTATTGCTTATGAACAATCCCTTCAACTTTTTTGCCATTATTTATTTGTTTGTCACTTAGGTTAGCTAACAATATACCATAATTCCCATATCTGGTATTTTATAGAAGTTGCATGCAATAAAGCAATTAACATAAATATATATAGTTTATCCAAGCATAATCTGTAACAAGATAATATTGTGGGACTTAAGTCATTTAATTAGCCTTTTCAGATTCTCCATAAATCAAGAGGGAGTGCCATGAGAAATAAGACAAGGAGGGGGGGATATGCTAATAGACTTATTTTACTCAAATTACTCTTAACACTGCATGCTGCTGAATTGCATCTTCTACTTGGTCATTACAATATTGAACAAATAAACTCCACTTCTGTATAAATAATTCACATTGATGCCTTCTTTCTTTTATATTTATAAAGCTTGCAAGCCTGACCAAGTAAAAAAAATCCCATTATTTCCCTTGACGTTATAAAATGTGTCTTCGTTTTATGTCAGGTCTAGCATAGCACTATGAGTAGATTGAGGGGAGGAGAGGGGCAGAGATCAGGGAGTAGAAGCTAGATGACCCAGGTTAAAGCCCAAGTTGGATGAGGGGAGGTGGCCTAGGTGCCTCAAAAGATGTCGGAACCAGCGAGTGCAGAGCAATGAACAATAAGGTCAGGATATAGATCCAGGGGTAAGTACAAGTGGGTTGTCAGAGAAAGGCTCTGCCCCTACATTGTTTATGCTTTTAAGTCTGCAAACGATGCACAATAATTGTTTTTACACTGTTTTGACGTATCCTTTAAATTGAAATGAATGTGGGTTGTATAGGTTACATAAATGGTTGCATACATTATGTAACTTAGGTAATTTAAATAGCATTAAATGAGCAATATAGCTTTCTGTAGAAACTGACCTGCAACAGAATTTAAGCAGACCAGATTGTGACAAGTACACATCAGAACAGAAATCGCTGTCTTCTTATATCTGTTTCTGCTACACGTTTGGCATCATGTAAAGACAATGCTGTTCTTGCTTTGGAGGTAGTCAGTTTACCCAACTGAAACTTTCTGCAAAGCAAATCTATAGGACTGACTAAAATGCACATGGTAAAGGTAAAGGGACCCCTGACCATTAGGTCCAGTCGTGGCCGACTCTGGGGTTGCGGCGCTCATCTCGCTTTATTGGCTGAGGGAGCCAGCATACAGCTTCCGGGTCATGTGGCCAGCAAGACTAAGCCGCTTCTGGCGAACCAGAGCAGCGCACAGAAACGCTGTTGACCTTCCCGCTGGAGCAGTACCTATTTATCTACTTGCACTTTGACGTGCTTTTGAACTGATAGGTTGGCAGGAGCTGGAACTGAGCAACGGGAGCTCACCCCGTTGCAGGGATTCGAACTGCCGACCTTCTGATGGGCAAGTCCTAGGTTTAACCCACAGCACCACTCACGTCCAAAATGCACATGAGTCGTTGATTAAATAAAATTTCCTCATATAGGGCTGCTAATTTAAGGTCAGTCCCAGGTTGCAGGTTGGGGTTAAAGAATGCAAAAGTCCTGTTGGATCAGGCCAAGGGTCCACTTAGTGCAGCATCCTGTTCTCCCATTGGCTGACCAGATGCCTACAAGCTGGACATGAGTACAACAGCACTCTGGCCAGCTGCAATTCCCATCAATTGGTATTCAGAGGCATAAAGGCAGGTCCAGGACCTGAAAAACTTAGAGGCCCCTGCATTACCATATAGCAAAACTAGGATTTATTCAACTGTTAGTATTCAATTAATGCAATGAGTGCTTGGGATTGAAAAGACACAAGGGCAAGGTATGAGTTTATGCGGAAAATATGGATTAATACAATGTTTTGTTTTGTTTTAAAGTATTTATTATTATTTTTGCTAAATGATGGCCAAGTTGTGTTGGCAAATGCACAGCCGTCTTCTTGGCATAGAAGGACGTAAGATTTATGCGGAAATGGCCTAAATAAGTGTGTTTTTTTCCCTATGAATAGGACCCATAAGGATTATCTTAAACAGTTCCATATTCTGCACATCATAGCATTAGAATGTAGCCGTATATATAGAAATGGAAATATAAAACACAGGGCTTAAGAAAGATTGAAAAATCTCATTGGGCACTATATAAAAGAATAGCTTATGTAGTTCGTTTTGCCAAGATACCCATAAAAACATCTTAAGGCATACATATATTTTTGTTTTAAAAGCAAGCAGGTGAACAGCAGTGGTTAATAATCCCAGAAAACGCCTTCGTTGGTAACCGCAAATCCATTTTATGATTGAAATATCATTAATATTATTCTGAGACCTACTTATTCCACTTGACTCTTCTGATCTTTACTATTTATACACTTACAAATCCAGATGAAATCAATTTCATGGTAAAATGATTCTTGTTGTTTTAATAAAAACGACATTTGTATTCTCTAGGTGGATTTTAGGGGTGTAATGGATCAAGGAGTGAAGCAGTCTTTGCAGACAAATCAATTCTGCAATGTTATATACTACCGCATTTCTCACACAATTCTTTAACTTCGGCAAATTCCGATCAAAGCTGATACCAAATTCCTTATTTGCAAAATGTTACTAGGAATAGTTGACAGTGGGGGTGGGCAAACATTTTTTTGCCAAGGGACCACAATCCCCCAGCAAGGATTGCTTGACGAGTTGACAATTTCCACTGGTTCCTAAGGGGCAAATTACTAATGCGTTGTCATGGACTGTTTGGACACACAGGAATGGTGCGAGGAACCAGGTGGGGAACTTTTGTTTAGTCGTTTAGTCGTGTCCGACTCTTCGTGACCCCATGGACCAGAGCACACCAGGCACTTCTGTCTTCCACTGCCTCCCGCAGTTTAGTCAAACTCAGGCTGGTAGCTTTGAGAACACTGTCCAGCCATCTCGTTCTGTCGTCCCCTTCTCCTTGTGCCCTCCATCTTTCCCAACATCAGGGTCTTTTCCAGGGAGTCTTCTCTTCTCATGAGGTGGCCAAAGTATTGGAGCCTCAGCTTCACGATCTGTCCTTCCAGTGAGCACTCAGGGCTGATTTCCTTAAGAATGGACAGGTTTGATCTTCTTGCAGTCCATGCGACTCTCAAGAGTCTCCTCCAGCACCATAATTCAAAAGCATCAATTCTTCGGCGATCAGCCTTCTTTATGGTCCAGCTCTCACTTCCATACATCACTACTGGGAAAACCATAGCTTTAACTATACGGACCTTAGTTGGCAAGGTGGGGAACTACAAAGGCAAAAAAGTTCAGAGCCTGGGAAGAGGTGGTGGGACAAGGATGAGTGGCCAAAGGGAGAAGACTGGGAAGAAGCGGAAACACACTGCCACTTTGAATTGTTATACCTAAAAAGAGGGTGGGGAACCAATTTAAAAAGCAAGGGGAAAAATAAGAAGGAATCAAACAGGACAGGAGGAATTCTGAGTTGTGTCCACTGTTAATTCCACCCATGGGTAGGCCAGCTAAAATTAATGGGCTGTTCTTCGAGTTGAATGTAGCAGTTTACAACTCTCTCTTAGGATGGAAGAATGAGGCTGGTTCAGGAGGCATCAGGGGCTGCAAAAAATGCAGTGCAGGCTTTGAGAAATAGCTTCCCAGTTTCACCAACATTGATGGAGTCCAGGGAGCACTTCATATTCTCTCTCTCTCTATATATATATGCACTTCATATACTATAAACACACACACGCAAGGTATATTTTAAAAAGTATACACTTAAAAAAATAAAATGTGACAGTGTCAAATAATCACAGCTTAATGTGGAAAAAAGATGGTCCGGACTTGCGTGCGAATGCATGCAAAAGTGGCATCAACCAGATATACTCCAGTTTTCAACGTCATCCCTGCTTTAGTATAGCAAAAGGTGTACAGAACAGCCACATAAAGTGAACAGTGTGCCATATTCCAAATAAAGAACAAAACATATAACCCCCTACCTCAACTAGGCCCTAATCTAGAAATCAGAACCTGACCCACTGCAAAGAAGTTACTACATGAAATATACTCGGAGTCGAGAGTGGATTTCATGCTCTTTATTCAGCTCATAGTTGTGAGGAGGAATGGAAGTTCCCCCAGGATGTCTGCTTTATATACATTATTTACACAATGGGCCCCATGTGATTGGCTAATTCCAGGATTCTCCTGTAGGCCAATCAGGTTGTGGATTCACTTCCACCTGGAGCTGGATTGGGTGGCTCCTGCGGACCAATCATGCTGCTGCATTGTTCTAGGACCAATCAGACTGCTGCATTCTGAATCCTATTGTTCTAGGACCAATCAGACTGCTGCATTTTGGATCCTATTCAACTCAGTACATAACAATACATTTCTGAGCTGGGGTGTAGGTGGGGGTGCATTGCAAATAACAAAGAATTCCTTGAATATTTAAGGCCTTAAGTCTGTAGTCTGGTTTCTTACAAAAATATGTATGCAGAACAGTCTCATTAATTTATTCTGTTTTTTTCTATACTCCACTATTGGGGGGGGCGGGTCTGCTCTCCTGCTTTTGAAAAAGGAGCATGCCAGACTTTCTAGATGCAATACCAAGCGCACTTGGTTTTTTCCCCCTGCAAAAATGCTTTTTGAAATTTTGGAACCCCTCCCTGGCCCTGGGGTGGAAACCAAGTGGGCACCCACTGGGCTGGCCACTCGCAATGCTATCCCTGGTGAACCCTTTGCTGGCTGCTGGAGAGGGAGTGTAGCACCTGCTTTTCATGCGGAAGGTTCTGGATTCAATACCCGACATCTCCAGGTGGGAGTGAGGAAGTCCTGTCTGAAACACTGAAGAGATGCTGCCAGTTAATTTAGACAATACTGAGTTAGATGGGCCAATGGCACGATTCAGAAAAAAGTCTCTCTCTCTCTCTCTCTCTCTCTCTCTCTCTCTCTCTCTCTCTCTCTGTGTGTGTGTGTGTGTGTGTTCATGTGATGAGCTGGTCCTTATTGTTGACGTCAGTATCTGATGGCCTCCACTCAGGTCCTTCCCTAGCAATTCCCCAGAACCTGGTTATACTGGTTTTAAATAACAACACTTTGGAAGTCCCGAGCCCCAAGGAGGTTAGATTGGCCTCAACCAGGGCCAGGGCCTTTTCAGCTCTGGCCCCAGCCTGGTGGAACACCCTACCGCAGGAGATCAGGGCTTTGCGGGATTTGACATCTTTCCGCAGGGCCTGCAAGATGGAGCTGTTCCACCTGGCCTTTGGGCTGAACTCGGTCTAACCCCCACCCCCGTTTATATTTATATTTATTTTTTTGGATGGAACCCCTTATATGGGATCTGTATATAAATTTTCGCTCGGCTCTTTTTGCTGGCCCATGTAGGACCAGCATGGATAGTTGGCTCCGGTGAATATTTGACGTTTTCTTCCCTTATGGCTTTGATCTATAGGCTACCATTAAAGCAAGGCTGCAATTTAAGCTGTATTTTAAACTATATTCTAACTTTTTAATCAACTGTTGTTGTTGTTGTTTGTTTTGTTTTGTTTTTGTTTTTTTAATGTTGTTAAAGTATTTATATTTAGTGTTAGCTGCCCTGAGCCCAGTCTTGGCTGGGGAGAGCAGGGTATAAATAAGTATTTTATTATTATTATTATTATTATTATTATTATTATTATTATTATTATTAAAGGCTGGAGCAAACTGCACATACACCCTGTCTTGTAGGAAATATGGGTTCCTTGGGGCATGGCATAGTTCCATTGTCATGAAAGAATTCCATATATATATATATATTTACTCATATGCCAGACATATGTGAATTTTGTGTATTTCCCATGATCTTGGCCTGAGAGTATATCAGACAACTCAGAATTAAATGTAATGCACAGATGGCAAAGCAGGACGAAATGGAACAAGACAGGTGGGTCTTATTTGCAAAAAGAGGGAGCAATTAGGAATTGTATCCGATATCGGAGTTTTTTTTCATCTACCGGACTTGACTCACCCAAGTGTTTGTTCCACTGGTAGATGCCAGCAGTTTGCTCCATTATGTGGCTCAAGCCTTCCAAAACCCATCCAAGGAAAAAGGAGGAGGGGGAGACTGTAGCGACTCAACGTCTTTTTTTACAAGACTTGTGTGCTGTCTTGGTGGAGAAGCCATTTGGCACCAGCCAGCTTTTATAAAAGTGGGCGAGGAGCTGGCTAGTTTTATGAGAGATTAAAATGATTCAATACATCCACTAAACAGAACCTCCCACTGGAGGGTGTAACAGTCATATTTCAGAACGGTACTCCACCACCGAGTCCAGGAAACACACGCTATATTTATAAGCAAGGACTGAGTTTGTGCCATGATTCCCATGGAGCTGCAGAAAAGTCACTGGATGTAACATGGGCTGGAGATTTCAATGTCCTAACCACCTTCAAACCTTTTTAAAAGCAAGTTTCTAGTTCTCATTGTTATTTATTTAAAGCCTGGTTTTTTAATGATAATAATAATAATAATAATAATAATAATAATAATAATAATAATGTCAAGGCAGCTAATGCACAGAAGCAATAAAACAGCATCATAAAACTGGACCGCCAAAATATTTTTAAAGTGTATATTCACTGTCTGGTGTTAATTCCAGAATCTAGGGGAGATGTTGACTAAGGCGGGGGGGGATCGCTGGAATGGGGGAATTGAATAATGCTGCTGCAGAGGGCAGTTAATTTGACTGGGACGCAGCAACAGCAGGGAAGGGGGCATTTAACCCTTTTGCTCTGGTGCTGTTTTCCAGACAAAAAATAATCCCCTGTTATTTTCCCCCTTGTGGAGCACGCAGCTGGGGTGGGGGAGAAGCAGCCTTGATCAGGAAAGCAACTTGGCTGAGAAACCCCTGTATTCCCCATTCCTTTCTGTGCAGTGCTCTCCCCGGGAGATGCTTATGGGGCAATCATTATCAGGCCTCTACGGTGATCTTTTAGTGGAGTAAGGAAGGGCTTGTCCTTCTCATCGTGTTATAAGACCAGCATTTTAGATACAGTGGTACCTTGGTTCTTAAACTTAATCCGTTCCGGAAGTCCGTTCCAAAACCAAAGCCTTCCAAAACCAAGGCGTGTGTTCCCACTGAAAGTAATGCATAATGGATTAATCCATTCCAGGCTTTTAAAAGCAACCCCTAAAACAGCAACTTAACATGAATTTTACTATCTAACGAGACCACTGATCCATAAAATGAAAGAAATAAGCAATGTACTGCAGTCACACGATCAATCAATCAGTAGCTGAACTGGGTTCCACACAGTCACAAAAACAAAACAAAAAAGCCATAAAAACAAAAACGCAAAATAAATAGCAAAAACAGACAGACCTCAGCGTAACACTCAAAACAGAAGAGTGGCACTCAAAACGGAGCACATTAGGCTTCTGAAAAAAGTTCACTAACCACAACACTTACTTCCAGGTTTGTGGTGTTTGGGTTCCAAGTTGTTTGAGTACCAAGGCGTTTGAGAACCAAGGTACCACTGTACTGTACATTTTTTAATTATTATTTTAAAATTGTTTTTTTAAAAACTAGTCATCTGCATTTAACTTAAGTTGCTTGGAGAAGTTTTCTGTATAAAGCACCGAACAAATGTAATAAATTTCAATACCACAAGGGAAATGGACTATTACAACCCTCCCTGGGTCCCACTTCTCTGAGTGGGAGCCATGAAGGCAGCAGTTCCTTGAAATAAAACGTTTGGATCTCCCATATAACATATAATGTTGGTCTGTCCTTTGGGGAGAGAAACCTGTGCCTGGATTGTCCCACTACAAAACTGCAGGTGGGCTCATAGCAACATATGAAGCTTGACCTTACACCAAACCAGACCTTTAAGTCCATTTAGTTCAGTATTGTCTGCACTGACTGGCAGCTACTGTCCAGGATTTCAGGCAAGGATTCTTCCCCAGCCCAATTGGAGATGCTGGAGATTGAACATGGGTCCTTCTGCATGCAAAACAGATGCTCTACCACAGAGCTGTGGCTTATATGATCAAATCTTCCATTTTTATTTTTTTTATTTTAAAAAGGGCTGCCATGTGGGGGATAAACCCAGATGTCAGGGGGAAAGGATTTTAAGGGAAGGTGAATTTCTGTGTTCAATGATTTATTTATTTTGGTATAAAGTAAAGGGTAAAGGGACCCCTGGCCGTTAGGTCCAGTCCTGGCCGACTCTGGGGTTGCGGCGCTCATCTCGCTTTATTGGCCGAGGGAGCCGGAGTACAGCTTCCGGGTAATGTGGCCAGCATGACTAAGCCACTTCTGGCGAACCAGAGCAGTGCACAGAAACGCCGTTTACCTTCCCGCCGGAGCGGTACCTATTTATCTACTTGCACTTTGATGTGCTTTCGAACTGCTAGGTTGGTAGGAGCAGGGACAGAGCAATGGGAGCTCACCCTGTCGCAGGGATTTGAACCGCTGACCTTCTGATTGGCAAGTCCTAGGTTCTGTGGTTTAACCCACAGTGCCGGTATAGAGAAGTATTAAATTGTACAGGCCCTTCTCCTGCAGTCTGACAGGACTGGCTTGTTGGACTGGAGAGGTGAAGCAAAAGCAGGCAGTGAGAAGTCAGGCAGCTCATTGGCCCTTTAGGTTAACTGACAGCTGCCGAGTCAGCTGCAGTACCTCTGTCTGGCCATCCGTAGTGGTGGCGCCCAAGGGCAGCAGGCAACAGCTCCCTCTTCTGGTGGGCTTCTTAGCACAGTGGTTCCCAAACCCTTTTCTCCAGGGACCCGTTGACGGTCTTGGCAGATCGCTTCCATGATTTTTCTACCTGCTGTGGCTCATGCGCTCTGCTAAATGCTGCACGATGTCTAATTGTATTTTTAGTCCTGTTTTTGAAATTTTGTTTTGTATTTTGATGCATTACAATTTTCGTTCCACATAATACAATGTAAGAAAAAAGAAGAAGAAGAAATAAACAGTTCAGTTGGTTAGAGCATGGGGCTAAGAATGCCAAGGTTGCAGGTTCAATTCCCGTATGAGACAGCTGCATGTTCCTGCAATGCTAGGGCTTTGGACTAGATAATCCTCAGGGTCCCTTCCAACTCTACAACTCTTATCATTCTATACATATATTTTTTAATTATGCATATTTAATAGGGGTATGTCATGGACCAGCTGAATGAAGCTCAGATGGCCATGGACCAGTTTGGCACCCCACGGTATTAGGGTCTGAAAATGGTCACCAAGCTCCCTCGTTCAAGACTCCTAGCATTTTTTGCATTAGATCAGCCGTGGCAGACCTCTGGTTGTCCTTGCCAGCCCCAGCCAGCATGGCCAATGCGTGGGGATGATAGGAACTGTAATCCAAAGAGACCTGGGAGGGTCACAGGTGCCTCAACCCGGCACTTGATTGATAGTATATCTTAAAGCAGTAATGGTATGGTGTTATGTACTAAACTTGGATCCTAGAACAATAGGCAAGTAGGATCCTAGAATGCAACAACTGATTGGCGTGCAGGAAAAGACCAATCAGGCTCCAGGAGGAAGTTGATCAGCCTATTAGGCTGGTAGGATCCTAGAATGCAACAACTGATTGGCCTGCAGGAAAAGACCAATCAGGCTCCAGGAGAGAAGCAGAATCAGCCTATTAGGCTGGTAGGATCCTAGAATGCAACAACTGATTGGCCTGCAGGAAAAGACCAATCAGGCTCCAGGAGGGAAGCAGAATCAGGCAATCAGACGGGACTCACTGTGTAAATAATGTGTATAAAAGCCTGAGGTTTGGGGGGGCAATTCAATCACTGTTTTACAAGCTGCAATAAAGAGCATGAAATCACTACAGGACTCATATGGGAAGGGAGGGTTCTGCATGCCCACCCTCTGTTTTGTCCCCTGGAGCAGCTCCAGTTTGGAACAGTGATCCACTGACGATCCTTGGGGTGTGTGAAAAGGCAATGTACAAGCACTGCTTCAGGGGGGGAGCACCTCAAGGAAGTGCCACAGGCTGCTACTAAGCAGCTACTTTTTATTGTTGAACCTGCACTTCCTCCTCCTCCTGGCTTTACCTTGTGGAACTTTCCATGACTCCTGACACCACCCTAATGCTTTAATTCCTGTACCTGGTATTATGTCTTGTTTCCTATCTTGCTTAGACTTGTTCTCTTGGCTTGCAGTCCTATCCTAGCTGTGGCGCAATCCTTCCCCCCCCCCCAGCCCCAGGCTCCGATCCAGCACACATTCCTGATTCTGACTTTGGATTAATTCTTGGCTTTAGTCTCCTATATTCTGACTCTCTGGCTCTTTGGCTCCAGAAGGAGAGTCCACAACAATGTGCATCAGTAGAGCACTTTACCAACTAGAAAACAAAGCAGAACCTTATACAAAAGCAACGAAATTCGGGGGGGGGGGAGATGTGGGAGACGATCCACAGAGCCACCACCAGACAGTTTAGCTCTGGACAAGAAGAAAACCGCCGGCAGTTTATTTTACAAACTGCATTTGCAAAGGCGCACAGATCGTTTCCAGATCTTGGACCAAAGAACGCTATTGTTGCATCATAAGAATGACAGCTTTGCTCTACAACGAGTAGCAAAGGGTGCACAACTGTGGAGTTAACACAGAGCCCAGGCACCAGGTTGGAATGAAGCGCAAAGTGAGCTTTATGTTTTTCACTGCTTCTCCTTGCACAACACTGTCTAGCGTCCCTGGTGTTTCTACATCTAGTATCACACACACACACACACCCTTTGTAAAGGAGGAGAGGTAACAATCCAACAAACTACGTACAACAAAAAGCCAAAATTAAACAGGAATATAATGAGGATTGCAAAATCCAATGGTAGGCTACCCTGACCTTCAGCTACATGCCCCTGCTGACAAACAGGTCACTATCTCTAAACTATTCTGAGGGCTTCCATATGCTATGTGGTGTCTGAGAAATGCAGATCACAGCTCCCTGTCTAGGCATCTCAGGAGGAGCTAGAACTTGGGTTGTGTTTTCCACAGCTTCTGTTGCACTGGTTTCCTTGGGGAGGCACTAGAGACTCTGAGCCGGATTTTGCTAGATAGATCATTCATGCTGGAACTGCTACCAAAGAGGAGTGAAGGGGTCTCTGGATCCTCCTACCACCTGTATCATCTCTTTGGCATTTCTCCAGACCCGGCTCCTGGTTTCAGTAGCTTCAGGAGTTTAGGGACTCATGACACCTGCAAAGCACATTCCCCCTGAAATATCCTTACCACTGCCAATCTTCCAGACCCTGCAAACACTTGTCTAGAGCCACGTGAGTAACTTTCTTCCACTCCGGAAACACAGATTGTATGATTCTTGGGGCAGGAAACTGGTTTTTTGTTTGTTTGTTTTTTTGCTTGAGTTGCTCCGTTAAGGGCCATTGATGCTACTAAATAAACAATGCCAATGATGTCATTATGTTAAACATAGCAAGTCATATATAACTCATATTTCAGGGGATCAATATATGTGAACACATGCTAGCTTCTGTGTTTGTTTTTGCTGAGCAGTAACAGGTTAAGTGGAAGGCTTTACAGAAGGTGATCTTGACATATTTTGGCATAGGGACAAAATCTAGCCCAAGTTAAACACTTCTAAAGCCCACATTGATCCATTTAGGTGTTTAACGTTCTTTCATCAAAATCAATGGGACTTAAATGCTGAATTTATTTGAATAGAGTCACATAAATGCAAGGAGTTTTGTTTCCTGTGCAGCAAAATAGGGGAAAAAATGCATTCATGTTGCACAACTGTTTAGGAATTGCGCCTGCAAATTTTGTCATCACTGCTAGGCAAAAATAAACATTTAAGGCTCTGTCATTCTTTTTAAAAAACAAACGAACTAAAAAACACTAAGTAGGATGTCTGAAGCTTTACAGCTGCTTTGTTTTATGGCAATTAGAGCAGTCAAACAAAAAGACAGATGAGACTCACATTATTGCTGCAGGTTTTATATCGAATATTCCTGCCTTCACAGTTCCTGGAAAAAAACAAAGTTTGAAAGGAATGACCAAGTAGAGTAACATTAAAAGGCTACCCTTTCCCATAAATAATTTTCTAAAATACTGGATATATGTTATGGCTTCTCAGATTTAACTGAAAAGATGATTAAGTAAGGATGACTGTCTGATGAAGCAGTTACAGCTTTTCCTGTTAGGCTTACAGCTGTGCAAAGTCACAACTCACTGAGACGTTTCTGAAATATTATTCATAAAGCATTATACTGTTTACCAGCAGTCAGTTTTGACAAATGATTTACAGGATTAACAACAAAAGCCCTCCAAATCGAACCAAGCCAGTTATTCATGAGCAAATACTCATCTTACGGGAGGCAGGGCCATAAGGGAAGGCCAGCTAGATGCCTGTGGAAAGCCAAAAGAAAAGGCTAAAGTAAAAGGTAAAGGACCCCTGGACAGTTAAGTCTAGTGAAAGGTGACTATGGGGTGCAGCGCTCATCTTGTTTTCAAGCCGAGAGAATCTGCATTTGTCCACAGACAGCTTTCCGGGTCATGTGGCCAGCAGGACTAAACCGCTACCGGCAAACGGAACACTGTGGTGGAAACCAGAGCACATGGAAACACTGTTTACCTTCCTGCCACAGCAGTACCTATTTATCTACTTGCAGTGGTGTGCTTTCGAACTGCTAGGTTGGCAGGAGCTGGGACAAAGCAATGGGAGCTCAGCCCATCGCGGGGATTCGAACCACCAACCTTCTGACTGGCAAGCCCAAAAGGCTCAGTGGTTTAGACCAGTGTTTCCCAACATTTTTTGGGCAAAGGCACACTTGTTTCATGAAAAAAATCTCGAGGCACACCACCATGCCAGATGGGGAAAGGTCACTTTTTACTTATGTAAAAAAAAAAAAAAAAAATAGTAACAGCATAGAAGGTAATGGTAGATGACTGTTAGGGTCTCCCCCCAAATGCAGAATTCTATTAATATCTTCCTTAGCGAGCCGCGTTAACCCCTGTAATGCTTTCTATAGAGTAAGCATAGGGGACACTGGGGGATGTGGAACCAAGGGGGCAGTGGGCCAAAAGAGTTCGGGATCTACTGCTTTAAACAGAAATAAGAGCCAGTGGGTTCTTCCTTTTTTAGACTACAGTGCCACCTGCAACCCAGCATAAGAAGCACCCAAGCACAAGAGCACTCTCCTCTCTTGCAGCTTCCAACAACTGGTTTTCAGAAGCATTGCTGCCTCCAACCATGGAGAAAGAACAACGCCATTGTGGCTAAAAGGTAAAGGGACCCTTGACCATTAGGTCAAGGCGTGACCGACTCTGGGGTTGCGGTGCTCATCTCGCTTTATTGGCCAAGGGAGCTGGCGTACAGCTTCCAGGTCAGGTGGCCAGCATGACTAAGCCGCTTCTGGCGAACCAGAGCAGCACATGGAAACGCTGTTTACCTTCCCACCGGAGCGGTACCTATTTATCTACTTGCACTTTGACGTGCTTTCAAACTGCTAGGTTGGCAGGAGCAGGGACCGAGCAACGGAAGCTCACCCCGTCGCAGGGATTTGAACCACCGACCTTCTGATCAGCAAGTCCTAGGCTCTGTGGTTTAACCCACAGCGCCACCCGCGTCCCTCTAGCCTTTGTGGCTAGTAGCCATCAATAGCCCTGTCCTCCTATTAATGCCATTTAAGTTGGTGACCATACCGCGGGAACAAGTTCCATAGTTTAACTAGACACTGGCTCTCTAGAACAGCAATATCTCAAGGGTCAAAGGTTCCCCCACTCCTGCAGTAAGCCCTTGTATTATTGAATAAGACCATAGTTGCATCCATTTAGTTTTTCCTTTACTGGAGCAGATTTTAATGTAACCACCCCAGATCTCCTGTGTTGGGAGATTCGGCCTCTGAATAACCCCCACCCACCCCCTTCCTGTTTTGTATCATTCGTGACTTCAAAGTGCAATATGAAAGACCAACCTGCCATTTAAGCATCTCCTTAGAGAATAGGATGCTCCTCCTCCGCAAGTACGCGAACAATCACTCCAAGCACCCCAGGCGTCCCAGCCGCCTTCTCTGTCTTCGTCAGACTGGGAAATTCTTGAGGTCTGGAAACACGACAGAAAAAAAAGTAACTCAGCAGCCCAGGAAAGTTGCATATTTTGCAAATCCTTTTAACTGGTTGTTTACCCTGGGGAGATTCCTAGTCTGGTGGTAATAAGCAGAGATTCCCATTCCAAAATAAATTATTATGTCAACAGAACAAAGGAGTGATATATTTGCAACTGGAAAGAATCGGTCCAAAATAAAAGCGGTTTTTCTCTTCTTTCATAACTTCGCTTTCGTCTCTTCTGGGGCTTCTAAATTCAATTATGAGCACCAGGCCTTGAAAAACTCCATTTCCACACCAATCTGCGAAAGTGATGTAAACAGCACACTTCAAGGAGTTGGGTCGAGTAAGAGCTCAAGGCAACACGACAAGCCTCCAGAGTCATTTTGCTTACACTACAGTATAAAGTAGTAATGAATGCCCACGTGCCGTGCAAGTGGCGTCATAAAAAGCACCAATTCCCAAACTGCCAACATGCCATGAGAATGAAAAGCAATAAATCAGGGATGGGGAACTTCAAGAGTGGAGCCAGATGTGGCCCTCCAGGCCTCGCTATCTGGCCCTTGAGACTCTCCTCAGCAGGTTGCCCAGAAAGGAGCTGAAAATGTTCCCTGCGCTTGCTTTAAATAAAGTCTCATGTGAGATCAAAAGTGGGTGGACACTATTGAACACACACACATACATGCAACTGAGGCTGGATCTTGATTATCTGTGGGATTCGTAACTGGAAGCTTGGGGTGGCGCATCCCGTGGCCTGTGGCAAACGGTAATGTGTTATGCTGCTGTGTCCCCGCAACCTCCCTTAGCTGGGTTGTGGAGCGCTATGATGGGTTTTGGCAAGATCTTAGCAGAAGCTGGTGGTGGAACACCCAAGGCAGCTGCCTAACCCTGTCTTATGGGTGGGTTGGCCCTGTGAAAGCTTCCATTCAGACCCCTTTAGGCATTAAGATCTGCAGATGAGGCCCTCTTGGTAGTTCTACAACCCTTAGCAGCTTGGGGTGGTGGTTACCCAGGAAAGGGCATTCTCGAGCTTGTGGAACTTCCTCCCCATAGAGTAGGGTCTTGACATCTTCATTATACAACATTAGGCAAATGCTGAAGACACACCTTGGCTTTTGTCACCTGGGAAGTATATTTTTAGGACTCACCTTCTTCCTATGATAGTGGGATGTTCTAAACTCTTTTTAACATTGTGTTTTAATTGTAGTAACATACCCCAGGACCTTGGAGTGAAGGGCCAGTTAATAATACAGTGGTACCTTGGTTGTCGAACTTACCGGTAACAGTGGCGTAGCGTGGGGGGTGCAGGGGGGGCCGGCTGCACCGGGCGCAACATCTGGGGGTTAGGGGGCGCAAATCCACGGGTTAGGGGGCGCAAATTACTTGCCTTGCCCCGGGTGCTGACAACCCACGCTACGCCACTGACCGGTAATCCATTCTGGGAGTCCGTTTGACTCCTGGAATGGTTAGAAAACCAAGGCATGGCTTCCGATTGGCTGCAGGAGCTTCCTGCACTCAATTGGATACTGCAGAAGCCGTGTCGGACGTTTGGATTCCAAAATGTTTGCAAACCAGAACACTCACTTCCGGGTTTGCAGCATGTGGGAGCTGATTTGTTTGACAACTAAGCCATTTGACAACAAAGGTACCACTGTAATAATAATAATAATAATAATAATAATAATAATAATAATAATAATACACATCACAGTATTCCAATCTTACCTATGTATGAATCACAGCGGCTAAGCTATTCCAATCTTACCTATGTATGAATCACAGCGGCTAAGCTATCACTGTGCAGGAAAGGAGTCGTTGGTTTACCACCTGAAGATGATAATAGGCACTCCTCACTACAGAGATCACATGAGTCTCCAGTGACAGAGGTGGATCTAGGAACACCCCTCAAACTAAGCACCTGTTCCTTCAGAAGGAATGCAACTTTATCCAGAACCAGTGAGTTCCCCAATTCCCAGAACTGAGAACTGCTTGCCCACAAAGTCTTCCCAAGATTCAAACTCAACTTGTTGGCTCTCATCCAAGCCACCACCCATCTAGTCCCACAAACGTACACACACACACAATCAAACAAACAAACAAGCAAACAAACAGTGAAATAAATAAACAAACAAACCCCCTGCAATGTAGGAATTACAGCTAAAGAATCCCTGGCAGATGGCCATCTAATCTCTGTTTAAAAACCCCCAACGAAGGACAGTCCATCACCTTCCAAGGTAGATCACTCCAACCTGTTTCTCCAAGCTTGGAACTTTGCTTAGTCTATTCACTTCCAAGGGAGGAAAAGGAAGCTTCCTTCCCATTCATTCACTCACCCACCCAGGGTAGAAATGGACTAGTCTTCCAGAAAGAGGACCACTTCTAAACAGGACTGGCTTACAAGAAAAGATCTTGGAAGGTGCCAAGTGATGGACTGGAGTCCAACATTCCCGAGAATCTAATCAGAAGAAAGCCTGCCAGCCTACCTCTTTAAATACCAAGCAAGGGCAGCTGACAAATGATCCCTGCTCTCTGTGCATGGGAACTGCCACTCCACAGTGCTCATCCTTCCATGGACTGGGCCAGTACACACAAAGTCTGGCATATGAACCATAAATATGAGGAGGAGGAAGGCAGTGCTGGGAACGCCGGCTCTACACGTACTCGTTTCCTAATCTTTAGCCCCAAATCCGGTAACCTAAAAATTCAATAGTGCTGCTGGCCAGTCTAATAATTCAAAAACAAGCAGTAAACTTCTTTTTATAAGCAGTAACTACTTTTCCATAGCACGTCACTCAGGTTTGAAGCAAAGCCACGGCAAACTTTATTGGATACCTTAATTTTGTTTTCACAAAATAAAGTATGTTGACAAAGAGATTTGATCTTGGCCTTAAATGGCTTGGATTAAGTGGTACTGATGCTGCGAGATGTAGCTGCACATAAAGAACACCTAATCATCTGTATTTTCCATAGGATTATGTTTCTGACCTTTCCAGGCGTTTACACAGGTAGCACAGTCATAGCGCAGTCAAATGCAAGCAAAATAAAAACTTAGCTCAATGGAGCGCTTAACAGTGAGAAAATTGTGCGCATGGAAAGCACAAGATTGTCAGCCATGGCCCAGAAAACTATGCAAATACATTTGCGCACCCATGAAGTGATTTTCAGGTCCAAACTTGATGTAGAATTTGTCGCATATATAACCTTTGGATAGTTACTGTAGGGAAGCCAGATCCGGACATTCGCAAGAGGGCCAGATCAGGACTGTGGTCAGGGGCTCTAAACCTTTGTCCTGAGCAGAATGCACTCACCATCACCACCTGCCTGGTGCCTGCTATCTGAAATGGGAGAAAAGTGTCATGTAATTCTACTCAATATTGATCCAGAGCAGGTTCCAATGTATAGTTAGCAGAGTAAAAACTTAAACACGTTTCAGGATTCCCAAAAATTGGACCAGAGGCAATTGTATTTCATCCAGCTGAAGGCAAAGGAGCATAATGGTCACAAATCCAATACATCCAGGATTTGCACTGTCCCTAAGAAATCCAGTTGCAGCAGACCTAACTTAAACTTACAGTAACTTATAGGAAGTCTGAACCTTAACGCTAAGCATACTATGTACAGAACACCACACCAGAAGGAAAAGAGATAGGAAATGAAACCCTGGCTCCTTCTGATCCTACTTTTATAGTCAGAATGACCTTGACTGAAAGAGATAAGAGAACCAGTTTAAGCCAGCTGTACTCAGCTTCTTTGACGGAATAACCCAAACATCAGGAACCATCTGGTTGTTTCTTTCACACAGAGAAGCTTCCAGAACCCTCTTGAATGAATTAGAATAGGAAAGATCTCTACACATCAGATCAATACTTTCTGCACTAAGAAATGCAAACTGACAAAAAGTTCCCACCGATACCAAGAGGGCATCCAGACCTGTTTATGGGGAGAAGATGAATAGGGAAAGAGAGGTGTTGTCTCCACGCCAGAGCTGAAGCCAAGTGGCGTTGGCGCAGGCACTCACTGGGCAACCTTGCACATTGAGCCTTGCTATAAAGGACCCCTTTCCCAGAGTGACAAGGCACAGGCAATGCCTTTACTTCTGACTCTTTGTTGGCAGCCAGCAGGCAGGTGAGAAGATAGAGGTGGGAGTGAGTGCCAGTGGGAGGAAACAGCAGCATTCCCTGTAGCCCCTTGGCCAGCAGTTTGAGAGGCAGATGGCATGCAACCTGCTGTCCTTCCTGATTTGCCACCTGAGCCCCATGACTCAACTTGACTAATTAAAGGACCCACACACACGTCCTGCCACTCCCCTTCGCTCGTTCTGATTCGTTCATCATTGAATTAACATAATTAATTGAAAATGTTAGGGCCAAATCTAAACTCGAAGATCTGGGTCTATGTCTTTCTCGCCAACCTCAAAGGAGTATGCCTGCCTGTTGTGCTGGAAGCAGACTGACAAGTATATATATGCTCTTATTTAACTATAATATATTTTAATAATTTTTTAAAAATCTGTATTAAACTTCACCCTATCAATATATAAGGTTTATATATGTTACGTGTGATTTATCTAGTATTTTCAAGATGTAGGTTTCTAAATGATTCTAGGTAGAAATGAGATTTTATGCAGTATTTTATACTGTTGGTTCTTGCACTGTACCCATTTATTTTATATGCGAATGGCCTATGGCTTAAGCACTAATAAACTACCACTATTACATATCTATCATCTATCTGCTTAACAATATAGATGTAGATTGATATGGATGCAAAAGTAAAGCGTGCTTTTAGTTTTAATCTGGCAGGGGAAGGGGAAGGGGCTGGGCTGCAGGTATCAAAAGTTTGGGAAACATGGGCTTAAACCAACAAAAGCCTTAGAAAAGCAAATTAGCAAGCAATCCTCAAGCACAGACCCTAAACAAAATATTGCTCTTCCGTTCTTGCTTGCGACTCGCTATTGATGTAGTGCCTTGCTGCGAACCTTAAGATTCTCCCCGGTTCCAATCATGCCCACTTTGCCGATTTTTCTTCCCCTTATTTAAATTTGGTTTCACAGCGTAGGCAAATATAATATGAAGATATGATGAAAGCTGACAGCTAGTAAATCAAATATTATTTTGCTAGTAAATTACCGGGCCAGCTCAAACCACTTTTAACTCCTTTCCCATGGGACTAATGATTTGGGCTGGCTGGAGTTTAAGTCAACAGTGTGGGCACTGATTTAGTCAAATGGTTGCGAAGAAAGACCTGCCAGCACAAATGAGAGCTTTGATTGTTCTCTAAGGCTAATTAGAGTTTTGGAATGGGATGTCATACAGAACAATAGGTCCTTATCTACTCCTAATTTAAATAGCTGAAGAGCGACTGGACATTATTTTGGGGTCTAGATAACATGCAACCTTCAGTAAACAGTAAAATTCACTGGAGCTTACTTCTAAAGAAATTATTATTATTACTACAACGATAACGATGACTACTACTATTAACCCACCCTTCACCCTAAGGTCCCTGGAAAATAAAAACACAATATTAATGGTTCCAGTAGTAGATAGGTAGCCGTGTTGGTCTGCCATAGTCAAAATAAAAAAATTCCTTCCAGTAGCACCTTAAAGACCAACTAAGTTAGTTCTTGGTATGAGCTTTCGTGTGCATGCACACTGTGTATCTGAAGAAGTGTGCATGCACACGAAAGCTCATACCAAGAACTAACTTAGTTGGTCTTTAAGGTGCTACTGGAAGGAATTTTTTTATTTTCACAATATTAATAACAGTTTAAAACAACTTACAACCACAGAAATAAGGCGGGTTCTAAAAACAACCATCTGAAATGTCAAAAGCTTCTTCTCCTAATAAACATATTTCTTTTGCAATTACAGTTGTACATTTTGGCTCCCGAACGATCAAAACCCTGACGCAACTGTTCCGGTTTTTGAACGTTCTTTCGGAAGTCGAACGTCCGACGGAGCCTCCGTGGCTTCGGATTGGCTGCAGGACCTTCCTGCAGCCGATCAGAAGCTGCGCTTTGGTTTCCGAACACTTTGGAAGTCAAACAGACTTCCGGATTCCATTCAACTTCCAAGGTACAACTGTACTTTCCTTAGTATGTATTTCTGTATGCTATTTTCACTAGTACGTGCACTTTTGTGCACACTTTGCCTGAATATGTGCATTTCTTGTATACAGAGTTTTGGTAGGAGAGCTGCATCACAAAATCAGGACAACTGCAAATTTCCAAGGGTAGCTGTGTTTCAGTTCACTTATTGGCTCAAGAAGTGTCAATCAGGTAAAAAGGTAAAGGTAAAGGGACCCCTGAACATTAGGTCCAGTCATGGACGACTCTGGGGTTGCGGCGCTCATCTCGCTTTATTGGCCGAGGGAGCCGGCATACAGCTTCCGGGTCATGTGGCCAGCATGACTAAGCCGCTTCTGGTGAACCAGAGCAGTGCACGGAAACGCCGTTTACCTTCCCGCCGGAGCGGTACCTATTTATCTACTTGCACTTTGACGTGCTTTCGAACTGCTAGGTTGGCAGGAGCAGGAACTGAGCAACGGGAGCTCACCCCGTCGCGGGGATTTGAACCACCAACCTTCTGATCGGCAAGCCCTAGGCTCTGTGGTTTAACCCACAGCGCCACCCGCGTCCCTTCGTCAATCAGGTAGTTTCTCATTAAAATGCAGATAAAAATCCAATTTCTTCCCTGCCCCAACTCTTTGCCACTGTGATAGTCAAGCTGGGCCTAATGATGCAAGAGATTCTACCTGGTCCATGAGACCATGAATTGCCCAACCAGCATGGGCAATAGTCATGAGTGATAAGAGCTACAGTCAACAATATATTGGAGGGTCACTAATTCTCCAACCCTGATTTAGCCCTGAAAGGTGATTTACCAGGGTCATGTCCTGTGGAGCTGACAGTCTAAACTTTGACATGAGGTGGAAGAAGATGAAAGGAGGGGTCTACTGGGAAATATGCAATTAGTCTGGCTGCATATACATAGGCTGAACTGAAGTATTGGATGGGGAATTAAGAGACTGTTCAAAGGCCACGAGTCAGCAACAGTGTCATTGTAAGCCAGCTATCAAGATGCATTTTCATTTCAATGCACTATACCTGTTAAATTAGCTGTCCAGAATAAAAATGCTTTATTCTTAGATATTAAATAAAATAAGGGTGTGTGTTTGTGTGTGTTTAAAAAAGACCCTGTCCTATAAAAGACTATAAAAATGAGTGGCCAATTTATCCAATTTTCTAAAGAAATTTTCCACAATTTCCATGGGCAACATATAAAACTACTAAAAATACTCTTGGCAGCCTTTTCACTTGGCAGAATATACTGCTAGCGAAAAGCTTATTCCAAGATAGGATGTCCATATGCAGCAAAATGATAGTCTCTTTTTATAATTTTCTGATAATTCCCTGGTTTCTTGTAAGTAAAGGATTCCCTCTGACCCCCATCTACCAGAAATGACAATGCAGTACTAAGATTATTGCACCCTAGGGCGATAAATCACCCAATAAAGCTGGATTTTGCAGATTAATTTTATTTTTTGATTAGCTAATTTCATTTAAGGGAAGGGAAAAAAGCAGGCAAGGGCTGCTCCAATTAAAAAGGTAATGTTTTTGTTGGTTGTTAAAAATCACTAAATCCAACAGGGCGGAATCACCAAGTTGCTAAAATAAAATGCAACACCATAATCCAACTTTCTTCAACCTGGGGCTCTCCAGATATTTTGGAAACATCTGAAGAGCACCAGGCTGCCATCAACTAGCTTTTATTGTGTAACTTGCTTGTACCCAAATGCACACCTATGCATATTGTTCTTGAGCCCAAATGTATCTGCACTCTAATAGCAGATGAGCTCATGAAGCAGGGCCTTGTTTGTGCTGGCACCAAGACACTGGAACACTCTGCCGAAGTTAAGTCCACTTGGCCCTACAATGTTCAGTCTTTGAGCAACTACGACATGCTTCCCGTTGATTTTTAGGCACTGCTTTTAAAAATGCCCCCCTCCCCAGTGCTGCTATTTGTATACAGAGAGAGATTATGGGGAATGTGACCAGTTTGGTTGCACTAGGCCAGGCACCCCCAACCTTCGGCCCTCCAGATGTTTTGGACTACAATTCCCATCATCCCTGACCACTGGTCCTGTTAGCTAGGGATCATGGGAGTTGTAGGCCAAAACATCTGGAGGGCCGCAGGTTGGGTATGCCTGCACTAGGCACACAACCTCATGGGCGCTGCAGGGGACGCCACAACTATGCTTTAGAACGGAGTTCAAGAAGTGGGAGGGTATTGAGTTTTGGTGTCACAAAGGGTGCTGCTGAACTTTGAGACCAGAAGGTCCATCACTGTTGTATACACACCCGAATTTTCAATTGTTCCATAGCATCTAGATCAAGGGAAGTAATAGTGCCACTGTATTCTGCTCTGGTCAGACCTCACCTAGAGTACTGTGTCCAGTTCTGGGCACCACAATTCAAGAAGGACACTGACAAACTGGAACGTGTCCAAAGGAGGGCAACCAAAATGGTCAAAGGCCTGGAAACGATGCCTTATGAGGAACGGCTAAGGGAGCTGGGCATGTTTAGCCTGGAGAAGAGGAGGTTAAGGGGTGATATGATAGCCATGTTCAAATATATAAAAGGATGTCACATAGAGGAGGGAGAAAGGTTGTTTTCTGCTGCTCCAGACAAGCGTACACGGAGCAATGGATCCAAACTACAAGAAAGAAGATTCCACCTAAACATTAGGAAGAACTTCCTGACAGTAAGAGCTGTTCGACAGTGGAATTTGCTGCCAAGGAGTGTGGTGGAGTCTCCTTCTTTGGAGGTCTTTAAGCAGAGGCTTGACAACCATATGTCAGGAGTGCTCTGATGGTGTTTCCTGCTTGGCAGGGGGTTGGACTCGATGGCCCTTGTGGTCTCTTCCAACTCTATGATTCTATGATTCTATGATTCTATGTAATATTATAAGGTCTGGTGCATTGTTTTCATTCTTGCTATACTTCCTCTCCCCTAAATATTTTGTATATAGAGAGGCAGGATAGAAATGCGAGTAAGTGAATCGAATAAACTGTTATGAGCACAGCTTTTTGTTTCAGGGGTGCTGGCTTTTTCCCGTTTAATCCTCAACCACAGTAACTGTTGGAGATTTCTCCTGACACCTTGTTATACATGTGAATGCTTTCAGGGGGACTGAGAACCATCTCGGTCTCTGTAACAAAAATTTTCGGATCTAGTGTTATGACTTGCTTAACCAGCCAGTAGAAAACTGTGGCATGAGACAGCGAGGCAACTTGGCCTCCTGCCTAGTCGCATGCATTCTGGTGGGAACTTTTGAAGCCAGGGAAGCACATGACTACTTGACTCCTTCTATCGTTTCAGAAATGGACTGTATGTTGTTTAGGGACAGGGGAGCAATTCGCAAGACCAGATTTTAACACAAATTCACAGTTTCCGAAACAATTACAGCAGAGCTTTCCAAACGTTCCTGTTCGTGACACACTTTTTAGATATGTATCATTTTGCGACGGAAGGGACGCGGGTGGTGCTATTGGTTAAACCACAGAGCCTAGGACTTGCCAATCAGAAGGTTGGCGGTTCGAATCCCCGCGACGGGGTGAGCTCCCGGTGCTCGGTCCCTGCTCCTGCCAACGTAGCAGTTCGAAAGCATGTCAGAGTGCAAGTAGATAAATAGGTACTGCTCCGGCGGGAAGGTAAACGGCGTTTCCGTGCGCTGCTCTGGTTTGCCAGAAGCGGCTTAGTCATGCTGGCCACATGACCCGGAAGCTGTACACCAGCTCCCTTGGCCAATAAAGTGAGATGAGCGCCACAACCCCAGTCGGTCACGACTGGACCTAATGGTCAGGGGTCCCTTTACCTTTACATTTTGCGACACAGTACCATATTTTTCCATGTATAAGACAAGGTTCGTTAATTTTTTTTGAAATGCTAAAAATCGGGGGTCGTCTTATACACGGAAAGTGCTGAGATGGGACGTGAGATTGGTGGCTACCCTGAGCAGGAGACTGTCAGCGGCATTTGTGGGGGGGTGAATGGTGGCTACGGCAAGGTCTGCTGGCAACTGGCTGCTTCTGCAATTGGGCGTGAGATTTTCGGCTGCTGGTGGTGAGCAGGCAGACGATTGGTGGCTTTGTGTGATTGGCAGAAGCGGTCAGGCAGGCGAGTGATCGCTGGCAATCCCCCCCCCCCAAAAAAGCTCAACAAGTCTTGGCAATCCCCCCGAAAAAGGTTCCACAACTCCAGGCAACCCCCCCCCCCCCGAAAAAGCTTAACAACACTGGGCAATCGTCCTCCATTTCCTCAATTTTGAGTCCCAAAAAATAGGAGTCGTGTTATACACGGGGGCGTATTATACATGAAAAATACGGTAATTCAGTTTTACTAGCAAACCGGAAGTTAACCTAACCCCTTTCCAGCCCTGGGCAGAGCACGGGGAGCGTTTCCACGACACACCTACATACTGCAGCTGACACAGTAACATGTTGAGAGACACACAGTTGGAAAACTCTGTCTTACAGAAAAGTGTAACAAGCAAAATGCATTATATATGGGGAAATAGTTTGCAAAATTGTATGCATCACGCAAAACCGCATCTGAAAATGTGCTTATTAGGAGAAATTCTCACTAAAATGCATATGCGTTTTCATGAGGAATAATAATAATCATAATAATCATAATAATAATACCCTAGCGCACTATAGATGCTGCAGCTAGCAAACACCAAGCCAGTGATCTCACCTCAGCTCTAGGTTCAGGGAAAACACCCACTTCACCTAACACCAGCCCTGGTGTAAATCTTCCAGTTTGCCCAGAGAATAACTTCTGACCCAACTGAACTTAAAACCAAGATACAGTGGTACCTTGGATTAAGAACTTAATTCGTTCTGGAGGTCCGTTCTTAACCTGAAACTGTTCTTAACCTGAAGCACCACTTTAGCTAATGGGGCCTCCCACTGCCACACAATTTCTGTTCTCATCCTGAAGCAAAGTTCTTAACCCGAGGTACTATTTCTGGGTTAGCGGAGTCTGTAACCTGAAGCGTCTGTAACCCAAGGTACTACTGTACTCATGCAGTGAGGAAAAATGCACACTGGATGCCAGTTGCTGGGAATCAAAGAATCATGGAACTGTGAGAGTTGGAAGGGTTCCCAAGGGTCATCTAGTCCATCCCACTGCAACGCATGAATCTTAGTTAAAACATCCATGACAGATGGCCAAGTGGGAAAGTGCTAACTGAGCTCAGGTTCTACTTTGGGGCTTCCCATAGGAATCTGGCTGGCTACGGTGAGAACAGGATGCTGGCCCCAGATGGGCCATTGGCCTAATCCAGCAGGGCTCCCTCTTGAGTTCTTATGATCACAACCCATGTGCATTAGTTTTATGGCCGCATTAAAGAGACAAGAGAATGGTGTATGAATGGAGGGAAAGCAGCATAAATGACTTATCAGGTGTCTGAAACCACAAAGTATATCTTGTAAAGCACTCGTGGTATTATTCGGCTACATGATCCATTTCGGGGACTACAGAATAGAACCACAACTCCACGCACCAGCTTTCACGGCGGACGCCAGTTTTCTGCCTCTCACAATTATATACTTGAAGTTCGAGTGACAGATTACAGGAAATGACCATATAGACTGGGTGATTTATAAACTCGTTTAAACAATGTAACTTTTATCAGTTGCTCAACATTAATCACCAACCTATGAGCAAATATTTTCTTGTATATGATCCTCTCAAGAGTGATTTGCTGAAAGCATTTTTTTTTAAAAAAAGATTTATGTGTTGCATGTACTTTCTGTTCGAGCGTAAGGATTTCATGCTGATAAGCAGGATCATGTGCATTTTGTGAATAGAGCAGAATTAACTGAAACATATCCCTTTGTGCTGAAAAGCAGGCAAAATGTAGCATGGTTTGCATTTTTAATATCAAAAGTTATGAGTGCTGGTGACAGAATAACATAACTCATATACTGCAAAATAGTATTCTGTTTATTTGTGGACCGTCCTATTTTAAGTCTCTTGAAAAGCTTCCATACTACAACTTCACTCCTCGTTGTACCTTAAATTAAATCAGACCCCCTCTTTACTCCAAAGCAGCAGCATTAGAAGCTTAGGTGTTGAAGAAGACCCTACATTAATTCCACTGAAACATATAAAAAAGGTCAAGGGACCCCTGGGACTCTGGGGTTGCAGCGCTCATCTCGCTTTATTGGCCGAGGGAGCCGGCGTACAGCTTCTGGGTCATGTGGACAGCATGACTAAGCCACTTCTGGTGAACCAGAGCAGCGCATGGAAATGCCGTTTACCTTCCCGCCAGAGCGGTACCTATTTAACCCACAGCGCCACCCGCTCCCTAGTACTGAAATGTATAGGAGCAATGAAAACATTTCCGCCTTCCTTCCATTACTGTAGGGCTCGCACAGGATAATTGGCCAGTGTCTGCTGTGTTTAGTGTTCCATTTTCAAGCAAACAATTAATGCAGTGGCCACAAACTAAACATGGGAATATGCTCAGAAATAAGACTTGCAGGCACACAAAAGTCCACATCAATTATTGTTGTTGTTGGCATCTGTCTGTCTCAAGAAGCAATGGAGTGTGCCTCTGGGGGTGAAGTCAAACCGCTGTTAGCAGCACCAAAGTGCCCTTCCTGGGATACAAGCCTGGGCAGTGTGTATGATGTTCCTGGGCTGCCCAGACAACAAGACTCCCTCGCTTGGCCTCGCTGATGTGGTCCAAAAGAAAGCAGAGCAATATGTCTGGCATCCGCTTATCTGCAGGAGTTGCCACAAGAAGGCATAAAGGTAAAGGGACCCCTGGCCATTAGGTCCAGTCGTGACCGACTCTGGGGTTGCGGCGCTCATCTCGCTTTATTGGCTGAGGGAGCTGGCATACAGCTTCTGGGTCATGTGGCCAGCATGACTAAGCCGCTTCTGGCGAACCAGAGCAGTGCACGGAAACGCCGTTTACCTTCCCGCCGGAGTGGTACCTATTTATCTACTTGCACTTTGATGTGCTTTCGAACTGCTAGGTTGGCAGGAGCTGGGACCGAGCAATGGAAGCTCACCCCGTCGCGGGGATTCGAACTGCTGACCTTCTGATCGGCAAGTCCTAGGCTCTGTACTTTAACCCACAGCGCCACCCATGTCCCTCTCAAGAAGCCATACAAGGTGCCATTCAACAGTCATAGAGACTCCACTCCAGATTTGTGTAGAGTTTACTGCTTAGCATTTTCTTCCCCCAAAGATATCCCGCAAGGCAGTGGAGGTTTAAGATCAGTTTGCCTTCTCCTAGGTGGGCTACCTTCCCAGGCTGACAAGGCCCATCTGCCCCTCACTTTCCACCAAAGCACATGCAGAAACCACCTTTTAACCACACACTAAGAAGACATCAATCTATGCAATGGCAATGTTCCTTTATCATCATCCTTGCACCAGTGCTTCCTCCACTGCCAAAGGCAATATGCCAGTTCCTAGGAATCCCAGGGCCATTAGTCTGATCAGGCAGGCTCTTATATTCTCAAGTCTATGGTTTGGAAAGGTTCCCTTCCAAGCCCAACATCCTAGCTGCAGCATCACATTAAGAACCCCATAGACTGACATGAGAGCAAATCAGCCAATCACTAGAAAAAGCACTTGCTACACTACCAAATGGGACGCGGGTGGTGCTGTGGGTTCAACCACAAGCCTAGGGCTTGCCGATCAGAAGGTTGGTGGTTCAAATCCCCGCGACGGGGTGAGCTCCCGTTGCTCGGTCCCAGCTCCTGCCAACCTAGCAGTTCGAAAGCATGAGGTGCAAGTAGATAAACAGGTACCGCTCAGGCAGGAAGGTAAATGGCGTTTCCGTGTGCTGCTCTGGTTTGCCAGAAGCAGCTTAGTCATGCTGGCCACATGACCCAGAAGCTGTACGCTGGCTCCCTCGGCCAGTAAAGCGAGATGAGCGTCACAACCCCAGAGTCAGCCACGACTGGACCTAATGGTCAGTGGTCCCTTTACCTTTTACACTACCAAATCCCTTAGCCCACCACAATATAGGTAATGCTGGCTGTATTTATCAGATGTGTGATTTAGTTCTTGTACTTACCATGCTTGGACACAAAGTGAAGGAAGCCAGGCTGGCTCTACCATTAGGCAGAATGAGGCATCTCCCTTCCCTGGCTGTTCCTCCTGAGCTACCAGGTTCTTCTCCTCTCCATCCTTGAACAAAGGAGATACATCCCACGGAATTCCCTAAACTAGATGCTGCCTTCATGAGCACTGTAGGAAATTACCCTGTTGCCATCGTTGAAGCAAGATTCAACTGCCCATATAGCTGGCTTCTGACTGTGCAATGTGGGAGAGGAGGCAATTTTGTCCTTTGCCTCAGAGAGCAAAATGTCTTGGGCTGGCTTTGGCAGGGAGATAGCCCCCCTATCACAAGACTGGCACATCAACCCTCAGTGCAAAGCCCTTTTTTTTGCCAAGGTTTTTGCATGGTGAGCAGAAGAATTAGCATGTTTATTTATGGGGGAAGTTGGCAAACTGAAAAATCACAGAATCTTTCATTTACAGAAATCATCTGGGAACATTTTCATAGGCTTAATGGGTTTTACTTAGCAGAAACGAAACTGATCAAAGCTCAAAGAGACAGAGGGAGAGAGAGAGAGGGCCAGCTACTCCAATAATGCACTGATGAGCAATTCTTGGTTTTCTACTGCTCTGAAGATGCTGCCAAAATTGTTTTGAAAATGAGATACTTGAATGGAACAGACTCAGACACAGAAAAAGCTATTTCAAATACCGTACATCTGAAAGGACTAAACACAGAGAATATTTCTTGGCAACTTTTTGCTTCTAAATTGGTAATAATTTTGCTTCAATTAGGAACCAGAAGATTTCCCCCAATGAAGATTTATTGTTCCTCTGGTTCATTCTGCCCTTTCACTCCACTCCTCCTAAATTCCACTTGAACCAGAAGAATGTCTAAAATTATTTCCTGCATCGAAACATGCACAGTCTGCTACAGCTTTCAGTTTGTTACGCTCATTTCTGTCTTCCTCACCCTACATTACTGATGAAAATGCATACATTAATAAAGCTGCCAATAAACTGTACATATAACTGCATCAGGATTTCTTTCTGCACATTTCACAGATCTGCATATGCAATCCTGTGCATTGGTAAGTATTTTGATGCTATTATACATACCATTGCACCAAGATTGGTGTTTTGTGTTTTTTTGCAGTGTTATATTAAAGCTTGTAAACAATGGCTTCAACTAATCAGTTTGGATAACCCAAAGCAAGGACAAGAGAAGGTGAAGTCATCTGAAGAACTTATATACAGACTTATAAGCCTACAGGAAAAAACCCCGCCTTCAAATCAAAGAGTCAAAAGAAAAATCAATGTGCAGGACCATATGACATTCAGCGAGTGGTGCCATAGCAGTTCAACAGGCTGTTTTTCAGCCAACTTGAGAACAAGCAACTTAAGCACTAGCCAATGCAGCAATACAGTGCCAAATCATTGTTCCAGTTGTTTTGTGCCATTAAGCAGAAGGAATGTGACTGTTTCAGAATTCACCATGGAAAAGAATGCAATAAAGGCACACAAGCAATCACTACACAATTGGCCATTGCCAACCTTGGGAGGTCACAATTACTTGCGTGTGTGAGCAAGCAAACAAAGACGATAATATCTTCAAAGCAAGCCAACATGGTGTCTTCATGATGTTACTGAACTACAACTCCCATCAGCCCCAGCAAGCACAGCCAATGATCAAGAATGCTGCAAGTTGTAGTCCAACCACATCTGGAGGGCAGCACATTGGCTATTTGTGGCTTAAACGCAAAGCTTGTCAAGTTAGTTCACCTATTCAGGTACAAGTCATCAAGGAAAGTGGAAAAAATGTCTGTGTGGATATGCATTTCTGAATCTAGGCCTTCATCTAAATATTCTGAACCTAAAATTCCAAATCTTGTTCATAGCCCTGCTTTGATTCATACGTCATATATGGGGAAATTCCTTTGCAAAAATGCGTGTTAGACAAAACTGCATAGAAAAATATGTACAAGCAGGTTAAAATAAAATTTAAAAGCTGATAAATCTTCATGCGGATTTTTTAAAAGAAGTTATTGTAACCTGCTGTAGAAATACGGAGAACTGAACTTAAACTTTGGAAAAATGAGAAACACTGAAGTTAATGTATTTGCATATCCCTACCTCTGCATAAGTGTTATACAAGCTAAACCACTGAGCCTCTTGGGCTTGCCAATCAGAAGGTCGGTGGTTCGAATCCCCGCGATGGGGTGAGCTCCTGTTGCTTGGTCCCTGCTCCTGCCAACCTAGCAGTTTGAAAGCATGTCAAAGTGCAAGTAGAGAAATAGGTACCACTCTGGCGGTAAGGTAAACGGCGTTTCCGTGTGCTGCTCTAGTTCACCAGAAGCGGACAAACGCCGGCTCCCTTGGCCTATAGAGCGAGATAAGCGCCGCAACCCCAGAGTCATCCGTGACTGTACCTAACGGTCAGGGGTTCCTTTACCTTTACCCCTGACCATTAGGTCCAGTTGTGGCCGACTCTGGGGTTGCGGTGCTCATCTCGCTCTATAGGCCAAGGGAGACAGCGTACAGTTTCTGGTTCATGTGGCCGGCATGACTAAGCCGCTTCTGGCGAACCAGAGCAGTGCACGGAAACGTTGTTTACCCTTCCTGCCAGAGCGGTACCTATTTATCTACTTGCACTTTGACGTGCTTTCGAACTGCTAGGTTGGGAGGAGCAGGGACCGAGCAATGGGAGCTCACCCCATCGCAGGGATTTGAACTGCCAACCTTCTGATCGTCAAGTCCTAGGCTCTGTTATTTAACCCACAGCGCCACCCGCGTCCTTTACCTCTACATAAGTGTTATACAAGCAAATCAGAAAACATTGCCTCCAGGAGCATTCCCTTTATCCCTCTGGAGAAAAAAGCAGCAGAGTTTGGAGGTTTTCAGCCGGCAAGCAGCAGAGGCAGAAAGGTTTCGGCAACCTCTCCCCACCAATCCTCCACTCCTGTTTTTAGTCTCCTGCTGCTGCTTTTCATTAGCAATAAAAAAAAAGAAAGTCAGGAGGAAGAATCATTGAACTGTCTGTCATGTGTAATATGGCCTTCAGAAAAACCTTTTGCCTGGTTTTTTTAAAGGGGAAATGTCAAATCCAGTACTTTCCAATGTGCTCTTAGGTTTCAAGTTATTGTTTTATGTTAGCTTAATGTTTTTCCCCACTTTAAAACTGACAGGTGTATTCTCAAGCTGACGTGCAATACTAGCCTGCCTGCGAATTAATTAATCCTGCCCACAGAAAAAGAAAAATCAATACATGTTTAATTTTATTAACATTGCCTTGCCAGAGCAGTAACACACCTCCTGGTTTTGATTCTGAACAGTTGTTTCTAAAATTACATTGGCACCTTGGAGAAGTCTTTCCTGCTTGCAAATTTTAGCTTTGATTGGTTATTGAAATTCACACCCTTGTACTTTAATACACATCAAGTCCTGGAATAAAACAAATCTACATGTTGTAACCTATTTTTTTCCAAGGATGAAAAAAGAGCCTCAATCAATTATTATTAATACATCAACAGCTACATATCTGGCAGATATACATATCCAACCTTTCCCTAGGGGCTTTTTACAACACTTTGGGGCTTTTGTTCACTTCAGAAGCAGGCAGGTATGGGGAGGAATGACAAGAGGTGTGTAAAATTATCCACTGTATGAAAAACTGAATGGAGAGACTTTTTTCATCTAATCTCGTAAGACGAGAATGTGGGGTCAACCAATGAAGCTTGATGGTAGGAGACTTAAGAACAGGCAAGGCTTTTTTTTCAGCCGGAATTTGCCAGAACTCAGTTCTGGCACCTCTCAAGTGGGCACCATTGCCATTATAAGAGAACAAGGGAGGCATTCACCATTTTCTAGAAAAATAGCCAACAGCCCATCTAGTCCAGCAACCTCACAGGGGCCAAAAAACCTCACAGGGGCCAAAAAATGGCCAGTCCCAAAACCACATTCACAAGCCACATTCTGTACTTTTAAATCCTCTGCTAATTCTTGGCATAAGGCAGAGGCCATTTTTGCCCACCTAGTCCTTTCTCTCGTAAATATTTTCTTGACCCCACTTCCTGTTGAGATGAGGTGGAGAGGCAGATGAGCAGATGAGAAGAAGAAGAGGAGGAGGAGGAGGAGTTTGGATTTGATATCCTGCCTTATCACTACCCTAAGGAGTCTCAAAGCGGCTAACAATCTCCTTTCCCTTCCTCCCCCACAACAAATACTCTGAGATGAGTGGGGCTGAGAGACTTCAGAGAAGTGTGACTGGCCCAAGGTCACCCAGCAGCTGCATGTGGAGGAGTGGAGATGCGAACCTGGTTCACCAGATTACGAGTCCACTGCTCTAAACCACTACACCACACTGGCCACAGTCGCCACTCTCTCGTTGGTTCAAGACATGGATCTAAAAGTTACAGGAGAGAATTTGCCATTTGGCTGCCAATTCCTGCATCAGCAATGTTAAGTATTTGTTACGGTGAAACACCATTTGATTACAGTGGTACCTCGGGTTAAGTACTTAATTCGTTCCAGAGGTCCGTTCTTAACCTGAAACTCTTCTTAACCTGAAGCACCACTTTAGCTAATGGGGCCTCCTGCTGCTGCCGTGCCACCGGAGCACGATTTCTGTTCTCATCCTGAAGCAAAGTTCTTAACCGAGGTACTATTTCTGGGCTAGCAGAGTCTGTAACCTGAAGCATATGTAACCCAAGGTATCACTGTATACTTTTAAACGGGATGGTGTCTGTCTGACAGCGTTCCTGAGCTAACGGGCTGTTGCTCACCATGAATTCCAATACGTAAACGTTCACTTGGTGAATACTAGCCATTGCTAGACAATGACAAGACAGAAAAGTTGTACTCAGTTCCTATCTAATGGATCCTAAGTTTAATGAGCAAGCAATGATGAACTGTCTGTGCATTTCTATGTGTGTCTGTGTGCATGCGAGCATGTATGCTAGATGCATATTTTTCTGCTAACATCACGGCGGGGGGTGGAAAGAAAGCTGCAGTAGCAAGCCAAGGCTTCAGACATCTATTTTAGGACTGGCAAACTCTTATCTGAATCCTGCTTTAACGGTTTTTTACTTTTCAGCCTCAGCGCACACAGCAAATCTTTGAATGACTTCATCTTCAAGGCTGCAATGAACCCTGCTGCCAGTGTCAAGCACATTCTGTTTATAATGGGTATTTGTTATTCGAGGCCAAATACGATTCATTACATTTTCACGTCACTCTTCCTGCCAGGAACCCAGGCTGACATACATGGTTCTTCTCCTTACTAACAACAACTTAGAAAGGTAGGCCAGACGATAAGAGTACAACTGCCTCAAGGTTGGGGAGTGAATTTCCTGTGGAGTACTGATGTCTCTCTTCTGTTATACAGTGGTACCTCAGGTTAAGTACTTAATTTGTTCTGGAGGTCCGTTCTTAATCTGAAATTGTTTTTAACCTGAAGCACCACTTTAGCTAATGGGGCCTCCTGCTGCCGCCGCCGGAGAACGATTTCTGTTCTCATCCTGAAGCAAAGTTCTTAACCTGAGGTAATATTTCTGGGTTAGCGGAGTCTGTAACCTGAAGCCTATGTAACCTGAAGCGTATGTAATCCAAGGTACCACTGTACATTATCACATTCCTCTTTAACCACACCTATGGCTATTAAGCAATATGTGGCCTGTGAAAGTGTGGGGGAGTGGACTGTTATTATGATGACTATTTTATTATTAGTTTGTCAGTATGTTTTTTTATGATGTTTTTATGATGTTTTATCACTGATGTTCTATAATGTGCTTTTAATGTTGTACACTGTACTGGGATCTTCTGATAAAGGGTGGTATATAAATTGAATGAATGAATCAATGAATGAATAAAATCATCATCATCATCATCATCATCATCATGCTTTAGCAACTACACCACGCTGGCTCTCCTTAATAAATATGCATTATTTATTAGTGTTTGCTAAGGTCTCCTCAAAAAGCATGCTCCCCATATAATCTAAGGCATGCTAAATTCAGTAATCCTGTGGATATAATGAAGCACTAATCCACACACACAAACACTGTGCTGTAACAGTGCAATCCTTTCCTAGAGTTATGCCAGCTAGTCTCTGCTCATGTTACTCCAAATTACAACGGAGTAGTCAAATCAAATCATTGTTAACTGCTGTGCCTTCGTTTGGTATAAGGTGGGGAGGGCAGAGTAGGGAATGTGAAAGTTGGGTTCCTGTTCTCCACCAGCACTAGGTTCTCCTTAACCCACTAATGTAAAGTTGCAACACTAGGATAGCCTAAGGAATCAACAGAGAGCCCAAGATGACTACTACTACTACCATCAATGCTGCACAAAGAGAAAGCCATCTTAGCTCAATCAATATGGCACCCATGCCCAAGTGGTAAAGCCAACTTGCAGCTGATCAGCTTAATCAAGACAATGAATGCCTTTCCTATTAAATTTCAGCATACCATGTAAATTTGTTATTTATTATAAATCATGTGCATTAGAATCACTGAGCTGGAAGGAACCTTGGAGGAGTGACGGAAAACAAGTCTGCCTCACCTTCTGCATGACGGCCCTTGTTTTATTAGAAAACTACCATCAGGTCTCCTCTTAACCTTCTTCTGCTCTTTGACCTTTGCTCCTAGTACTTGGTTTTCAGGTCTTTTACTGTCCTGGTCATCCTCTTTTAAAGCACTCCAGCTAGCCATAAGGAATGTAGTAAGAGCCTGCTGTATTAGTCCAGCAACCCATAAAGCCCACCATCTTGCTCTCACAGTGGCCAAGCAGTTGTCTATGGGACACTCACAAGCAGGGCATAAGGACTGTGGCTCTTTCCATTTTCGTGGTTTACAGAAACTGGTCTTCAGAAGGATAGTGCCTCCAGCAGAGGAGGCAAAACCTAGCCATCAGGGTTATAGTAACCACTGATCAGCGTTCTCCTTAAAATGTGGTGCCCAGAATTGGTCACATTACTCCCAAACAAGGCCTGCCCCATGCAGTATAGGGTGGAACATGTATTAGTGTTGGTAAGTTAAGCAAAGCCAACATCTGTAACTGAATCAAGAATAGCTGCACCTTTAGAAACATAATTTCACGGGCAAATGGAAAGAACCAACAATGCCTCTGATTTTCTGAGGGAATCAAGACCCGCAGCTCCTGCGTGTCATATTCTGTTCCTACTGAGCTTGTAATAAAAGAGTTCAGTATTGCACTTGAAAAAGCACTGTGCTCCTGACAGCGGTATTTTATATCTACGGTAGAATTTGTTATACATTCTTATACAAAATGGTATTTAATAGATAAGGTGTTGACACTAACCACAGGTCCTCTCTGGTCGGTTCTACAGCTGTTATAACACGATTATTAAATTCCAGCCGAGATCCAAGTACATCCTTCATTTTTAGTCTGAAACTACTCCTCCGGTTATTAGCAACCAAAATGAAAATAATAATAATAAATGAATGGCTCCCCCATATGTTTTAATTTAAATCTCATAAAGTAAACACAGCACAGATAAATGCATGGCTGGGTGGGAATTCCGTCTGACGTGAAGAGCACAGCGTCAGACCCGTGCAAAATTTGGTAAGAGGGGGAATGGCAGCTCTCCTGGCCATATTGAAAATGAAGACCAACATAAGCAGGGGTAGAAACCGCAGGCTCAGAGGCCATATGCAGTCTTATATGGCCCTTGAGACTCTACACTGGCCACAGCCTTCACCAGCCCTGCTCTGCACTCACCCAATGTTTTTGCTTGCCTGGAAAATGTTCTTGCTTCCCTAGGTTGATGAATGCAGACAACCCTCTGACTTTTGTATGGCTGGAATGCACAGCTTGTCTGAGGCCCAGGGCAGGAGTCTTGTTAGAATAACGTTGTAAACTCAAACAAAAAACAAGGTCCCCTGGCTGGCTTAGCCCTCCATGGCCCAGGGCAAGTGTACCCAGCTGCGCCCCACCCCGCCCAGGTCTGAGTAGCATACTGTAAAGGTAAAGGTAAGGGTACCCCTGCCCGTACGGGCCAGTCTTGCCAGACTCTAGGGTTGTGTGCTCATCTCACTCTATAGGCCGGGAGCCAGCGCTGTCCGCAGACACTTCCGGGTCACATGGCCAGCGTGACAAGCTGCATCTGGCGAGCCAGCGCAGCACACGGAATGCCGTTTACCTTCCCGCTGGTAAGCGGTCCCTATTTATCTACTTGCACCCAGGGGTGCTTTCGAACTGCTAGGTTGGCAGGCGCTGGGACCGAACGACGGGAGCGCACCCCGCCGCGGGGATTCGAACCGCCGACCATGCGATCGGCAAGTCCTAGGTGCTGAGGTTTTACCCACAGCGCCACCCGCGTCCCTTACAGCATACTGTACAAAGGACATCATAATAATAATGGTTGCTGTGCCAACGTTTGCAGCTAGTCCCACCTACCACTGCCATGTAGATCCAAAAGCTTGCCTACAGGGGAACTCAGTCCTCAGGCTGAAATAATGTTTCCCATTTTTGAATTAACTTTCCATGTCTTGAGCCTACTGTCCATTTGGGCAAGCATATTTGCAAACAAAGCTAGGCTAACGCTCCTATAACCCCATCATGATTGGTGAGGTTACTGTGCTGCTGTAGCACTACCATCTCATCCCAATCACATGAATGCAAGCCTCAAGACAGTTATTTATTTACCTGCTTTTATGGCCAAAGGGTCCTCTGAGTAAGGGCCAATTTTCAACCGATTTGTTCTAATAGATGCTTCTCGTTGCTTAATCCATGACTAATATCATGACTTGCCCTAGTTCATCCTCAGCTTTAAAAGTGTGTAATGGTACTTCTCAAGGGCAATACAGTGGTGCCCCGCAAGACGAATGCCTTGCAAGACGGAAAACTCGCTAGACGAAAGAGTTTTCCGTTTTGGAGGTGCTTCGCAAAACAAATTTCCTATGGGCTTGCTTCGCAAGACGACAATGCCTTGCGAGTTCCTGCGGGTTTTTTTCCCTTTCCCCCCTTTTTCTAAGCCTCTAAGCCGCTTATCAGCTGATCCGATCAGCAGATAAGCCGCTAAAAGCCGCTAAAAGCCGCTAATAGCGCTAATAGCATAAATCCGCCAATCCGTCAATGGGCTTGCTTCGCAAGACATAAAACCGCTAGACGCAGAGAATCACAGAACGGATTCTTTTCGTCTTGCGAGGCACCACTGTACAAATCTCACTCCCAATGCCACTAAGCGCCACTTAATGTACGTTGCTCAGTTTTATGACCAAGCACGCTATAAATCTTTCTAAACAAAAGAAATAAATATAAACAGACTTGTTTACCATAATGCATCCTGCTCCAATCCTGTAGAGAAGACAGAAGGGCAAGGAGGCAAGGCAGATCTGTTAATGGTAGTACCAAGGACAGCTCCTAGAGAGCTACCTGCTCTAATTAGGGTTGGAAGGGAATGGAAGCCTTTTGAGCTCTTGCCTCCAGCCTATCTCTCTTAGGCTCCACCCCCTTCTGGAAAGAGTCTCTTATAGGACCAACCCCCTTGCCTGGAGAAAACAAGCACCTGTCCCGGGCTCCAGGGCCTTCTCCCTGGAGCCCATTCAGTGCTGCTGGAGTGGGAAGCTACTGCGGGAGGCACTCCATTCCTCAGGCTTGGGGGACAAGGTGCCCTTGTTCCTCTTGGTTTCCCAATCCTCTCTGGGTTCTGGAGCCACGACATAATGTGCTACCTGCGGGCCTGCATTTGTAAAACCGCCTGGAAACTGCAGTTTATTCAAAACCCAAGCACAAGGTTATGAACTGCAGCTGCTGGCTGAGAACAAGTCTCACCACTGCATGAACAATTCCACTGGCTCCCAATCCATTCCGAAACACAAGTGTGGGGCTCACCTTCAAAGCACTACACATCTACCCCCACTTCAATCTATCTGCGTAGGTAATCTTCAGGTAGTCCCTTTCAGCTACAGGCTTTCACCTTGCAGTGAGTCATCTGCAGAGACCGGGGAATTATGTCAGAATGTTGTTTATTGATAGCTCAGCTTTTAATACCATCCTCCCGGACATTCTTATTAAAAAGCTGATGGATCTGGACCTTTCTTCTACCATCTGTGACTGGATTAAAGACTTTTTGAGGGATCAGACACAAACAGTGAGGACTGGAACTGTTACATCTACCTCCCTGAAGCTTAGCACTGGCACCCCACAGGGATGTGTGCTAAATCCCTACCTGTACTCATTGTACACATATGACTGCATATTATCTGATCCATCCAAAGTAATTATCAAGTTTGCAAATGATACTACCATAATGGGCCTAATTGCAGGCGGAGATGAAACAGTGTACAGGGGGGAGGTTCAAAAAGTATCTACATGGTGCTTAGAGAACAACTTGCACCTAAATATTAGTAAGACAAAGGAGATGGTGTTGGACTTCTGGAGGAAGAGAGGGGAACCTGCCCCGTTATATATTGGGGGGGGGCTGTGTGGAGGGAGTCTCCTCCTTTAAATTCCTGGGAGTTTACCTTAGTGAGGACCTCATTTGGAAAATCAACATAACTCAGGTGGTCAGAAAGGCCCAACAGAGACTCCATTTCCTCAGGGTTTTGCGAAAGAATAATGTTACACAACAATTGATGAACTCCTTTTACCGGTCCTTTCATATTGTATCACAGTGTGGTACGCTGGCTTGACAGCCACAGACAGAAAGTCTCTACAGAGGGTGGTGAATACAGCACATGATATCATGGGCTGTCCCTTGAGTCCACTAGATGACATCGCAAGGGTTCATTGCCTTAGGAGAGAGAGAGAAATTCTCAGGGATGACTCACACCCCGGCCATCACCTCTTTAATCTTCTACCTCGGGCAGGAGATATAGAAGTATAATCAGCAGTACCAACAGGCTAAAAAATAGCTTCTATCCGTGGAATGATATTGAGTGTTTGGGTTTGGGGAAGGGATGCTCATTTAATTTCATTGTACACAGGTTGTACAATGACAATAAAGGTATTATTATTATTATTATTATTATTATTATTATTATTACTACTACTACTACTACTAAACTGTTTTTGTGACTGTGGCATTCAATTTACTCCCCAGAGGCGCTTGTCTGGTACCTTCTCTGCAATCTTTCCAGTACCAGGCAATGACTTTTACTATTTTTTATTTGAACAGGTCTTTTAACTGTTTCCAATTAGATTGTTTTAATACTGAATATAAGTGGAACATGCCAGCATGCAATGCATAACTGTATCTCTTCTGGTAGACCAAGAGCAATACCTTCAAAGGGGAAAAAAACAGGCATCTGAGGAGCAAACACAGTAAATAATTTCAAAGCAAGTCCTTTTTAAAAGATTATTCCCATCAAATTGAGCAGAATGATGGAGGGAGGGAAATCCCAGACATATCTTAAAGTTTTGCAGGATAAGATAAGAGGTTGGATCTACTACAAATATGACTTCACTGTCTTTCTTTTAAAGTTTCAAATCAATAAGGGATGAAATCTATATGGAAGCAAAAAAGATGAACTAGCCAAATGGGAAGAGAAGCTTCTGCAAATAATATTTTGGACACCTCAGCAGGTCTGTGTTCATAGCATATATACTGTCACTGCTGTCTTTCCCTCTGCTGTAGGCCGGCTGCTTGAATACCAAACTTATTAAACTATAACTCTGAATTCATCCACAATATATAACATTCCAGATGTCGTACCAGCTGGGAACAGACCCTTAGGCCATCTTTGCCTGATCTCTTAGTCACTTTCCAGCTTTGGCCAGGCAGCCATCCAAAAATGTGAGGGAAAGTGTTAAAAACAGATGTCAGAATTAATGGTGTCTTTTTTCTGAGTGGTAGGAAATACAGAAAACTTACACCCTACACTTAATACTTCTTCTTTAAACTATGAACTATGTTGTCAACAAAATGTTGGTTTTAAATTAAATCATAGCATGGTAAACCTAATTCATCTGTTGCTTTCCTAACAGGTTATGTGTCCATCAACTTGGATACACATTTTTGAATTAAATAAAACCACACTGGACGCTTTTGATATTTTCTGAAAACTACTACTGGGTGCTTTTGATTCGCTGAATTTTCAAAACATATATATTTTTCATGGCTACCATTTTTTTGCGGTATCATTCTAAACTAGAAGGACTCAATATTACATCTGCTTAGCAATAATAAACTTGCCTAAGTATCTTATACTGTACTTAATGAGGGGGAAACAGATACAACGCTTCCAATCACATAAGGTGGTGAATAATCTTGTATGTCAGCTGATTCCAAGCAAAGCAGAAGCAAGACTTTAATAAGATACTACTAACCACAATATGCAATCGCTGACTACACTCCCTGTGCCGCCATTGAGAGAATTTCTGTTCCTCATTCTAACAGGAAGGGAAATGCTAACAAAAAGAGTTCCTCTTACAAGGTACCATCCCCATCCTTCGTCAAGTCTTTGTTTTTCCATCTTCAAAAGGTGCATTTTAGTGGGCTTAACTGAAGCCGGGGCTTTGATGTGGGCGAACTTTGGGGGCTGCAATGCATCAACTAAAGCAACAAAGTTTGACTAAAGATTAGCTCCAAATTAGGAACGCAGAAAGCTGCCCGTATTGGGAACATAGGAAGTGGCCAAAGGTTTCCCATCGCTGATTTATTCCACTGGAATGTTGGTTCATTCTGGCGAGCCACAGCTGAAAATTAGGATGGGGGGGGGAACACAACCTCTTAGTATGATACTGCAGGGTGCACATACTCTCTTGAATAGGCATGGGGAAAGAGAGTAGAAAATTTAATCACCTTTTAAAAGATGCAATGAACTCGTTCAGGTTATTTGAGCTGGGGGTAGCGGCAGGGGTGTGTGTGCTGTCCTAGTGCCCTGCTTGCGGCATTTGACTGGCTGCACTTGGTAACAGAATATTGGGCTGGATGGACTAAATCTGGGGTGGGGAACCTCAGGCCTAGGTACTGAATGAATGTGACTCTCCTGAACCTCAGGTCCAGGTACTGAATGAATGTGACTCTCCTGAACCTCAGGTCCAGGTACTGAAGGTCACTCTCCTGAACCTCAGGCCTAGGTACTGAATGAATGTGACTCTCCTGAACCTCAGGTCCAGGTACTGAAGGTCACTCTCCTGAACCTCAGGCCTAGGTACTGAATGAATGTGACTCTCCTGAACCTCAGGTCCAGGTACTGAATGAATGTGACTCTTCTGAACCTCAGGTCCAGGTACTGAATGAATGTGACTCTCCTGAACCTCAGGCCTAGGTACTGAATGAATGTGACTCTTCTGAACCTCAGGCCTAGGTACTGAATGAATGTGACTCTCCTGAACCTCAGGCCTAGGTACTGAATGAATGTGACTCTCCTGAACCTCGGGTCCAGGTACTGAATGAATGTGACTCTCCTGAACCTCAGGCCTAGGTACTGAATGAATGTGACTCTCCTGAACCTCAGGCCTAGGTACTGAATGAATGTGACTCTCCTGAACCTCAGGCCTAGGTACTGAATGAATGTGACTCTTCTGAACCTCAGGCCTAGGTACTGAATGAATGTGACTCTCCTGAACCTCAGGCCTAGGTACTGAATGAATGTGACTCTCCTGAACCTCAGGTCCAGGTACTGAATGAATGTGACTCTCCTGAACCTCAGGCCTAGGTACTGAATGAATGTGACTCTCCTGAACCTCGGGTCCAGGTACTGAATGAATGTGACTCTCCTGAACCTCAGGCCCAGGTACTGAATGAATGTGACTCTTCTGAACCTCAGGCTTAGGTACTGAATGAATCTGACACTCCTGAACCTCAGGTCCAGGTACTGAATGAATGTGACTCTCCTGAACCTCAGGCCTAGGTACTGAATGAATGTGACTCTCCTGAACCTCAGGCCTAGGTACTGAATGAATGTGACTCTTCTGAACCTCAGGCTTAGGTACTGAATGAATGTGACTCTCCTGAACCTCAGGTCCAGGTACTGAATGAATGTGACTCTTCTGAACCTCAGGCTTAGGTACTGAATGTCACTCTCCTGGCCTCTCTCATTGGGATTGGTCCCAGGCCACAACTGCTCCCCAGCCAAACCCAACAATGGTCCTGCTGTACGGAGGTAAGCATTTGCATTCATTGTCCTGCCCACTTGCATCTGGTCCTGCCCACCACTGGCATGTGTCCCCCGCCACCCGAAGAGCAAGCAGCTCCTGGGCTGAAGAAGGCTCGCCAACCCTGGACTAGATGGAGGAAAGTCACAAACTGGGTGTAGGGTAGAAGTAGAGGTGAAGCCTGAGTTCCAAACACGACCCCCCCCCCAATCAACTCCCCTTCTGTTCATCTACTTTAAAGCCATAAAATCCCACCCAGGATTTAATCCTGCTCAATTCTAGGGCTGGGCGATATATCATCCCAAACCGGCCTGAAGTCCATATTGGGATATCGTTTTTGACCTGGCAATTTAACGTGAATCATGATGTGTGTTAGGGCTGAGTGATATATTGTCCAAAAACAGGTCTCATGTCTGTATCATGATATTTGTTTCATGACTTTTGACCTGGAAATATATTGCGAATCCTGATGTGTGTGCTATGCAAAAATCACAATGTGGGAAAAACCATGAAGCCAGCTAAAGCCTCTACATAGCTCTATCCTTATTTCAGACATTGTTGTGTATCAGTATATCACGACGTTTAGCTGGTGGTATATCGTGATGTTGAAAACCAGATATTGCCCAGCCCTACTCAGCTCTGTACAAGTCAATCTTCATTCAATTAATTTACCTCCAAGGACTAATTTTCTATTTGGTGTCCAAAAAGAGTGGGGGAGAAGAATCCCTATCATCTTTCTAGCCAGTAGTGGGGAAACCTATGACCTCTGGACCTCTGGACATTGCTAAACTACATTTCCCATCATCCCTGGCCATGGAGTCGAGAAACACCTGGAGGACTAAAGGTTCCCCATGCCTGGAACAAATGTTTAATGACTATTATTAAAAAAAATAAGCACGTGACAAAAATGAGAAGGTCTGCTTAATTGGGATTGATTTAACAAAGAGACCTTATAGTCGCAAGAGGCAGAAGATCAAGTCTAAACAGGGAAGAGTTCGTCCTTCATAAAACAAAAGTTTCAAATGTTTTCAATTTTCTGAAGTCCATATGGCCGCCTGTAAACACAGATTGACCTTAATGTGTGCTTGCCTGCAGCAAAGGAAAATCAAATTAGCTAGCTATAAAGGAAGAGGTGGTTTTAGCTTACTAATTTGTTGTAAGAAATCCAATACCGTATCACAAGAGCTAGCAATGGGGCCATTTACCATCGGATCCAAACTGCCCTTTAAGTAATACCCAAAGAATCTTAATCAGATTCCAAAGTTCCAAGGACTTTGATATTTTCTGGCTGTTGCACCAGTTCCTCAAGTAATTGAATCACATGCGTAATCTTAAGATTTATTCTACATTCAAGAGGTCTCTGCTAAACCCTACTATTGCAACTTCTTCAATAATAATTCCATGTCATTCAGCCTTTCAAGCTCTTGCGCCCCAGAATTTCACCTTAACAACTCATAAAACCTGGGACCTTAGCGAAGTCAGCCAAGAATTCCCTTACTGGTACACCAACCTGGTAGGGCCAAAGGGTGGTATATTTTTTAAAAAAACAAAACAATGTAAGTTGTGTGTCCTTGTTTCTCAATTTGATCCTTTTACGTGGTTTCGTATGTTTTGTGGTATTTTGTGCATTGTGATTTGCCGTTATTTTATTGATTATAGTTTAGCAATTCTCTACTGTAATTAAGTGTAATACTGTTTAATTATTATTTCCTGATATTCAATTTTACTGTTTACTATTATATTCTAATGGATTATTGAATATTGCTTTATTTGATACAAGTTGTTTATTTTAAAGTTATGTTTTTATCGTGACTTTTTTTGTATTGGGTCAGATTGTTATTAGGTGTGTGTGATCTTTGCTGCCTATTTTGTTGTTTATTCAGCTTGTAAACTGCCTTGTGTATAGTAATACAGAAAGGTGGAAGACAAATTAAAAGTGAAATGAAATGAAATGGAACTACAAGATGACAACCCACACCAGCCTGTAAGCCTGGCTACCACAGTAGACCAGAGTACATCAAGGGGTACTTCCAGATTTCAACCAAAGCTCCTAGGTCACATTTGGTCATTGGTTACTTTTGAACAACTACAGCAGGGATGGGGAACCAGTGGCCGCCAGATGTTGTTGCACACCTGCTCTCCAGTAACAGCTGGTGAGATGGAGCAGAGCTACCCTCCCAACACAGATAGATGCCCTAGTGGAGGCAATCTGGTACCCACCCAATCTCACCGCCGACCTGACTTTCCCCAGGTCCAGGTAAGCTACAGCAACATCTGTGTCAGGAGGATGGCTCTGTCCTAACATACCAGTTGCTACTGCTGCTGTCATGCCTGGTCATTGGTCATGATGGCTGTCACTGATGGGGAACAGGGGGACCAGAAACACATGGAGGTTTCTCAACTCAGGACTAGAGGAATCTGCTTCTGCTGCTGACTACACAGTTATTTTTATGCATGTGCTTCGTTGTAGGGAAACCTCTAAGAGGTATACAAGGAATATTAAAGTTATCAATAAAAACAATTTAAAATATTTTAACAGATGTTCAAACTGACAGACTTATCCAAGATGGTGAAATGAACATGTTTAATTGGGGGAAAGTCATTGTGAACATTTGTTAAACATTGGAAACCTCCCAAAGGTTCATTTTTGAGTGAAAATGAAAAAATGAAATAATGATACCTGGATTTGAGGATCGAAGATAATGTTTGCTTATAGAAAGTGGCTTTGTTGGGTGTTATATTGCATTGGACAAAGTCAATATGAAGACAGATGAAGAAGCGGAAGTGCTTCACTTTCTGAATCTTATTTTTCTCTTTCTTTTTTAACCTCTTTTCTACTCTTTTTTCATTTATTTCTTTGTCTTTCTCTATTTCTCCCCTCTCCCTTTTTGTGTTTTTTATTGTATCTTGGTTTGGTTTTTTTAAAGGGAAAAAGTTATTAAGTTTTGCATTTTTCTCTATAAACCTTAATAAAATTAAAATAATAATAATAATAATAATATTTTTAAGATACTTAAGATAATTAATGGTAAAAGTGGTTGAAACATGTCAACATTTATGTATCCGGATAGGCTTGCCTAAATAAAAATTGTTTTAAATGGGTGCCCCAAATGGTGCATCAACAGGCAGGAAGTTCTGAAGTTTAAGTACTAAACTTAAAAGAACCACACTAAAAGAACCACTTCTTGCACGTGCGGAATGAGTATTATGTGGCACCTGTAGCAGTGCTAGTTCCACAAATCAAGGAAGTCGTGTGAGCACATATGGAGGTAAGGCCCATTCTCGTGTCGTCACCCTGGTCTGGATCTCTCACAGAAGAGGCACACGAAGAAGGGCCTCAGATGATGAACGCAGAGTTTATATGGGGAGAGGCGGTCCTTGAAGTATTGCGGTCCTAAGCCGTTTAAGGCTTTATATGTCAAAACCAGCACACTGAATTTTATCCCATTTTTTAAATTCTACAACTGGATTAGAAATTGCATTTGTGCATGCTTTTATATTTTTATTGTTAAATTGCTTCAGGGTGCATCATGGGAAGCAGTTATCAAATGAAATTAATTGACTGTTTTAAATCCTTGTTTTGCCCCAATCCTGAATAAACTGGGGGAATAAAAGGGCCTCATTTTTAGGGGTTTTCTGGGAATTTCCCACAACAAATGCACAATACGTAAAAGACAGACAAAGATCACTGAAACCATGGGTGACCAGATCCTGGAGTATGTGACGGATACATGCTTAAGAATGCCTGCCTGCCCCTCTGCATTTTATGCATTTGCTAGAGAGGAAACACTGGGGAAACCACAGCAAAATGCAATTACCAGGTGAAGTGTGAAGTGGCTTTTGGTCTGTTTTCATCTCAAGGAACATATAAGAACCCTGTCAGTTTAGATAAATGTCCTGCAAATTTAGCTGGTAAAGGGAATATACAAATCCTTTGTGTAGAAGTAAATCTTCTGATGTTTCAGTTTGTTTTGGCTCTGGAGAAAGTTCTGAATACAGTGGGGGACCTATAGACTCCATCATCACTGCACAAGGCAATCTTTTCTCTTCCCCTGCTACCAGAGTTGTGTGAATGGCCATGTGGAAGAAATTCCTAACGCTTGTTCTGAGCCCCCTAGTACCCTTCCTGTCCTAAGAGTGGAGAGTAAATTTATGGCACATGTTACACACCATAATGAACCCTCTAATGGAGATAAACACGAAAGCTAAACGGAGTCTCATTCAATTTGTATCTGCCACAAACTGGGGCTGAAGGGAAAATACTTCTCTATGCTGCATTCTTTCACAATTCTGCTTAAATTAGTTAAGAAAACACAAGATGTCGTTGATTAATGCATAATGAGTTACTGATGGAACTAATTCATTACTAAACTGTTCTGCCTTTCCACAACTTCTCGGTATTGGTTGGACTAAACTACCAGCAGGGTCTTAGGAAAGGGACGTTAAATATTGAGAGTGACAGGCCACAGTAAGCTGAATAATGTTACGTAAGTGCTTGGTACCACAAAATGAAGAACACGAGAAGAGCAAAGGCCCATATAAGAAGTTCACAATGGGACATGAACACAATAGCCTTCCCCCACTGATGTTCTGTGATGTTTGACTGGAAATCAAAGGCATGCTGCCACTAATCCTAGTGTAGCCATTAATAACTTTATCCTTCATGAATTTGTCAAAATCTGTGAAGAAGAGGAGGAGGGGGGGGGGGAGAAATTTTGATGTGTCAAGGCAAGCCACAATGCAGGAGGGAAAAGTTGCAAATGTTATTCAGTTGAGAAGCAAAGTACAGTAAATCATATAACAAAAATGCACAAGGGATTTTTATATTCTAGAGCCCTTCAAAACTGATGCTAAATTCCTGAATGAAGATGTATAAGATGGCCCTTATCTGAGGACAGGCTGCTGCTTCATGGCTGGTCTAGTGTCCAACCTGGCTGTTGTCAGGTGAGAGGCTGGTTAAGCCAAAACAGTTCTAGGTGTTACTCTTTGTATATGAAGTCAGTACGTAATGGCTTGGACCACTTGTGGGATCTCCTTCTCTGTAGTGCAGGCATGGCCAAACTGGGCCCTCCAGCTGTTTGGGGACTACAGTTCCCATCATCCCTGACCACTGGTCCTGTTAGCTAGGGAAGATGGGAGTTGTAGTCTCAAAACAGCTGGAGGGCCAAGTTTGGCCATGCTTGCTATAGTGGCTCCTGTGTGTGGAATGATCTCCTTAGGGAGGTTTGCCTGACACCTTCATTATATATATATTTAGGCAACAGGCAGAAAATGTTCCTTTTCAACCAGGCCTTTGGCTGATTAATATTCAAGAGCCTTTTAAGTGTGTCTGTAGGAAAATTTTCATCACAGGAAGAGCTTAAATGCATTCAATACTGCTTTTTTATTTATTTGTTTGTATTTCAAAATCATTTGTATACCAAGGCAGTCTGCTGATCAACAAAATTTAACAATATAATCCATATATAAGACATATAAGCCAATACAAGTAGCAAAAACTCACTACCCAGTACTGATTACCAAAGTGTACATAAGTTGCACGGCAGCTAAGTGGTTAACAGAAACCCAGCCAACTGGGAAGCCCAAAGAAAAGTTGCAAAATAACAACAACCACCCCACCTCCACTTTCGAACCGAGGCCACTCGTTGTGCTTGATTTATGCCATATCTGCCTATGACATAAGATTGACTTGTAAGCACAAGCAAGAATTTCCTGGCCTCCTTCCTCCAACAGCACAGCCACAAATCAAACACACATTGCAGCTGATTAAGGAACTAATTTCTTCTGACCGTTTGTTCATATTGTTTAACTTTTTTTCATCCTGCAAAGCAGCTTATTTGTTCGTTCTTTTATAACAACTTTCAGAGACAGGAAGAACGAGCATTAATTTTTAAAAACAAAAACAAAACAAAACCCCAAAACACTGCTTTGCGTCTATATTTTAGGATATGAGCCAGGTTAAAACTAGCAGACTAGGTGACCAGCAGCCTAGTGGCGGCTCAGTTGAGCATGAATATACGTGGGGTCTTGTATCACTACAATCTGCTGTAAACTGCCTTGAGGATAACTTGATCAATAAGCGGGGTATACATCATTGAATAAGTATTAAAATTATTGAGACGCAACATATGGCCATAGGGACCATTTCAGCCTACAAAATGAAACATTTACACAGCAGGCTTATCTGTATTTACTTTGAAGTAACTCCCGTCATGGTATTTAGTGCTTACTGCATTTAAGTTGCAATCCTAGAGATGCCTAGGTAAAGGTAAAGGGACCCCTGACCATTAAGTCCAGTCGCGGACGACTCTGGAGTTGCGGCGCTCATCTGCTTTACTGGGTGAGGGAGCCAGCATTTGTCCACAGAAAGATTCCGGGTCATGTGGCCAGCATGACTAAGCCGCTTCTGGCGAACCAGAGCACGGAAACGCTGTTTACCTTCGCGCTGGAGAAGTACCTATTTATCTACTTGCATTGGCGTGCTTTCGAACTGCTAGGTTAGCAGGAGCAGGGACTGAGCAACGGGAGCTCACCCCGTCACGGGGATTCGAACCACCAACCTTCTGATCAGCAAGCCCTAGGCTCTGTGGTTTAGACCACAGCGCCACCCGCATCCCAGATGCCTTCATGGAAATAAATCCAGTTGAAGAAACAGGGCTTCCAAATAGGCTTGACTACGATAGGACCTATATGTGATATTGCTAAACATATTCAGTTTGATCTTTTATCAAGCAACATAATGAGCCAAGTAAATTTTCAAAAAATAAAATAAAATCAGTGTGCCAATACTGTTATAGATTGGGGGTGCAATCTAGATGTCATCTTCAGGATCTCATCCAAGCCTTTGATTTTAGATCTGCAAAAGGGAAGTATTCAGGAAAATAGTCTGTTAAAAAAAAACGGTAAAACCAGTCTTTTTGTTAAGTTAATGGCTCTAGCCAGGTCCATTAAGTATTTCTTTGCATGACTAATGAATGGTTTGTGTGACTAATGACTGGTTGCTCTACCAATGACCCACAGCCCAGTTGCCTTCAGCCAACTAGCAAATATTTCGTGCCCTGCAAAGCAATGGGAACTTTTCTAATTAAAAATCGAAGGATATAGAGTTCAGGCCCACATGCTTTTTAAAATCGCACTCTAAGCCATCAACAAGGGTTCCTTGGTGATAATTGTTCCAAATCAACATTCACAATCCTTTACACAAAAGCTTCATCTTCCCAGGCAACCATTCTGATCAGTGTTGAAAAGCATCAAGCTAACAGCAAAAATCCAGTGGTTTGCAAAACTCAAGCTGCGTATAGCATGCTTGTAAGTGGGGCTCTAATTCCAGTTTGTAAATAAGTCACTTGCTTGGACATCTGGGGCAGGTAATAATCTGCTCTAAGCAACTAAAGAGAAAAAGCTTCCCCTGCCACTATCATTTTCACACTATCAAGCTGCCACAAGAAAGTAACATAAATTACTTAAGCAAAGGTAGTTTTAAAAAGAAAAGAAAGCCTGTGTGATAGCAACTTCTGTGGATTTATTCAACAGTTCTAGTAGGCATTGCATAGGTAAGCACATTTAATGACATCTATTTTTACAGGAGTCACCTAGAGGGTTTTTTGTGACTAATAAACCAAATAAGAAGGAAGATGGAAGTGTTTCACTGCCAAAAACCGCTTGCCTTTAAAGTAATTTCCAGTAAAGTGGGTTGAGGCATACTTAAAAATGATAAACACCATGAAATTTTCTGTGGCTCCTCACCTAGTTGAGATGCTGTTTCCCTTCAAAGATTGTATCTTTATCCTCAACCGAGTAGATCTTAGCCAGGAAACAGGATGAAAGAGATGCTCTGTACAGGTCTTACCAAACAGGCTCTCCACTAATGTCCTTGTTGGTGGTCTGTCATCTGGAATGATTTTATTACTTGGAAGCGGTACTTTTGAGTGTCAAGAAAACTAGAGGATATATGTTTTCCTGTTCTACTAATATTTGGAAAAAATAACTGTTTTCTTCAGGCAACCAGAGGGACAAGAGCAAAAATTAAAAGAGGATGTAGAAAAGAAATAAAAGGATCAGCTATTTTTATGGTAAAGCTCAGTTAGCATATTCGGCTGTTTGAGAGGGGACCCAAGCATAAACGCCCTTTCCCAAAATCATTTGGGGTAAGCGGGAAGGTATTTTGTTTCTGGCACAGAGTGTCTAAAAGTCAAAGTACTTCAACACTACAGAAGAATAACTTATGCAACAAGTGAGATATGATCTCTAACAATTCAATCGAATTTTATTGATATGTATAATGTGCACGCACGCAAACACACAAAGCCGTGAGTGTAGGTAGACACACACATGCTGAATATGAGATTCATGCTTAATGCAAGTTCAACAAAGAATGTACATAAATGCCAAAAACGATGCAGCCACAAAAATGTGTAAATAATGTGCACAAAAATTTACTGTATGCATGGGGGATTTTGCACCAGATAGCAAATGGCCGAGGCTCAACCAGGAGTGGGAATTTAAACTCGGATCTCCTTAACTTGTTGTCTTTAATAGTATTGCACAAGAACTACACTAGACTGGTGTCTAACTGTACAGTGGTACCTTGGGTTACAAACACTTCAGGTTACAGACTCTGCTAACCCAGAAGTAGTACATTAGGTTAAGAACTTTACCTCAGGATGAGAACATAAATCGCACGGCGGTGGCCGGTGGCAGAGGGAGGCCCCATTAGCTAAAGCGGTACCTCAGATTAAGAACAGTTTTAGGTTAAGAACAGACCTCTGGAACAAATTAAGTTCGTAACCAGAGGTACCACTGTATTCCTACTATGAAACAGGGATACTGCCTTGGCAAATCACTATTACTTCCCCCACCCAGTTATTTGATAATATATGAGCGTGTAGAACTGCAAACCTTTCCATCTGCATGTAGTTCCTTAATACCTACAAGACAGCGTAAAAAGGTTTTTATACAGCCTTGCTTAAAACCATAAGCGCACTCTTGCCAGACCAAAGGAGTGCATAATGAACTATGAGAGGAGAACATGAATCCATATGCAACACTGCTACAACAGAACAGAGCACAAGTTGTTCCTATTAATATTTTACTTGTCTCCCATTTCACACTAACAGTAAGTCTTTTAGGGTAGCAAATGCTTTCTGAAAGGTGTGGAAGTAGTGGCATTATTCTAAACAGGTTACATACCAACTTAGGAATGGAAGTCCAGGTTACATTATGTAGAAGCCTTCCCCTTTTCTTAAGCAAAATTGCCATCTTGAAAAAAAATTTAAAATTATAAAATAAAGGAAGTGAATGTTGAGTTGCAGAAATGGCAATATTGAAATGAGAGCGAGGGGGAAACTGCGCAGAAAAGGATAGTTTGCAAAGTCCCTTTTCTGTGAAACTGGGAGTGGGACGAGCAATAGCTGACTCACTCAAATGCTGGCTTTGCAAATAATGTATTTTATGGCTCTGATTTCGCCCCAGACTGAAAATGAAATAAATCTTTTTTCAACACCTTCACAGGCATTATTGTCCAATGGATCGTGCTCTTTGTCTCCTTTCAGCACTGACATATGCTTTGCGGTTTCCAAAGCATGTTTGATTAAATTGGGCTTTATTGCCTCCTCATCCAAATATCTCTCCGTTCAGTTAAACTCTTTTGATCAAAAAGCAACCACTTTTCCTTTTAACAAGACTGTCATAAACGTGGCCCGTATTGCAGCTGCGTTTTACTGCTTGATATATTATTACTTTCCCAGGTGTCTAGAACAGGGTACATGTCATCTGAATCAGAAACCCCTAGGGTAAACCCAAGCCAGAAGTACTTTGCTTTTATAACACAACAGCATCTCCAAAAGCATGAGCAGAAGTTCCAACATGCTCAAAGATTCTAAGTGCTCCCTTTCTCCCCAACTGCTATTAATAATAATTAATAAGAAGTAGGTTGCATTTACCCTTATGGATTACTGCTTCTGTCTCCCTCCTGGATTCGAGGCATGGATGATCCCAGCTGATCAGGTGTCATGGAAAGAACAGGGTAATGTCATGGTACCATGCTGCCAATCAGATTTGGCTACAGAATGACATCACTGCAGGCACACTACCGTAGTTAACTGAGTGTAAGGGCAATGTATTCACATGAGAAATACCAGCCAGTCACTCACTATTGTAAAGTGGATGACATCACCACATTATGTGGAGAAGCAGATTTGGCTACTTGATGGCATCACTAAAGGCAAATATGCACAATTAATACAGCGTGTGTGGGGTAAATCAGCCTCAGATAACCAAAATGCTTAACTCTAATTAATGCATGAAGGGGTTAAGAGCACAGAGGAAGCTGTCCTGCCAAGTTTAGCCAGGTCACACTCCCTCACCTTGGAAGTAAGGGTTACCAAACTCATGTTTCTTCTTTTCTTCCCTTTTTACCACGTGAACCCAACCAGGAAGGATGTCTAGGCCAGTGTTTCCCAACCGGTGTTCCGCGGCACACTACTGTGCCGTGAGACATTGGCTGGTGTGCCGTGGGAGGGAGGCGGGCGAGTCGGGCGGCTCCGCGGTGGTGGTGCCGAGCGGCGGGGCAGCGCGTGCAAAAGGGAGGAGCGCGAGACAGCGGAGGAGGAGGAGGCCGGCATGTCCGGGCAGCAGCAGCAACAACAGCAGCAGCAACTCCCGGCGACGGCTCCTCAAGCCCCGCCGCCGCCCCCTCCTCCGCCCGCTATCGCCGCCACCACCACAACAGCCGCCGCCGCCTCAGTTGCCGCCGTCCCTCAGTCCCTCGCTCTGCTGCCTCCTCCCACCCCCAAAGCTTGGAGGTTCCCCGGCAAGGGGGAGGGAAAAAACTTTCACTTTCGTGCGTCCCTCCCGGCGTGACGCTGCGCGCTGACGTCACGGGGCGGGGCTTTAATGGTGGTGTGCCGCGAGATTTTTTTTCAGTAAACAGGTGTGCCGTTGCCCAAAAAAGTTTGGGAAACACTGGTCTAGGCTGCCTGCTCCAAGCTCAGACCACGCAGTTTAAGCAGTCTTTGTGTTTCTATACAAATAATTTGTAAACATTTACCAATTTTAAAACTAAGTCTTTTCTTGCAGTTGTATGGAAAAGCAAATGAATCTTACGTTTGAAGAGTTTGTAATCAAACCATTTTTAACTACTGAAAGTGCGGTCTCTTTCTATTCTAACAAAGTGGGGAGCTTTGTAAGCGACTTAGAGGGGGCTATTTTGAAGGTCTAATGGCTTTATTTTGATGAATATTTCATGATTTTAAATCTCTGCTGGGGTTCTCTCACCAAAGAGTACTTGCCCAAATGCTGGATCTTGGCATCCAGGGAATTCTCCTTTTATTCTTTAAATACCAACAAAATACAAAATGCCCTGATTAGAAACTGGGCACCCTTGTTCCTGCCCTAGCTAGCAATCCAATACCATATAACCACCCTCTCAACACCACATACCGTATTTTTACATGTACAGTGGTACCTCGGGTTAAGTACTTAATTCGTTCCGGAGGTCCGTTCTTAACCTGAAGCACCACTTTAGCTAATGGGGCCTCCTTCTGCAGCCGCGCCGCCGGAGCACGATTTCTGTTCTCATCCTGAAGCAAAGTTCTTAACCTGAGGTAATATTTCTGGGTTAGTGGAGTCTGTAACCTGAAGCGTCTGTAACCTGAAGCATATGTAACCGGAGGTACCACTGTATAACACAACCCCATGTATAAGACGATCCCTATTTTTGGGAGCCCTCAACAGTTGTCGAGCTTCTTTTGTAAGTTCGCTAAGCTGTTGAGCAGCTTTTCGACGATGCCCCACTCTGGCTGACGGAACTGGTGCCGTAATACACCGCACACTGGCACTCACCAAATACTCTTCCTAAGATGGGAAGAGCAGGTAAGCAGCTTCCTCTCCAACATTTCTCTGCTACGGCTGCAGCACCAGCCCTCGCTTACTTAGCATATTAACCCGTGCATAAGACGGCCCACAATTTATCACCCAAAAAATCAGAAAAAGGTTGTCTTATACACAGAAAAAGGTGTGAAGAGTGGTCTCCCAACAACAGAATTTCCAGAAGCCAAGATGCTCTGTGATCAGAAATGGTGCTGGGTGTGAGAGACAAACCATCCTCTTTCACATTGTTCTATAAATCTCTGCATTATTCAGATTGCACTAGCAATGTGCTTTAAGTACCCATGAATGCAGTTCTGATTGTTTTGATGTGGAGTTCAATGGGATTCTGGGACACATTGTGTTATGAGTAAATTTCCACAGCAGGCCACACACTTCCTAGGTTTACTTTAGATCGTCTGCCAAGATTAACAGGGTCCCTTTCATGTTGCTTTCTTTGCCATTATATCTATTCCACATTTAGTGTAATGTATCTATGGCTTCTGGAGTACGCACTGCTGTTTTAATTATAAGAAACATGGTTTGTTATTTTCCAGACTCCCTGCTTCATCCATTACTACCCTCTCTTTACAATTTAACTTTTTTAACGTTCTACTTCAACAAGCTCAACATAAACAAAAACTGTGAAAGTGTAAAATGAAAATCTGTTCATTTCATATATAAATTTATCCAGTAAAAATGAACAATTCTCTGTTAAGGAAACCACATTTAGTCAAAATGGTACATAAAAAACAGGACACAAGAATTAGCTTACCATCTGCTATGGGCTGCACCTTGTGGAAGGTGTTTCAAGAAATTCCTTTTTAGAAAAGGCAATTGGCTTTTTAAACCAGGCATAAATACAGCTCCTTGCTACACATACTTCATTTTTTTTAAATAGATTTTTTATTAAAAATTTAAACAAAACATATTATCTTAAAACATATCATCCTTAATTCCCCCCCATTTTCCCCCTTCCCATAAAACAACCCCCCTCCCCACCCCACCCCAACTTCCCTCAGTTCCGATCTCTGGTTTCGCTATAAAATGCTATTCTCTGCATGTTACAGATTTGTATAGATCCTTAATTTGTCTAGCTGTTTGTTATCAAAAAAAAGTTTGTGACTGTTTATTCAAAACCTGCCAAGGAGTCCAATTCACTTTGTTGCATCTTTAAGTACTTTGTAAAAGGTTCCCATTCATCTTTAAAGTCACAGTTATCCTTGTTCCGTAGTTTATGTGTCAATTTTGCCAATTCTGCATAGTCCATCAGCTTCTCTTGCCATACTTCTTTTGTCAGAGTTTCCTCAGTCTTCCATCCTTGTGCTATTAAGACTCTCGCCGCCGTTGTCGAATACATGAAGATGTTTTTCAGCTTCTTTGGCAGGTCTTTCCCTACAAGCTACACATACTTCAAATTGCATTATGAACGCAATCAGATTTCGCCTTCCCGGGATGCTAAACAGGCAAGTGCCAGAAAAGTTGGATGATCTATGACAAGGTCGTCTTGGTACCAAGGGTGGGGAAATCCAAACAGTACCACCTCTGAGCAAAGTACAATTCAGAAGATGCTCTAGAGCAGTGTTTCCCAACCGGTGTTCCGCGGCACACTAGTGTGCCGTGGAACTTTGCCTTGTGTTCCGTGGAGGCGGGCGAGTCGGGCGGTGAGAGGCGGGGCGGTGGCGGCGAGCACACGCGGGGCGGCGAGCGAGCGAGCTCCCACATCCCATCGCCGCTCGCTACTGGGCCTGCGCATCCGCTCGCCACTGGGCCTGCCCCAGGAGGTGGGGTTGCGGGCATCACGCCCTTCCCCACGTGAGCGGGGAATCCCATCCGCCCCCACGTGAGCGGGGAATCCCATCTCAGCCCCCGCGAGAGCAGGGGAATCCCATCCAGCCACGCCTCCTGGCTGGCTGGAGGGGGCGTGGCTTGCCCTTTTTAGGGCCGGAGCGGAGGGGGCTCGCCCTCTCTTCTCCGGCTAGCCCCATCGCCGCTCGCTACATCCTATCGCCGCTCGGCGAGCACACGCGGGGCGGCGAGCGAGCGAGCTCCCACATCCGACAGCACCAAGCAGGGGCCCTTGGCCGTGCCGGTGCCCACCGTGCCCGCCTCCGCCCAGGAGGGCGGCAAGCAGCCACCGCCACCACCACCCCCGCCGCTGCCCAGCAACCGCGCCGCCGCCCCCGGCTCCCCGCGGCGGGTGATCGTGCAGGCTTCGACGGGCGAGCTGCGAGCTCGGCGGGCAGCGCCTCCGTCCGCAGCGCCCGCCTCGCGGCTCTCATTCCCTGCCAAAGCTCACTCAGCCAAGCCGCGCTCTCCTTCCTGCCTCGCTTTGCTGCCTCCTCCCCCCCCCACCCCCAAAGCTTGGAGGTTCCCCGGCAAGGGGGAGGGAAAAAATTGAAAACTTTCACTTTTGTGCGTCCCTCCCGGCGTGACGCTGCGCGCTGACGTCACGGGGCTGTAATGGTGGTGTGCCGCGAGATTTTTTTCATCAAACAAGTGTGCCTTTGCCCAAAAAAGGTTGGGAAACACTGCTCTAGAGCACAAGCCACATTGCTGTGTGTTAGAGGTATCGGTTGGTTGCTAGAGAGCAATCAGGCAATATCCTTCAATAGTCTGTTTTAAAGGTTTCTTATTGGTGATAAAAGCCGTTAGAATGCAGAGCACCACTATTCCGTGTCTTGCTCATTCACTGGCAGAATCTGAGAGTGGGCGGTCCTTAAACCTTCCCCAGCAGAGTAGTTTCTTGACGCCCAGTCTGCACCTTCCCTCTCTGCGCGGAAGCCTACTGCGCAAGGAAGGCGTGGGTAACGGAGGACCTCTCTCCTCCCTGCTTTGCTCAGGCAAGGTGTCCTGGCACCGCCTCACCTCCTCCGAGCCCTGCATCTCCTCTCCACTGGAGGCGTGGCTTCCTTCCTCCGCTGAGGAAGTGCTGCTTCCCACGATCGTTGAGGGCTCTCTGTAATCCACCCGGCTTCTCTCCTCTCGCCCCTGAGCCAATGGCAGTTCCCTGACACTGTGCTTCTTGCACTCATTGCAAGAGAACTTGCACTAGTCAATGTCATAATAGCTTTTGCACATGTAATTGTGTCCCAAACCTGCCAGCTGAGATGATCTCGTTAGGTGGTAGGACTACCTCTGACTATTATGCAATTTCCCCTTCAATAGTTGTCTATTAAACTGTTGTGCAATATTATGGCCAGACCTTAGTTAGACACTACACTACACTACACTAGCTTTGGTTCCAAAATCCAATTTGTTTGCTGACAGGCAGGAAGAGTATCATGGCACATGGGGGAAGGAGGAACATGCATACAAATGGCACATTTAGGAGCACTAAACCATGGTTTGGCACTATTCCTGACCCAATTCTACATACCTTTTGGCGTCTCCTGCTTTCCCCTGTATCTTTTCTATTAGCAAAGCTATTTGTACAAATACTTTTCTATATATATTTCGCATTATAACATCTTTGTTTTGCATTAGATTTATAAGTTTTGGCTTTTGCAATGTTGCTCTTGGTGCCATTTTTATTTTTTATTTATTTCGTCAAAGAATGAAGCCCACAAGTAAAACTAAATACTGCATTTTTTATGTGTATAAGACTATATTCCCCCCCCCCCAAATTTTTTAAAGTTTAAAATTGGGGGTTGTCTTATGCACGGAATGTTGCAATTATTTATTTCTTATTTTGGGGCTCAAAAAACAGGGGTCGTCTTATACATGGGGGCGTCTTATACACAAAAAATATGGTAATATTAAAACTGCTGTTTGTCCCTTTATAAATACTGCACCAGACATTAAGATAACAGGCCTGCTTTGAGAGCACACATGCCCCATTGTTCCCTTGGAAAGATTAAAAAGAACTCCGTAATTTTCATATTCAGCAGACAAACCTGATCGTCGTAGCGGTAGGTGAGGAACTGTTCTCCTGTGGTGTCTTCCAAGAAGCTTCCTTGTGGTGATAATGCAAACTCAGGCAAGAAGTATGCACCTTGGGACTGTTCTGCTCTCGTCTGTAAAAGATTAGATGAGATCGTATTACGGCTGCTGAAAAAGGAAAGCCCAACACATACAGAAGCATCTGAAAGACCTGCTATGGCGTGTGACCAAGGCGGAGGCTCTGCAGCAGGGGCAGCTGCCCACTGGGGCTGATGGGGTGAAGAACAAGGCAGGGCAGCTTACAATAGGTGAAGCTGGGGAAAGGTGGGGCCAGAGGTCGTGGTAGACTAAAGGTAAAGGGACCCCTGACCATTAGGTCCAGTCGTGGCCAACTCTGGGGTTGTGGCGCTCATCTCGCTTTACTGGCCGAGGGAGCTGGTGTACAGCTTCTGGGTCATGTGGCCAGCATGACTAAGCCGCTTCTGGCAAACCAGAGCAGCGCACGGAAACGCCGTTTACCTTCCAGTTTACCTATTTATCTACTTGCACTTTGGCGTGCTTTTGAACTGCCAGGTTGGCAGAAGCAGGGACCGAGCAACAGGAGTTCACCCCGTCGTGAGGATTCGAACCGCCGACCTTCTGATCGGCAACTCCTAGGCTCTGTGGTTTAACCCACAGCGCCACCCGCGTCCCTCGCGGTAGACTAGAGCACACTTAATTCAGAGAGACACACTTGGCACGCAGAGAAAAGCATACATGGGGCATAAGTGGTGGTGGAGAGAGAAAGAGCAAGGCTAGATGCTGGGAGGAGGAAGAGAGAGGTGACGGGAGAGAAATAGCAAGGAGGGAGGAGGAAATGGTCAAAGATTTAGTTGTGGCGCAATGGGTCAGTGCGCCTGGTGGTGGTTCGAAGGTTGGTGGTTCGAGCCCACCCAGGGAAGACTGTGTGCAGGATTCCTGCATTGCAGGGGGTTGCACCAGATGACCCCTGGGGTTCCTTCCAACTCTACAATTCTATTATTGGGATTGGAAAAAGCCACGCTAAGGGCTGGGACAGAGCAAAAACAGAGAGCATGAAGGGCGGAAAGGGGAAGAGCAAGGGAGGTAAAGAATTTTCTGCGTTCTACTGTGATTAAAGGAACCCTTTTCTTCCCATGCGATCAGGATAAATGCTCAACAAATAGGTCTTCTGGAAAATCCCAGGTCTGCAACTTGGCACAGTGGTCCCGGGGTGAAAAATAGGACTTGTATTCTCCTATTACAAAGCCTGTGGGAATACTTGAATAAATCCTAATATTAGCCCTTACATGAATGCTTCCTGAGAGAAGTGTTGGCTTCCAAGCTTGCAACACTAGGGTAAGTAAGTACTGTACAATACTGTCAATAAAAGTATAAATATATGAAGGAAATGATTTAGGAACAAATGATGCAATTTTTAATGATTTGCATAATGCTGCTGTTACGCTATGCAGGCACAGTCCTGATCAAGACCACAGCATGGGTGAGGGGAGGAAGAAATGTAAACATTTGTCCTCAACATGGTTCTGATCCAGATTAAACCCTCCCTCACACTGCGGTCTTATTCCAGATTTCACCCCACCCGCACCAGCTGCAATAAATCTACCACACGTCACAGCAAATAACTGTATAGCATTGTAACCCAATATGAGATTGAGACAATTAATAAATTGCTTGCATCCTCTCTATCATTAACCCACATTTAAAATGTTCAAGACATTATAGACTATTACAGATTTATTACAAACTATGCTAGTGCTTTAAAGCAGAGAAGCAGAACACTATAAATGATAAAAGAATGTCACTGACATCAAGTTGAGAAAAGTTATCCATCGCTGGGCAAAACAGCAGCCTATGGATGCAAACAACCCTGATCCCATTGAAGCCAATATGGCAGAACTCCCGTTTGTTTTAATAGCTCTGGATTGCACTCAGTTACAGCAATCTGAACTCAGGCCAGAAGTATGGAAAATTTCAACCCAAGAGGTTAACTGTTAGAATGGAAAGAGTTTTGCAATCTTTACTGGCCTGGATATTAAGCACCCAATAAAATAGGGGAAGAGAGAGCAAAAATTAAATTTTATAGCAGCAGCAGCCTACTAAACACTACTGAGGGTGAAATATCGTTTGGAACAAGTGCAAAAGCATAGCATTCAACAAACATTTGCAAAGAGCAGCCTTTCTAACCTGTTATCCTCCAGATGTCGTTGGACTAAAGCTCCCATCAGCCTTCGCCAGCAAGGGGTGATGGGAGTTGTAGTCCAACAATATCCAGAGGATACCAAGGCAGGAACACTTATTTTATCCCTTTCTTTCTTTCTGATTCGTAGTACAGTGGTACCTTGGTTTAGGAACAGCTTAGTTTATGAACAACTTGGATTAAGAACACTGCAAACCCGGAAGTAGGTATTTCAGTTTGTGAACTTTGCCTTGGAATAGGAACATGTTTTGCTTCCTGTTGAGTGTGTTCCATTTGTAAATAGAGTTCCCCGCTGCTATGGGAAAGCATGCCTTGGTTTAAGAACGCTTGGTTTAAGAACAGACTTCCAGAATGGATTAAGTTTGTAAACCAAGGTACCACTGTATATTTTTCTCTTTGCAGAATTTTCAGGATTCTTTACAAGGGTTTGAAATTGTGATGGATGCTGTCCTTCACATATCCTTGTCAGTAGGCAATAACCATTTATTATATTTTTCATCTGATGGCACAGCACCAATTAGACAGCAGTCAATTCAACACAGAGATGGCAAACTAAGATACTTCTAGGTCCATAAAACAAAACAAAACAAAACAATTATATGACATGCCAATGCTGCTACTTTAGAACTCATGTATCTGAAGATGTTTCAGCCAGTCTACGGTACTTCTAAGGCAGATGGAACATACTGCTTAAGTTTACTCATTTCTGCACCATGCTTCAATATAGGCTGAAACAGATGACAGAACTACTGAATTGTGTTCTTAGTACAAACTTCCACAGAGCACCTGATAGTATGAGAAAACAGAAAAAAGATGGGCATTGATACAGACACTGGGAATTAGGGAATAGAGAAGGTTAGAAGGAAAGAAGACAAATAGCAGTGTTGAAAGACAAAACCGCAATGAAGCAACCAGTAGAGTTCCTTGAGGAGCAATCCTGGGGCCCTTCTTATACTTTGGTAGCGACCTAAGGAGTGGAAACAGGGATCTACACATAAAATTTACTAATGTGGAATCACAATGGAGTCATATACTGCCAGATCCAACTGTGAAGGATGGGCTGCAATAAAGAGAAACAAATTGAAGTGGAAATAAGGAGGTCACACTCTAGGGGTAGAACAGAATTTAGGTTTTTGGACAAGTGAGCTAGGGAGGCTTGCAGAATCAGATGCAGAGTGACTGGGCCCACAAGTCGTCGTCCCCCCACCCCACACCACAACTAATCGACTGCAGTTCCCAAACTTTTTTGTACCACCGCCCCTGGGGTTACATAAACTCCTCCCCGGTGCCCCCTACCCTATAAATAGCATTATTCAGAATGGTGGTTTGCACAAACCACTAAGGAAGAAAATAACGCAATAAAAATTCAAGAGAGTGCACATTTATTCAGAACACATTTTAAACAATTAATCAATTCGACAAAATTGATGAACTTGATCCACTGATACTAGCTTTTCAAGTTGTTTACACTTCCAGCAGCCCCCCCATGTGCACCCCTTGCTTCTTTGCATCCCCCCCCCCTAGGTAATCCCACCTAGGGGAGCTACCACCCACTTTAGGAACCACTGATCTATATACAGGCATTCCCCCACTTAGGCAGAGGTCACGTTCTGGGCATCTGCACATGTAAGTGAAATTTCGTAAAGTGGGGAGCACGCCACTTGAACAAGGAAGGTGCAGGATGAGGAGGGAGAGGGAGGGAGAGAGGGAGGGAGGGAGAGAGAGAGAGAGACTCAAGTCCACTGCTATAGCTGCTGCCCCAAGCCTTCCCTCCAGTCTCTCCTGGGCAGCAGCCCCAAGCGACTTCCGGGCAGCAGTTGTTCACTTCTTTGAGTTCCTCCTCCCATCTCTGTTTTGTCCCAGCAGCTCTTGTTGCCCTCAGCCTCCCCAATCGGCTCAGCTCCTCACACTCTCTCCCCACAACCCCTCTTCTCTTCCGCGCCCCAACCCCATGTTGTTAGGAGATGGATTTGCGCCTCTTCCACTGGCCTGGGACGGTGCAGCTAGTGGCGCACTGGGTCGCCTATCCTCCAGGGTGCCAGGAGCTGCTTTAGGACCCAGCGGCACAGCAGACAGATGCCGATCCCATATGTTCCGGTCCCTTCCCCCTGCCTATCTCTATCGACATAAGACAATATCACTTAGGAAACTATCTTCAAAACAAACAATAAATGTCCATAAAAATGGCAAAAGTAGTTTCTTTCCAAAATAGGTTTTATCATACTTATATATCAGTGGCTCAGTGCTAATTTCTTCCCTTTCCAAATTCAATTTTATCTTGAACAATTGCAAATGCAATAATAAAGAGTCCACCTGTGATATACCAGTGGTTCAGTGCTCGGACGTCGTTATGGTAATCAGACGTTTCGTCACCAAAGGGTGTAGTCATCGAGCTTTGCAGTAAATAATATACAAGAGAAGACAGTATGTAAGCAACAGTGCCAGGAGTGGGGATCTGAGCCACAGATAGGAGCAGCCAATCAATATTTATTTCCCTGTGCCACATGTATATGTGCTCGTGCATTGGGGGGAGGGGGAGTGCCTGTACAGTGGTACCTTGGGTTAAGAACTTAATTCATTCTGGAGGTCCGTTCTTAACCTGAAACTGTTCTTAACCTGAGGTACCACTTTAGCTAATGGGGCCTTCCCACTGCTGCCGCGCCGCTGCCACGCGATTTCTGTTCTCATCCTGAAGCAAAGTTCTTAACCTGAGGTACTATTTCTGGGTTAGCGGAGTCTGTAACCTGAAGCATCTGTAACCTGAGGTACCACTGTACTGGGAAAATGTCTGACCTCAGCTGCTTCCTTATAACATAGACCCACTGCATGCTTTTAATAATAAAAAATAAGTCTACCAAGTTGGTACCTGCAAAGCCTTGCCCACTCCCCACAAAGGTTTTGTGGGTACACTGCAGAGCAGTATAAAAACAGCAAGACTTTGGGAAAGGGAGCTGGAGGTGGGATCCAAAAGTAGCAGAATTATTACTTCGGCTGTTCTGTGTTCAGCACTTACTAAGCCCATCCCCAGGCCAGGGGAGGACATTTTGAACCCAGCGGCTTGTGGGAGATCCAAGGCTCGAAGCCTTGCTCAGCAGTGATGAAGCCAGTAGGGCTCAACCCTTAAGTGGCTCCGCTTACTCCACCCACAGCGTTCTGCTTGGCTGCACTACTCACCAACCCCGAATGACCCAGGAGCTTTATATAAGGCCTCAGCTGCAGGCATGAGGCTGCCTGTTCATTGCAGCAGCAATTCTCCGCTTGAGTAAATGCTGGATATCTGCCTTGTTTATTGCCTTGAGATCCTGGCTCTATTCCTCATGCCTCATTCTTGCTATTTCCCCTTAGGTCTCACTCCCATCCAAGTCACTCCTACTTCAGGGTTTGACTACAATTATGAGCCCGGCTCCTAGGCTTCTCGTATAAGCAGAGTGTGGGCGTACACTGCCTACAGGGATTTTGGTGGCCAAGACTCTCCCCAAAGAAGCAAAGGCCTTTATAAAACTGGTCCAGCTATCTTGACTTTCATATATATATATATATATATATATATATATATATATATATATATATATATATATATATATATTTGCACTTCCTCATATCAATGTGATTGGTGGAAAAGACCCTGATTGTGAGAGTCCGTGATAACTCCAGCACGTGCAAGTTGCAAGCAGGAGTCCGCAACCCTGTCCTAATTAATTCTCAAATCCAGTATCACATCTAATGTAAGCAGCACCGTCGGTTCAGCCAATAACCCCCCTCTGGGAATAAACGAGTATCAACAGACAAGCTTTAATTAAAATAACTTCAGTGGCTGCATTTCCAGAGAAGTCCAAGTGCAACCCCTTTCCAGCAGGGCAAGGGCACACTGCTAATAGACTCTGTTATAATTAGCTGAAAGAGAATTCCTTTTTGCATTTTCTTTCAAAATCACCCTCCCCCCCCAAAAAAAATTGTATTTCTTTTACAAAGATTGTAATTCAGCAACCATCAGGTTAAAAAATATCCATGGAATATCCTTGCTGGTCAAGGCTTTCCAAACCACTGAAAGATGGTTGCAAACCACTGAAACACTATTGTCCAGCAGTCATAGGAAGGTGGTATAATAGGTATGTTTGCTGTTTAGATGGCAAGATAGATAATCTACTATCGTCTTTTCTGGCATTGTGCTTAGCATAGTGGGCAGTTTTAATTGAACATCAGGCTTAATTATATTAAGTTTAATCTTTCCATTACTATTAGCAGCTTTATTACTACTTATGTTAGGTAGTTTGCATGCATAGTAATGTACAAAAGAAGCTGTAAAAAGTTAAAAATAAAAATTGATAATTGCAATGGATTAGCTAATGGTGCAGTCTAGTAGAGTTTTATTTATTTTTTCCCCATTTTTTATTATTAAAGATTTTCTTGATTTACAGAAGTATGTGTAATGTAAAATCACCCTTTTTAGCAAAGGCAACAGCACTGAATGGGAAGAGACTTTTCCCCTGTGGCATGAGAGTTAATTACCGTATTTTTTGCACCATAACACTCACTTTTTTCCTCCTAGAAAGTAAGGGGAAATGTCTGTGCGTGTTATGGAGCGAATGCCTGCGGGTGGCGGGGGGGATCTGCTGCAGTCATGAGCAGAGGATCCATGGTTCCCCTTCCTTCCCTCCTCCGTGGTTACAAAGCATGGATCCACATGGATCCTCAGGATTTTTGCATTGGGCTACTCCAAACTTACTGTCAGATCACATGTCTGTGGCCACAGCATGAACCACAAAAATCATATATCCACTATTTCGTTTAGAATATTTTTTTTCTTGTTTTCCTCCTCTAAAAACTACGTGCGTGTTATGGTCTGGTGCGTGTTATAGAGCGAAAAATACGGTAACTCCTTGCAAGGTGTCCCAAAATCTTTCCACCGGTTTCTTTCCGTTATTAAATGTCAATCATGTATCAGATTGGACCTTCGTGAAAAATGCCTTATCACATTCAGGGCGAGGCAGAAAAATAAGCTTTTTCCTATAACAGGGTCACAAACCCTTATCCGTGTTGTTCAGTCTTCTTCCCAGTTCAACTTTTGGGGACAATTTGAAGAGGCTGATTCACACCATGTTTTCTCATGGCATGCCACCCGTGTTACAGATGGCACGAATGGGCATCTTTCTTTTCTTTTTGCTTCAGCAAAAATAAAGATGGGGGGGGGGAGAGAATTGTACCAATCAACAGCAACAACCCCCACAACAAAAACCCCAGCCCAAGAGTCAGTTCCGCAGCCTCAAGCTTTTGTAGCTGGAGTCAGTCAGGGTGGGAAAAGGTCTGCAAGGCAGAGAGCAGGTCTTCCAGGTATGTTTGAACTCTGCTAATGGCTCTTCCTTGCCTGGGTGGAAGATAGAGTCCTCCAAGAAAATTAACATTCATTGCTTCACACTCACTTTTGTCTCAGAGCCTGCCGACCACTACTGTGTCCGGACTCCCAGCTCCCCAAAACAGCAGGCAGAAGTTCCTTTCCATAGTTTTTTGTTAGGCTACTGGATGCATAAGCCCCTAAGGTACCGTATTTTCCTGTGTATAAGACATCCCCATGTATAAGACGCCCCCTATTTTGGGAGGAGGGACGCGGGTGGTGCTGTGGGTTAAACCACTGAGCCTAGGTCCTGCCGATCAGAAGGTCGGCGGTTTGAATCCCCGCGACGGGGTGAGCTCCCATTGGTCGGTCCCTGCTCCTGCCAACCTAGCAGTTCGAAAGCACGTCAAAGTGCAAGTAGATAAATAGGTACCACTCTGGCGGGAAGGTAAATGGCGTTTCCGTGCGCTGCTCTGGTTCGCCAGAAGCGGCTTAGTTGTGCTGGCCACATGACCTGGAAGCTGTACGCTGGCTCCCTCGGCCAATAAAGCGAGATGAGCGCCGCAACCCCAGAGTCAGCCACGACTGGACCTAATAGTCAGGGGTCCCTTTACCTTAACCTATTTTGGGGGGGCTACAAATTAAGAAAGCACCCCTCAGCACTACCCATGTATAAGACGAGCCCCAAATGAAAACCTTGTTTTTTTGTTTGTTAAAAAACCTAGTCTTATACACGGGAAAATACGGTACTTTAGGCAATCCTCCACATTGCTGATCCCCTATTCATTACTACACAATGCAGACTTCCTAGCTAGCTCAGAGCCATAGAAGTTGACCCAACCCTTAGCTCTCTCCTTCTCTGACTTAAGTAGAGAATAGGCTGAATGATGGAGGGGGGACGGGGACATTTCTGCAGGTGCTTTGCTTCACCAGCACAGGCTCCCTGGACCTGGGAGATGGAATGGGCATCTCCTGCTCTTGCAAAGAGAGTAGCCTCACCCGAGGTGGAGTACCAGAACCCCTGGCCAGCCTCCAGCTGCACCGGGGCATGTTTGCTCATGAGGGGTTTCTACGGAACAGGAGGATCCAGCAGGAACTGAGGAGGCAGTGGAAAACAGATTGGAGAAACTTCCCTTCCAGGATTCACGTCCTCACCTTGGATCTCTGCTGGCTGATTCCCTCATTTCTTGTGGATCCCCTACAGGGTGGATTTGATTTAAATCAAATCGATTTAAATCACTAGTCAGTAAGACTTGATTTAATTTTTCTTTCTTTTTTTACAGAAAGACTCATTCTTGCTGGTATAGTCTTAATATTTACAACCAGAGGAAGGTTTCATTTTTGGAATAATAAATTTTCAGAGTAGTTTTTACAGTTCTGTCAAAAACTACCGATTTGGTTATACTATTAGAAATACATAGACAGATTATGAAATTATTGTGAGGTTTAATAAGCTAACTGTTTATATTTGGACAGCTTTTCTGCTGTACTTTATTGGAAGGAGAAAAATAATCATTTCCTTAATAACAATTTAAACAACTTATTTAACTAAAGCAGTAACATTATAGCAGATGTATCCGTGTTTGTTAACTGATGTGGTTAAACTTTTAAAAAAACAAAAACAAAACTCAGACTGAGTTTTAGCACACATGAAAAACTTAAAACAAATCCTTATTGCCTGATGAATAGCCTTTGGACTATAATGTAACTTAAACAGAAAACTATCCTTAGAAAGATTTTTCCTCCAAAAGCATTTTATTTTAAAAATCTGATTATTATTATTTTTTAAATCCAATTTAAATTTTAAAAAACTGATTTGTTTTATTAATATTTTTTTTAAAAAATGATTTTTATCCACCCTAGTCCCCCACAACCTGCTAGAGCTCTCCCCAGGATCATACTCAACCAGCCCCCAACACGCTGGCATCTGGCCCCCAGAGTGCTGCCTTAAAGGAAATGTGGCCCTTGGACTACAAATGTTTCCTCAGTCCTAATGTATATAGGCATTTTTTCTTGATGTAGTTCACATAAAATCACCTCAGTCATTCTCTCACCATAGCATAGCAAGGTTGCCCAGGGTATAAGGAGCATGTCTAGACAGTGGCATAGCGTGGGGGGTGCAGGGGGGGCCGGCCGCACCGGGCGCAACATCTGGGGGTTAGGGTTAGGGGGCGCAAATCCACGGGTTAGGAGGTGCAAATCCACGGGTTAGGGGGTGGAAATTACTTGCCTTGCCCCGGGTGCTGACAACCCACGCTACGCCACTGTGTCTAGAGCCACTGACACCATTCATGGCGAGGGTGAAATTTGAAACCGGCATTTTATATCCTTACCCTCCAAACCACTCCCCTAAAAATATTATTTATTTCTGAAATTAAAATTAAAACATACATGATTTGATCTCAATGCAAGGTACATCTATAAAGCTGTTCCACTATTTAAAAAACACAAATTCACCATCTTAATTATCACCTCCATCAAAAAGTAAAAATGAACAGTTTACCTATTAGGCTATTATTGTAATTTCAAGCTGCCTAATTACACTGACATCTACAGGTAAACTTCCAGCTGTTGCCATAATTCTGGCATTAAAGGTTACTTCCAAGGTTCACCCATGTTTCATAACATGCCTTCAACCAGCTTCTCTGGATGACTGGATCGTAATTGTTTCATATTTATATATAAATAACCAGAGGATGTCTTTTAATCTGTGATATAAGAGCCAAAACAATGCTTTAGAATTCAACCCTTTTATTCATTTTTTTAAAAAAGGTTAATGCACCAGGAAACCAACTTGAAGAAGTTACTGGAGCAGAACTCACGGAACACTTGATTTATTTTATTTTGAGTAATTGTCACTGAACTTGTAGGCTTCCACTCATGCAAAACATCCGAGCTAGGAATGTTGTAAGAGAATCAAAGAGTGTGGCTAAGACATTAGTGGCATTCGTGACTGGTGCCCACTGGAACTGGCAAGACAGAAGGCCAGGATGACAAGCAGGCGGAACCAGAGCCAACTACTGTGGTACCTCAGGTTAAGAACTTAATTCGTTCTGGAGGTCCGTTCTTAACCTGAAACTGTTCTTAACCTGAGGTACCACTTTAGCTAATGGGGCCTCCTGCTGCTGCCACACCGCCGGAGCACGATTTCTGTTCTTATCCTCAAGCAAAGTTCTTAACCTGAGGTAATATTTCTGGGTTAGCGGAGTCTGTAACCTGAAGCGTCTGTAACCTGAGGTACCACTGTATTTCTAATTTTGGGCGCTGCTCCCCCCAGCTGAATTCTGCAAGGGGTCAAGACCGAGACTAAAGGGGAGGAAGCTGGAAGGCAGTGCTACTTTCTGAACTGGCTGTAAGAAAAAAGGGAGGGAGGCGAAGGTTGGCTGCAGGAAGACTGAAGTGGGTGGGGCAATGCCTCATTTGACCTAAAGGTAAGGTAAAGGGACCCCTGACCATTAGGTCCAGTCATGGCCAACTCTGGGGTTGTGGCGCTCATCTCGCTTTATTGGCCGAGGGAGCCGGCGTACAGCTTCCGGGTCATGTGGCCAGCATGACTAAGCCGCTTCTGGCGAACCAGAGCAGCGCACGGAAATGCCGTTTACCTTCCCGTCGGAGCGGTACCTATTTATCTACTTGCACTTTGACGTGCTTTCGGACTGCTAGGTGGGCAGGAGCAGGGACCGAGCAACGGGAGCTCACCCCGTCGCAGGGATTCGAACCACCAACCTTCTGATCGGCAAGCCCTAGGATCTGTGGTTTAATCCACAGCGCCACCCGCGTCCCTTCATTTGACCTAGTGGACCGCAATTATCTGTGGAGTACTCGAGGGTTCCTCCAAGAGTGAGGTCAGTAAAAAATGAGACAAATAAATAAATGAGTGAAACTGCTGTCTGGGCACAGCCTTAATCCAACAGAAGATTTGGAAAATAAGTTGCCACATAAACTAATTAGGATATGGCAATTTTCCCAGGAAAGCTGTTTAGATCTAGCCTTAGGTTCTCAAGAGTTCCTTCTGTTTTGTCCAATTCTTACTTTGGTTTGCGGAAGTACAAGGGCACCTGACAACATGCCCAGAGTCAACCAGTTCAAGACACAAATGGATCCAGGCCATACTTGGCTCCCGCCGCCTTTGTTCTCTCCAGAAAACCACAGAGGCAGCACTGGTATGTAGCGCTTCAAGCATTCATTAGGGGGGGGGGGGAGTGGAGAGACAGACAAAAGGTGAACAGAAGACAGTGCCAAAAACAGGAAATGCTAAGACTTGCCAAACCAACAAATAAATGGGCAAGATGGTGGCACAGTTAGAAGATGGGGAGAAGTTGATTCAGCTCCTGTTTTTATGCAGATTTGCCCTTCCTAGATCATTACGCAAACTGAAACACAGCTCTCCCTTAAAACCCACACTTTCTCCCCACCTAGTGATGCAACTCTCCAAACATACAACACAAACATCAATGTGTATATTAGTGAAAACAACATACAAAAATGCAATATATGAGAGAGAAATTGCTTGTAAAAATGTTTATACTCAAGAAAATTTTGCACAAAGATACCTATTGTGCAGGAAAATGTATATGGATTTTCAAGGAAAATATGCATATATATTTTTTCAAGGGGCAGGATTCACAATTGGGTGAACCAAGCTTAAAGACTGGAAAGGAAACTGAGAAAAGCTGAAATTGAGAGACTTCTTTTAAAAAGTTAAGAATTCGGAAAGGGGTGTGAATTTCTCCTCTTAGGGTGGCAAAGCACACACAGAAAAACACAGGCACACACAGCCTTCATCAAAGGCCTCACCTTAAACCAGGCCATTACCTGGCTGTTTTCATAAATGAGCTCAGTGCGCTCTCTGTGCGCATAATGTACCCCTCAACATTACTTGTCTCGTGTTTGATCTTCTGCTATGAAGCACCATTCTGCTTGGAAAGAGAATTATTCCACAGAACCTACCACCCAGCCCTTTCTTTACCCTCCCAGTAATCCTCCCCTCCCTCCCGGATGTTTCTACTTTTCCCCAGTAACCCTCTGGCATAACACTCTCTTCCCGTCAGGACTAAACCAAACAGCCTTGATTGTTCAGATCTAGTTTACTATAGTTTTTTTTAAAAAAAAAAAAATTAGGAGGGCAACGCCTCTCTCTCCACCAAACCAGTGTTTTTGGTTTGTCTTACGGGGAGAGACTGTAGCTTAGTGGCAGAGAATAGGTTTTGCATGACCTCTTGCATAGCATTTGAACTATAATGTAACTTTAAAAAAAAATCTTTAGAAAGATTTTTGCTCCAAAGGCATTTTATTTTAAAAATCCAATTTAATTTTTTTTAAAAATCCAATTTAAATTTTTTAAAATCCTTTTTTTATTTGATTTTTTTAAAAGTCATTGGTTTTTATTGACACTGATCAGGAACAAATCAGGAGAGGGGTGGTGAGAAATGTGGAAAGTAGGTCCTGGTGGAGGAAGCATTAAGTTTCTGCAAGGGAAAAACACAAAACTACGCATCTCAGAATTACATAAGCATGAGCAATACTTTAAAGAGACAGTCACTTTCTCATTCACTTGCAAGCACAAGTTTGTCAGATTTAACATGAATTGCAAGTCCAGTCAGATACCACCAAAAGAGAGGATGCCTTGATGGATTCTTGACATTTGAAATGCCTTTGGGAGGGGTGTCTGTTAGATTGCCACAGCACGCTTCCCGCCCCAGGGGACAAATATAACCGCTGTACAGAAGTCCGTTTTCACATTTCAAGAATTCTACCACAAGGTTGTTGCAGGAAGCTGTCGTGCCTTATCACCAGCTGTTATTATGAAAGGCAGCAGGCAGGCCAGCAGATATAATGAGAATAGAAAGAATAGTAAGATTTGGAAGAGCTGGTGCTATAGAGCAGTCAAGAAAGTGAGCCAGAAGGATCCCAGGACTAATCTTTTCTTGGACATTTAGGTAGTCTTAAAACAAACCGCTATCCACTCAGTTCCCCCCCACTCCACCCCTTTACAAAACTTTTATGCATTGCTTTTTCAGCTCTTATTCACAGAGTATGTCTCTGAATACCAGCTGCTAGGGTACAACTAGGGATGGAGAAGATGTTAGGAAGTCATTCTGCAAAGAAACAGAAAAAGGTGCTTGTAGCTTTAAAGAAGTTTTCTTTAATCATTAGGAATGACAATCTAGGCTGATTGGTTACAGCTGGGGATGAAAATAAAAAGAGGAGGTTGCAGGTTGCACTTGCCTGCACGAGGAAAGAGTATCCACATGCTTTGAGTTTATACTGTGGTGGAAAGGTGTATGTAAATAGTTTTGTATATAAAGGTAAAGGACCCCTGACAGTTAAGTCCAGTCACAGATGACTCTGGGGTTGTGGCCTCATCTCGCTTTACAAGCTGAGGGAGCCGGCGTTTGTGCGAAGACAGTTTTTCCGGGTCATGTGTTCAGCATGATTAAACCAATTCTGGTGAAACCAGAGCAGCGCACAGAAACACCATTTACCTTCCCGCCAGAGTGGTACCTATTTATCTACTTGCACTTTATGGCATGCTTTCAAACTGCTAGGTTGGCAGGAGCTGGGACTGAGCAACGGGAGCTCAGCCCGTTGCGGGGATTCGAACTGCAGACCTTCTGATCGACAAGCCCTGGCTCAGTGGTTTAGACCACATTGCCACCCGCGTCCCAGTTTTGTATATAGTCGCAACTAAAATGCTTGTGAACCAGCCAGGAAATAAAGTAACTCTTGACTGAGTATTTTGCACAAGTTCCGTAGCCTCTTGTCATCTGCCGCCAGGAAGAAACTCTGCTACAAGCTGTTTAGAGCAGTTTTACAGAGGAGCCACCACACCACCAGCAAGCGCAGCCGAAGTGTGTGGGCAGCAACCTCCAAAAGGAGAAACTTTATTCAGAAATTCAATATTCAATTTGCAATGAAGGCCAAATTACCTAATTCACACTTGCCAAAATAATATGCGAACCAAAACTTAAAACAGGGAACATGAGAAACAGAGAGAAACGGAAACTGACAGCTCCACCGGTTCCTAGGTACAACAGCAGGAGGGGGTTATTTGCACTGTTGAGCTGGACAACTCAATGGGCTTGTATAATGTGGGGCTGAGAGACTTCAAAGAAGTGTGACTAGCCCAAGGTCACCCAGCAGCTGCATGTGGAGGAGCGGAGACGCGAACCCGGTTCCCCAGATTACAAGACTCTTAACCACTACACCACACTGGCTCTTGTTTGTTGTTGTTTAGTCGTTTAGTCATGTCCGACTCTTCATGACCCCATGGACCAGAGCACGCCAGGCACTCCTGTCTTCCACTGCCTCCCGCAGTTTGGTCAAACTCATGCTGGTAGCTTCGAGAACACTATCCAACCATCTCGTCCTCTGTCGTCCCCTTCTCCTTGTGCCCTCCATCTTTCCCAACATCAGGGTCTTTTCCAGGGAGTCTTCTCTTCTCATGAGGTGGCCAAAGTATTGGAGTCTCAGCTTCACGATCTGTCCTTCCAGTGAGTACTCAGGGCTGATTTCCTTCAGAATGGAGAGGTTTGATCTTCTTGCAGTCCATGGGACTCTCAAGAGTCTCCTCCAGCACCATAATGGCTCTTAGTATAAACCTAAATGGCTCAGTACCCAAATACTTAAAGGAGTGCCTCTCCCAACGAAGGCTGGAGTTCAGCAAGGAGGGTGCCTGTCTCATATCAGTTGGGAGTTCCACCAGTTTGAGCCTACGAGACTGAATACAATACATTTCATAAAAGCAGTACACATATTTTAGCATTCTGCTTACTGTTTCCCAAACCAAGATTTGTGATGAATCCCTCCTTACTCTTCCAAGTGGTACGACAAAAACAAAAGCAGATCTCCGTTGCCTTGTGGCTGCTCCACAGTGCTACAACAACCAAGCTGAAATTTGCAGCTGTGCCAGCAAAGACAACACAGCAGCCTTCAACAGCCATGTACGATCCAGATGGGTATGCTGTCTGGGAGCTGAAGGGAGATGTGAGTCAAAACATCTGGAAGGCAGCAAGTTGGCATCTTCCTTCACAGCTGAGGTCAGAGCCAGTAGCAGGCTAGCAGAGAGTCTACATCAGGCTTCCTCAACCTTGGACCTCCAGATTATTTTGGCCTACAACTCCCATGATCCCTAGCTAGCAGGACCAGTGGTCAGGGTTGATGGGAACTGTAGTCTCAAAACATCTGGAGGGCCGAGTTTGAGGAAGCTTGGTCTACATGGGTTGAGTGGTGGGGTGAACAATCCCCTCCCATTGCTGGTTCTTGCCTTCAGCCCAAGAATGCTAAATATTCATACCGCTAAATATTTAAAATGGCTCATTTTAAGAGTCTTAAGATAATGCCTGTCAGAGGTTTTTATGTTATGCCACACTGTTATGGCAGCCACTGGTGACCCCCTTGATGTATCTGAATCACTTCCAGCTGAGAGTGCTACACATCCTGTGTAACAATAATAATTAAAAGCACCACAGCATTAATAAGACTACCAAGCCAAGCAATAATTCAACTTCCCAAAAGCTGTCACTTTCTTCATCTGAAACATGGCTCCCCGAGCCATTTAAAACGGCATTCCAACAATTATTTCAGCATAATTCCATTTAGGCCTACGGGAGTAGGAATGCAACTCTCACATCATCTAATAATTAAATTATGAACAATTAAGCCACTTAAAAAACGGAGGCCCTGATGATAGTTGAATTGCATTCCTGAAATCTCTTGTACAAGCAGTTCTGCAGTCATTGGCCAGTGAGTCTTTTCCTGATTGAGTGGACTGAGGCCTTTAGAATTGAAGTCTTAATCCCACTAAAATCAATGGCTAATGGGCCAATAGATATGTCAAGTTAAGCAGCTTTCAGATTCCGAATTTCAGTTGAGGTCATTAGGGACCCCCTTCAGCCGGGCTTTTCATTTGGCAAATATGTTCAGAATGAGCCCCTCCACTTAAGATCCCCACTGGTTTATACTTTTCTTTCAATCAAAAGAGGACCATGAATAAACTCGCCACAGCCACAAACTGCATCCTTAAGCCACACTCTTAACATATGGAAGTAAAAATTCAATTGTTAACACAGTTAGAAACCCACTAGTTAAGATTTTATACCTGCAAACACAACTTCTGCTTATGGCTCACTTGGGTAACAACAATAATAATTTATTATTTGTACCCCGCCCATCTGACTGGGTTGCCCCAGCTACTTTGGGCGGCTTCCAGTATATATAAAAATGCAGTAAAACATTAAACCTTAAAAAGCTTCCCTATACAGGGCTGCCTCCAGATGTTTCCTAAATGTTATATAATTACTCATCTCCTCAACATTTGATGAAAGGGCATTCCACGGGGTGGGCGCCACTACCAAGAAGGCCCTCTGCCTGGTTCCCTGTAACCTCACTTCTCACAGTGTGGGAATTGCCAGAAGGCCCTAGTTCAGCGGTAGGCAACCTAGGGGTCGGGGGTCGGATCTGGCCCAATCACCTTCTAAATTCAGCCTGCGGACAGTCCAGGAATCAGCATGTTTTTACATCAGTAGAATGTGTCCTTTTATTTAAAATGCACCTCTGGGTTATTTGCGGGACATAGGAATTAGTTCATTTTTTTTTTTTCAAAATATAGTCCAGCCCACCACATGGTCTGAGGGATGGTGGACCAGCCACGGCTGAAAAATGATGGCAGTGGAGTCGCTCCTTCAGGTTTAGGAGTCAACAGCTACCAGAACAATAATTCCAACTATATGTCATGAACCACTAAAGTTGTTCATGCAAACTCAAAACACTCCAACTCAGGGTAGGCTACCCGCTGCATCTCTTTGTGATTTCCGGCTGTAGCTCTTCCGCCTTCCAGTTCGCCTCTGCTGAGTTACATAATTCTGGTATGAATGGCTTTGTGGGAACATTCAGACATTCCCAAAATAAAAGTCACTGCAAAATCAACTGCCTTCCCTGGAAGCTGTCCACTGTCTAGCCAATCAGGAGGAATGCCTGGGACACTGAGGCAAAGAAACACAGTGGTGTTCTCCAAGTATCTTTTATTGACAGGTGATACCACCTGAGTTTGCTATCAAAGGGATAGTGGATATTGTGGATAGTGATAAGGCTGTGCCTTGCCTAAAGTCACCCCGGCAAGATTCAAGAAATGGATCCTTGATTCGTAACTTCATCTCTTCCCCACAATTCTACAACAGCTCTGACATGTTCACTTGGATCCATCTAGAACACAGCTCTTTCGAGCATATTGATGGCATGCATCGATATGGAGAAACACCTGAGACCTGTGGAAAGTGCCTGCAAAACATACCATCTGTGGATAACCAGACAGAGCTTTAGGAGCCATAATGTAGCTCTGGTTCCCTGATGATGTGTGTACGTGGGCGCTTAAGAAAGCGAGTGTGTTGTTTACGTTGAATGCTTCCTATGAGAAACGCTGGCGCAATCTCAGTGCATCTTCAGGAAGCACAGCTGCTACACAAAGCACAAGTACGATCGAGTCCAACGAGTAAGTGTTATTTCCGGCTTGACATGAATTCTGGAAATGTTATCCAGCGACAAATGAAAAAAAAAGTTAAATAGCAGGTGGGAGGGAAAAGAGTTATGGAGTGAGGGAGTGATGAATGATGCTAGAATTAGTGTTACTGTGGAGATGAATGGGAGGTGAGACAAGTTCAAGGGATCCTCTCCCAATTGAAATCTGTCAGGCTCCCTTTTTGTGCCTCTCTGGTCAGAAATTCAGAAAACACTTTGATTTCAACAGGCTTTTTTATGTATCACACCTAGGTTTTATTGTGCCAGTTTAATGTGTAACATGTTTTTACTCTTAGCTCTCACAAAGTCTCTGGCTACCTTTAGGCTTGGGAGATTTTTTCCCAACCGCACATTGGTCTCTGGACAAGAAATATAATGCACAGGGCCTGAAATTGTTGGAATTTGTATTCCAACGTAATTTCTATATCCTTCATGGGAGTCCTGTAGACATATCTAAGGGTCGTATGCTCAACTGAACAAACATGGAAATGCTATCAATCGCATTATATACCCTCTCCTTCATTACTTACTTTTGTGAACACTTTTGAAGTGTTAGAACGAACAGAAAACGACCACTTTCAACATCAGTGACCCCCATGTCCTTTAACAGAACACACACCAAAAACCAAATCTGCTAGACTGTGTAGAGAAATACAGGGTATGAAAAGACTGAAATGATCTCACAGATTGAGAAGCAATAGTCAAGAGACACTATATCGTAATCATCTGACAAGCTCGCACCAACTTTTTATGAGCAAATCTCCAAATCTAGAGCTCTTCCAGCAAATCATCACAATACAGAAATGAGCGTCAGAGTAGATTTAAATGGTGGTATGACTGATGTTTTTAAAACGTCGCAAGGAGTAAAGCAAGTTTGCATTCTGGCTCCCACTCTTTAATATTTTTTATATTACAGTCATACCTTGGGTTATAGATGCTTCAGGTTGCGGTTTTTTTGGGTTACAAATGCGCCGAAACCCGGAAGTACCAGAACGGGTTACTTCCAGGTTTCAGCGGCCGTGCATGCACAGAAGTGCTAAATTGCGATTTGCACATGCGTGGAAACACTGAATCACAACCCACGCATGCACACACACAGCGCTGTGGGTTGCGAACATCCTTCCCACACGGATCACGTTCGCAACCCGAGCGTCCACTGTACAGTGGTACCTTGGGTTAAGAACTTAATTTGTTCTAGAGGTCCGTTCTTAACCCGAAACCGTTCTTAACCTGAGGCACGCTTTCGCTAATGGGGCCTCCCGCCGCTGCCCCACCACCGCGCAATTTCTGTTCTCATCCCGGGGCAAAGTTCGCAAGCCCGAGGTACTACTTCCGGGTTAACAGAGTTTGTAACCCGAAGCGTTTGTAACCCGAGGTAAAAGAGAAACGCTTGGTTGCTTGTCTCTAGCATTTTTTGTATTGTCTTACTTTGCTATGGCTGTATGCTAATGCAATAAAGGTTTTTGACTTTGTAACCCGAGGTACCACTGTAATGTTTTGGAGCTGTACGTAGCCACTGCAAACTCCCCCTCTCAAGTACAGTGGTACCTTGGTTCTCAAACTTAATCTGTTCTGGGAGTCCGTTCGACTCCCAAAACCATTCAAAAACCAAGGCGCGGCTTCTGATTGGCTGCAAGAGCTTCCTGCACCCAATTGGAAGCAGTGGAAGCCGTAGACGCCATGTCGGATGTTCGGCTTCCAAAAAACATTCGCAAACCGGAACACTTACTTTCGGGTTTGCGGCATTCGGGAGCCAATCTGTTCGGGAGCCAAGCCGTTTGAGTACCTAGGTACCACTGTAATTAGGAAAAGATCTCAAAATTGATGTATGCAGATGATTTAGTGCTCCTCTTGCTTTCCTGATTGAGCCTCAAAAATCTCTTTGAAGTGTTCAGCATAAACTGTAAACAGGGAAGCCTATCTATAAATCACTCTAAGACCAATATTATGATTTTTAGTGAAGACAGTCCTAGGTATAAATGGTGGGTAGATGAGCACCACTTATAGCTTGGAAAACACCCTGGGAGAAATGGTTCTCTTTCTTCTAAGTGACAATAAAAGCTTCGTAACACACCAAATGGTACTCTATGCACAGGCTGGGGGTGGGAAGAGAATCAGGAAATGGGAGTTAGTTAAAATCACTACAAATTGCTATGGTGATTCAGAGGTTTAATCTGAAATCAAGCTGAATTTGAGTTTGATGCTGGCAAACTGGAATTTAGAAAAACAAAATAATATTAGAATTGGAGCTGTCAGAGATGCACAGTAGAAAAACACTTGGGAATTTGGAAAAGTATTTTTTTATATTATTGGTTTTTATATTATGGATGCATGTCCTATACTATTTTATTAATATTGTTGCCTAATACAAGTTTGTCATGGTCTTTGGCTAGAACAATAAACTTATGAAGTTTTTAACTGTTGGTTGTATTATATAATATTTGCTAGTGCTTTTAGGAGGAAATGTACTTTATTTTATTAACATCATTGCCTAATAAAAGTTTGCCATGGCCTATGGCTAGTACAATAAACTTATGAACTCAAACTCGTTAACTGTTGGTCATATTACATGATATTTGCTATTGTTTGTAGGGGGAAATGTACTTTTAATTGATTGTATTATACAGCTCTGTGATTATGCTGGACACCTCCCTGTATACTTTTATTAAAAGAGCAGGAAATAAGTTTTATTATACTTACTATTATTTTAAAGTCCCATATAGCTCTCCCTGGCACAACAGCTTGAGTAAACAGGTCCCTAATTCATATACATTCACTTACTAATTGCCTCTTAAGGAGGTAATGCTCTCTTTCTTTGTTGTTTTTTTTAAAGGAATTGACTTAAGCCAGCAACATAAAAGAAAGGAAGAGAGTCCAGATTACTTGGTTTCCAAAAAAATATGAAGCTGTCATTGTCCCAGGCTCTTATAAAAACCAGTTCTCCCCACCACCACCCCACAAATTCTCCTGATTAAATATAAACACATTTGCTTTGGCAAGATGCTACGCTGCAGACTGCAGATCAAATAAATCTGAACTCTTACGGCTCCCCCCCTCCTCTGCTTTAAAAGAAAATTATCCCAATGATTAAGCTTCTTGGATATTTATCAGCAACTGATTGTGCTCTCCAGATACAGCCTGACTAAAAGATTTAAAAATCTGTGCTAAATGCTAGGGAACAGTGCTTAGCCAAAATACCGTTTGGTTTTTGAAATCTACCTTAACCCCATCTCCAATTCACATTTCCAAAAGAAATATGACTTGTGTATTCCCTCCAATTCCTTCCTGACCTCCACACGTGCTGTGTTAGGCAGGGTCAAATCCTCTTTATTAATGTGATTCAAATTGAACGCTTATCCCTCAGTCATCTGAGCTCAGGTGCCTGATATTCCTCTTCCGGGAGAAAAATCAGTAACAACATCTATTAGGGTCACAGACTCCCAGCTTCTTCAGACACACATTTGCTCCCCTGACACACTGTAATTCCACCTTGATCTAGGAAGAAAGGGTCTCAAAGCAAGCAGGTGGTTTGTTCCAATTATCCTTCCTTGGGTATGATGTCCAATGTGGTACAGTTGTTAGCGTGGTGTCAGATTAGGACCTGGGAGCCAGCGTTCAAATCCCCACTCGGCTATGAAGCTCAATGGGAGACCTTGGGCCAGTCAGCAGACTCTACCTCACAGGGTTGCTGAGGGGATCAAAGGAGAAGACTTATGTATTCCGCCTTGGGCAACTGTGTGGCACACGCCTAGTTGACAGGAGGAGACAATACAACTCTAGTGCATGCTATAGTATAGAAGTGGGGGCCCTGCTCTCCCCACTTCCCAAATCCTGTTTGAGTTTTGTTCGGTGGACTTGTAATCTGGTGAACCGGGTTCGCTTCCCCGCTCCTCCACATGCAGCTGCTGGGTGACCTTGGGCCAGTCACACTTCTCTGAAGTCTCTCAGCCAAACTCACTTCACAGAGTGTTTGTTGTGGGGGAGGAAGGGAAAGGAGAATGTTAGCCGCTTTGAGACTCCTTAGGGTAGTGATAAAGCGGGATATCAAATCCAAACTCCTCCTCCTCTTCTTCTTCTTCTTCTTCTTCTTCTTCTTCTTCTTCTTCTTCATTAGTGCTGTCCAGAGGGGCTGTACGTGCACAGTCAGGGACAAAAACCAAACCAGAATACTTTTGGTATGAAAAGTTACAGGATCTCAGCAGGAAGTCACAGGATGTGCACTGATTGGAAATGTAACAGTGTGACCACCTCAACCTTTGGCAGATGTAAATACCATAATTTTCTGTGTATAAGACTAGGGTTTTTTACTGAAAAATTATGTTTAAAATCATGGGTCGTGTTATACATGGGTAGTGCCGAGCGGTGACGTGGGATTGGTTGATGCCGCGAGCCAGAGATGGTCTACAGCGTGTTATTGGTGTTTTCGGCCATGGGTGGTGTTGATTGGATGTTGTAGTGGCAGCTGGGCGGGCAATAGGTTACTTCTACTGGCGAGGGGACTGACGTTAGGAGGCTGTAGGGATGCATGTGAGTGCTAGTGTTGGCCAGGCGGGTGAGTGATTTTCGGCAATCCCCCCCCCCCAAAAAAAAGACTGAACAACTCTGTGCAATCCTCCTCAAAAAAGCTCAACAACTGCAGGCAATCTCCCCCCATTTTCTTAATTTTTAGTTTCCAAAAATAGGGGGCGTCTTATACATGGGGGCATGTTATAGACGGAAAAGTACGGCAGTACTGAAATGGGATCAAATGTGACTGTCCCAATAGCATCATGAGCACAAATCACTAGGAATGTGCAGTAAAAGGACGGTACTGTAACCCAGGCGGTCCAACCTTTCATACCAAGTGGGCCGCAAGAGTACTTCAACATGGAACCCAAGCCGCACTCTGCCTTGTTGCGCAGGGGGCAAGGGAGCGAGACCAACATTTGATGCTTTCCCCAGCCCTCACACTGCCTTCCCAAATTCAGCTAAGCAAGGCGGTGGGCTTTGGGAAGGAGTCGCAAGGCTCCTGGAGCCCTCCAAAGACCTTCCCACAGCTGGAAAAGCATTGATTATGCTTTGGGAAGAAGATGGAAAGACTCTCGGATCCCATCAGAGCCCTTGCGTCTCCTTCCCAAAGCCCACCGCCTCACTTTCCCAGCTTTGGGAGGGCAGCACGAGGGCTGCGGGAGTGTCAAATGTTGCAGAAGGCCTCCCCAAAAGGCTTCAGGGGCCACATGTGGCCCTTTGGTTCAGGTTGGACCATTCTGCTGTAACCTTTCGTCACCAGGTAATTTCTCCAACCCCTTGATTGGTTGTTCTTTTCTGAACCTTTCCAACTCTACAATATCCTTTTTTTAGGTGAGGGGATTTTGAAGGAGGGGGGGAATAGCTGGAAGGGAAAGGCATAACCAGCTATTCCCCACCCGCCTGTCAGCAACTCTCCCCACTATCTATCACAGCCTGCAAGATTGCTTTTCATTTGAAAAATGGTATGAGGGGGAAATAAGTATATCACTTCTAGTTTGCTAACCCAAACTACTCTAGTCCACTCTCACTGTCTTTTGTTTACTTGTGGCCACTGTTTATTTTGGGCACACTTGTACTGTCAAGTTGCTGTAAGCCACAATATTTTTTTTGTCTAAGTAGATTACGCCTCTAAGAAATATTTTTGCCTGTCAGTGGATTGCTTTGGTCAACGTTACAGCACAAAGGAGGAAATGGTTCCTGCAACATCTGGAAATGCGAGAGAAAGTGCCATTTCATTAGTGCATGCTTTCCCCCCAAATCTCAGTGAGACACAGACATAGGTAACTGAAGTCTTCCCAGCACCATATGTTCAGCCCTTCTACAAACAGAAACCCACCTCTATATTATTTATACAGTAACCTAATAATTGGCAAATTGCTGCTTATAAACCAAGACCCCTCGGAATCAGCACGCTATTGCAGAAGTCACTCAGTCCAGCTCTGAGATGGTTTCTTAAAGTCTCAGAGTCTCGTTGGGGAGGGAAGGTGGAGTAATCGAAAAGAATATATCCTTAAGAATCCATACCCTAAAACTGAATGAATGCTTCTGAAAGGTATTTGCTGAATTACATCTCTCTCACAACCATTCTGCGGTTACTGTCCCCCCCCCTTTTTTTCTACCTCAGCTAGTCAAAACTGGTAAGTCCTTTTAACATGTAAGTTAAGAGTCATTAAGAAGGTAGAAACAGCCTACAGTGGTACCTCGGGTTAAGTACTTAATTCGTTCCAGAGGTCTGTTCTTAACCCAAAACTGTTCCTAACCTGAAGCACCACTTTAGCTAATGGGGCCTCCTGCTGCCGCTGTGCCGCCGGAGCACAATTTCTGTTCTCATCCTGAAGCAAAGTTCTTAACCCGAGGTAATATTTCTGGGTTAGCGGAGTCTGTAACCTGAAGCGTATGTAACCTAAAGCGTATGTAACCCGAGGTACCACTGTACAAGTAAATCTCCAACTGACCACAGAAATTACTATATCAGACATGGAGCGCTATATCCTGATTGTGGCAAAATACCACGAGTCTCCAAAAACGAACTAGCTTTTACTGGCCTCAGATTACCAAAACTATACCCCAAAAACATCTTATCAGGAGTCCAAAGAAGCTCCTTTTCTCGGATAATCCTCTCTGAAATTAACTTTGTGCATGCTCTGAAACCCAATACTAAGCAAGCAATTACCATGTTAAGTTAGATTGACTATTTATTTTAGTTGCAAGGCTTTTGTGGGGAGGGAGTGTGAGAGAGAGGTTTTGTTGCCTTTCCCTTTTTCTTTCTTTTCGCCTAATAAAATTCTCTATACACTTGAACATTTGGCTTCATTGGTATAAAAATGATTTTCTCTCAAGAACCTTTCCCTCGTGTTGCGCTGCTGGGTGTTAAGCTATCTCCGTGTTTTCCAAAGACAGTTCACACTGCTTTGTTAAGTTCTGTGTCCTGTGGGCTTTAGGGGAGTAAGTCCAAAGCTGTTCTCTCTTGTTTATTTTGCACTAGAGCTTAGCTAAAAGGGAGGTGTCCCTGGCAAGAGAGCTCAGAAATGTTGCATGCAGCCTAGAGTGTGTTAGGAGGTTCAGCCCGACTGGTAGCACTCCCTGTCCTAATCATTTTTTGAGGGAAACCCTATACACAAAAAGGGGGTACACCAATAGGGGGCATTTACCCTCCACATCAGGGACACGGGTGGCGCTATGGGTTAAACCACAGAGCCTAGGGCTTGCCGATCAGAAGGTCGGCGGTTCGAAGCCCCGTGACGGGGTGAGCTCCCGTTGCTTAGTCCCTGCTCCTGCCCACCTAGCAGTTCGAAAGCACGTCAAAGTGCAAGTAGATAAATAGGTACCACTCCGGCGGGAAGGTAAACGGCGTTTCCGTGCACTGCTCTGGTTCGCCAGAAGCGGCTTAGTCATGCTGGCCACATGACCCAGAAGCTGTACGCCGGCTCCCTCAGCCAATAAAGCGAGATGAGCGCCGCAACCCCAGAGTCAGCCACGACTGGACCTAATGGGCAGGGGTCCCTTTACCTTTACCTTTACCCTCCACATCTGCATGCCCTCACACACTCACACAAATACTTCAGTAAAGCCATGCTCAGTTACTGTTGTACAGGACCCAGCCAGTTCATTTAAAGGAACCATTGACTTAATAAAAATGCATACACCTTCCCCCCAAGGAGAGATAATTCAACAGTTTTTCCAAACCTGTAGTTTGGTTAACAAGACTACATCACTCTTACATAGTGCTATGCATTGGCAGATCTCAAATTTCCTAAAAGAGATTATTATCTCTCTAGCCTTTATTTACAGTGAAAGTCTGGTAGAAAGGGAACGATGACTCAGAATTTCCTTTTAATTTAAATTATTGAATGTTGTGTTACTGCGATTATTTGTATTCAATTTCATTCAGAGCCTTTCTTCCCCACTCTCCCCCTGCCCCCCAGCCTACCTCAACAGTGATCTAATTTGAACCGACATCGTAACATGCTTTTCATATACGTGGGTTTAAAATTGGCCTCAGGGTCTGAAATTCTCATCCATAAGCTGTGCACACAGGCTCCGCAGCCTAGCCTGCCAAACACCTGCTAGAACCAGACGAGGATCCAGATTTTTTAAGAGGATTCCTATTCCATAATAAAAGCACAATGCAAAGGGAATAAGCAGCACTTAAGGTGGAGGTGACTTTGCACTTGAAAAGCGACGACAAACTGTACCATCGTTAGGCATCTGAAGATCGGGTAACAAACACTTGATGTTACAGCGAAATAAAACCCTTTGGGCGCAAATTGGGCATGGAAAGTCTGATGTTACCATATCATTACACTCAAGTGTGCTCATTCACCAGCCAATGATGTAGAGCAGAGGATAGGAAATGCACAATGCGATGATGTCACGTCACACATTTCCATCCCTGCATACTCTAGGGAAACAATGGGTGACTCAATGCAGGCTGCCATTTTGCTCTGCCCCGCAGCATTCATTTATCACAGGTTGCATTTATGGGCTAATAGCCGTAAATAAATAAATGAATGAATGAAATGAATCACAGGTTGCATGCTACATGCTTGCAAAGAACATTTCCTTTTCATCTCCCTTTGCTTCTGCAGGACCACCACCACCACCACAAACCAGTGAGAGACTTCTTAAACAACAAAAAGCCAACAAACTCTTGTAAACGGGTTGTCCACTCAATGTCTTTAAGAAGTCAGCAAAATGTCATCAACACAGCCCTGCCTTTTTGCTCTTGGCCAAGGTGCCACCGCCTGGTGTGGACATTTGCTCAGACAGTTATTATCACTTCGTAAAGCTTTCGAAAGTAGAGAGGTAGTGACAGCTTTTGAGAAGCCTAAAGCAGATTATATGTTATCAGAGAGCCACTGTTTCCTCAAATCAAGAAGGCTGGATTTTATGTGAGAGCTGCTACTTCAGTGATGGAGCAACTCAGATTGGGAATTTTTCTAGGGGCTGGAAGCCTTAACCCTTCCTAGCTCCCAACCAGGCACTGATCCGAGTAGTGCTTGTGCGTGCTTCCCTCTCCTCCCAAGTAGGGATGGACGAACCTGTCAATTTCGGTACTCTCATCTTCCTATCTGTTCAGTCTTAAATACAGTTATCCACATTTCCACTGCAATTCACTTTTTTTTAATTTCATGAAAATTTGTTAGCATTTAAGTGTGAATTCCTCCTAATAAAAACATTTTGGCATGCAGCTTTGACAAATACACACCAATTTGCATTTTGCTATTTGTTAGATTGCATATATGTTATATTTACTAATGCAGTCCATAAACAAGGATATCTGGTGGAATCAGTTGGTCTTTCAGGGTCACTGGCAGTGTGGAAATCTGCCAAGGATCCAAGCACCCCTTGCTGCTCCTCTGAGGAGACCTGAGACCTGAGCAGTGCCAAACACTGACAACTCTAAAAGCATTCCTTCAGAGAGGAAGCAGTCCCTTTGTTTCAAATGGCCAGCCAGAGTTGTTGATTGGATTTATTTCTGAATGAAAATAAAAAACAGGTGGAAAAACAGCAGTTAAATAGTGAACTGAAAACAGCAGGTTAAAAACAACACGGTTTTATATGCTTTAATCCTCGGATTTTCAATTTCGTTTGCATTTATGTACTTTTCTGTGGGGGTTTTTTATATTGCTATTTATTGATTTTAGGTGGTGTTTTTGTTTCGTTTCAGTGTTTTAATAATAGATATTGTTTGTTTGGTTGGTTGGTTAGTTTGGTCTGTGGTCTAAACCACTGAGCCTAGGGCTTGCCAATTGGAAGGTCGGCGGTTCGAATCCCCGCGATGGGGTGAGCTCCCGTTGCTCAGGCCCAGCTCCTGCCAACCTAGCAGTTCAAAAGCACATCAAAGTGCAAATAGATAAATAAGTACCGCTCCGGCAGGAAGGTAAACTGCATTTCCGTGTGCTGCTCTGGTTCGCCAGAAGCAGCTTAGTCATGCTGGCCACATGACCCGGAAGCTGTCTGCAGACAAACGCAGACTCCCTTGGCCTATAGAGTGAGATGAGTGCGCAACACCAGAGTAGTTCGCGACTGGACCTAATGGTCAGGGGTATCTTTACCTTTACCTTTTAACCCCTTAAACAGTTTTTTAAATAAAGCAGTTTACAAATGCTCTTAAGTTAATAAATAAAACTCCATCAAGCAGCAGTGATATCGAGTCTCTTGAGTACATTGTACATTGTACTACAATTCCCAAACTGATTTAACCATCACTTCCCAGGGAACTCCACAAACTGTAGCTCTGCGAGGGGATTAGAGGTCTCCTAACAATTCTCAGCACTCTTAACGAAGTACAGCTCCCAGAATTCCTTGGGGGACGCCAAGTATGATATTGCTTTAAGTGTGCAGTGCAGATAGAGCATTTATTAGATACATTAGTGAAACTACTTTTATATAGTTGTGGGAGATGGAGGGGCTTTTAATACAAGGTTGTTTTGCAAATTCGGCCTCGAGCAAAACACTGCTTAATAATAATAAAGAGCATCATTCTCCTTTCCCTGAATTAAGTAAGGTACAGAGAGTATTTTCCCTTTGCTACCATTCTTGAACTTTACATGCAAAAAATCCTATTAGCACTTGAAAGAGCACTGCACGTACATAAATCTTCAATGCAGTTACGGTCTACGGACATTAAATAATGTGCCCCATTAAAATAAATATTCATGTACCTGCCTTGCCAACATTTTGCTGTCATAATTATAAAGCATAGGCAACCACATACTATTATTTGTACTGATTTTGAAGGAACAGTTCTTTTTTAAAAAAACAACCCTATGGTGGTAGTTCTAAATTCAATAGCCCAATCTCAGAACCCAGTTCAGGGGGGGGGCAGCAAGTTTTGAGATATTAGCTTGACAGAAGGGGAGGGGGAGAGAAAGAACCCTCAAAAAAGCTCTTTTATAATTTCCTTTGGTTAAAGATAACATATTGGGTTTAAGTTGGTATAAAATATCAAATACGTTTTATATACAGAGGATCTATTCATAGCACTTTGTATAGGCAACATATGCAGCAAATTATACTATTAAACGCTTAATCCTAATAAAGCTTAAATTTCAGTCCTAACAATAAAGCTTGCATAAAGCTTGCTATGGTTGAAATAGGACTCTGGAACTAACTTATATAATAAAAAAATATATATAAAATCTTTAAGTAGCTAAAATGGATACATTAATTGGACGCCTGGGATGCAAAATTAGGTAGCTAGGTTTTGCTACTATGGTTGAAAGCTAGCTGTCAGGATGCTACTTCTTCGGAAAGCTGCATTTAATTTCTTTTAATCCACATTTTAATCCTTTGCCTGGAGGCTGCAAAATGTCACGGGCCAGCCCTGTGGCGGTTCACAACATAAAAACGCAAAATGAGAACACAAAATACGTAACAAAAAAAAAAAAAACCATAACCCACCCCACCTCCCCACACAAACACATTTAAAATGACATAGAATGATAATCAGCCACAGGCACGGTTGAAGAGCAACATTTTCGCCTGGTGCCTAAAGGTGTCTAATGAAGGCACCAGGTAAGCTTCCCTAGGGAGAGCACTCCACATGGGGAGTCACTGCAGAAAAGGCCAGTTCTCATGTTTCTGCTCTCCTGGCTTATTGTGGAGGGGGGCGGCATGAAGAAGAGCCTCAGGTTATGGTAGCAGGGTCCAGGTCGGTTCCTACGGGAAGAGACAGTTCTTGATGTACTGCTGTCCTGAGCCATTTATGGCTTTATAGGATTCTTGAGAGTCCCATGGACTGCAAGAAGATCAAACCTATCCATTCTGAAGGAAATCAGCCCTGAGTGCTCACTGGAAGGACAGATCCTGAAGCTGAGGCTCCAGTACTTTGGCCACCTCATGAGAAGAGAAGACTCCCTGGAAAAGACCCTGATGTTGGAAAACATTGAGGGCACAAAGAGAAGGGGACAACAGAGGATGAGATGGTTGGACAGTGTTCTTGAAGCTACCAGCATGAGCTTGACCAAGCTGCAGGAGGCAGTGGAAGACAGGAGTGCCTGGCGTGCTCTGGTCCATGGGGTCACGAAGAGTCGGACACGACTAAACGACAACCGATCAAAACCAGCACTTTGAATTGGGCCCAGAAACTAAATGGCAGTCAGCGCAGTTGGGCCAGGATTGGCGCTATATGCTCAAACCATCTTGCCCCAGTGAGCAATCTGGCCGCTGAATTCTGTACCAGCTATAGTTTCTGACCCGCCTTCAGAGGCAGCCCCACGCATAACGTGTTGCAGTAACCCAAGTTCCTTCTTACAAAACCTGCTATTGCTCCGTTGGAAGCCACAATTCAGAACAGATGCACAGACAAGCAAAATATATCGGCCCGGAGCATGAGACATCATTCTGATCCTTGTGCTCTTTTATCAGCAGCTGTTCAAACAGGTCAAGACATGTAATTATTATGCCTGCAATTTTAGGGGGTTTAGTCTTGAGCAAAACCACTCTGAACCATTAATATACCACACTTGTTTAAGAGTTCTTCACCTTATTATAGATAAGAATCTACCTCCAAGATATTTCACAGTACTTACAATTTAGGCAGCTGTTGCACTATTTGGTTTATATAAGCAAAGAGACTCTTCTATACTGTCATTCCTAAGTATCATGGAGTTAAAAGCTGTATGTAAAGTGAGACGAAAGCAAGAATCGCTCATGGATTTCAAAGCACTTTAATTATTACTTGGGAAGCTTCGCCCCCACGCCCCCCCCCAGCCATTTCCACTTTAGTAAATGCATGTTAACCACCATTCAAAGTTGCTTTGCAGCTTAAATAACACAACTCACCTACCCAAGGTGCTTTAACTACTCTTCAGTCAATAAAATATTCCCAGAGCATCTTACACCATACACCCAAAAAAAGACCTCCCCCCCCAAAAAAAGGAAAATGGATTGTGCAGGAAGAGAAAAGAAGCAATCTTGGGTACAAGTCCTTAGTTCAAAGAAATGTTGAAGTGCAAATGCAACTTTTGCAATAAAGCACACACACATTTGCACACACGCAAATTATATGACATCAGTGCAGTGAAGATGTAAACCACTGCTGTACGAGACAAGGATGCTTGGGCTTAACAGTGAAATGGCTTGTATATACAATTGCTCCTTTTTTCTTCTTGTTGTTTCAACAATAATACTCTCTGCAACGGTTGAATATACAGGTTTTGCACTGGAAGTGAACAATCATGCATATATTTCTGGCACCCCTAAAAATTAATCCCAACGTTTTTATGAGCGCAAAGCACTTGTCAGTATTTGTATATTCCACTCAGTTTTTATACCAGAACAGCCTGGTATTTCCTGATTTTATTTGCTGTTGAGCGTGCCTGGCCAAATACTATGAAAGCAAAGACATATTTAAAAATTGACAACTTCCTTTGAAGCACATGCTTTCCAGTAGAAGACGCTAACAGAAACCACAACACACTGTCAATCAACATTCCATCGTTGTGATGTCAGTATTCATACCCCGGGACAAAATGCAGCGTACAGCCAGCAACTTTTCGAGATCTCCATGCACCTGTGTCTTCCTCAGTACTTTCACTGACAGAAGATAAAAATCCATTCAAGCATTCCAAGTGATTTTTAAATACAGTTTTCGTGGCAAAAAGCCACAGCTTTTTTAAAAGTGAGTTTCCATCTTCTGCTTCATTATTTTTTTCCAAAAAAAAAAAAAAAAGGAAGGAAAAAAGGAGTAAGTGTACATGCTTTTGGATAGGTTTTTTGATGTTTCCCTCTGCAGTAGTTCAAGGAAATCTCTGCCAAAAGATAGAGTTTGGAACACCTGATAAAACGCTCTTCAGTGACACACAATAAAAACCGACATTAGCAAATGGAAATCGTTTCCAATTTTGCAAGGCATATTGTGTGTGTGTGTTCAGCAGGCAAATTATCTTTTTGGATAACTCTATTCTTTTTCCTCCAAAAAAAAAAAGGGAGGGGAACCAAAAGCAATTTCTCAGAAAAGTAGTGGAAACAGCTCTGCTCTTTTCCTTACACATTTACAATGAAAAAGAGATAAAATGATTCATGCCACATGAAGAGGAAATACAACTAGCCAGTTAGGGCTTAAAAAAAATAAATTTAAAAAAAATAAGAAGAAGCCTGAATTCATCTCCGACAACCAGAGCGAACAAACAATGCGCTCGTGTCCTCCTTTTGACCCCATAGTCTTTTTTTCTCTGAACAATAAAAACACATTTAATATTTGAACAACTATCTCAAATATTACAACGTTTGGGCCCCAAAGCCTTTACGCCCACGCATGTTCTCACTAAAGTTTTAGAACAGAGCCAACCGTAGGGCTTGGGAACTATGCAAACTCCACTCAGAACTGCCACTGAATTCACTCAAGGAAATCTCTGAAGAGCTGCACAGATGGAAAAGCCACGGTTTACCAAACTTGGGCAGCAGCCTAAAATGGTGTAGCAAAACATTGTACCACCAGCAGCACAATGGTTCCCAGAGAATCACAGCACCTGGTCTACTCTACACCAAGCCAAGCCATTTGTGAGCCTATGACTGATGTGCTATCACCAGCCAAGTGGTCCACAACCCCGGCCTGAGATTTGCACTCCCAGGTAGGCAGCAAAAACAGAAGAAAAACTTACCCTGACTATTCACAAAATGCACAGGATACTGTTGCCCCCATGTTAAGTTATCCTGCTGTGCTGCTGTACAGTCCCAAGCTTTTCCATATTCACTAAAAACTTTGAAAAACTCAGCACGGCTTCAAGAATGTGTGGTTAGGGATGGCGAAGGCATTCACCAAAGCTCCGATTCCAAAGTGGACTCAACTGATTCAATCCAGATCTATGCCTAACGCCACTTTGGAATCAAAAGCCCTGTGGATTCCTTTACAAGGCGGAACAGGGTGTTTGTAAAACAGAGACAACAACCCTACTTTATTGAGTTTTTAAAAATTCAACAACGGGTATTCCAAATTGCCGCAGCCTAGAAGGCTTTGAATGCAGTGCTATTTACTGCTGCCTGCTTTGAATACAGGTGACTCCCCACTTACATGAGGCCCCCGCGCGCAGAAGCAAAATGTGTGTACTCAGTACAGACTGGGGAAACTTCACACTGGACTTCAAGCATCTGGCATTGTGTGCCTCCCCATTCTTCCTCCAGACTCTGGGTCCTTGGTTTCCAAATGAGATGCAAAAGCTGCTCTCATCAGAAAAGAGATTTGGGGAGCCATGTCATCAGCTGGTGTTGGTCCACTGTGTTTCATTAAGTCCAGGGTCAACACAGCTGTCTGCCAGGAGATTTTGGAGCACTTCATGCTTCCTTCCGCAAATGAGCTTTTTGGGGATGCTGGCTTCATTTTCCAGCAGGACTTTGGCACTTGCCCACACTGCCAAAAGTACCAAAACCTGGTTCAGTGCCCATGGGATTACTGTGCTTGATTGACCAGCAAACTCGCCTGACCTGAACCACATAGAGAATCTATGGGGCATTGCCAAGAGAAAGATGAGAGACATGAGGCCAAGCAATGCAGGAGAGCTGAAGGCTGCTATTGAAGCTTCCTTGTCTTCCATAATACCTCAGCAGTGCCACAGGCTGATAGCATCCATGCCACACCGCATTGAGGCAGTAATTGATGCAAAAGAGGCCCAAACCAAGTACTGAGTACATACGCATGCTTCTACTTCTCAGAGGTCCAATATTGCTCTATTTGCAGTCCTTGTTTTGCTGATTTCATTTAATATTCTAATTTTCTGAGATTGTTAATTTGGGGTTTTCATCAGCTGTACGCCATGATCATCGCAATTATAACAAATAAAGGCTTGACATATCTCGCTTTGCATGTCATGAGTCTATCTCATATATTAGTTTCACCTTTTAGTTGAATTACTGAAATAAATGAACTTTTCCACGATATTCTAATTTTCCAAGTTTCACCTGTATATGCAAAGTGATGAGGAACTAAACTTGGAAAACAGAGAAACTGAGAGAAATAAAAACTGACATGTTTATCCATCCATACTAGAGGTTAGTATGGTGGCCCCTTACTGGACCTGGGCTCTGGGGCTGTGGTCTCAGGAATTCGTGGTCCGTGCAGTCTCCTCCATCTAAGTCCTAAAGGCCTCTGCCATCCTGGCCATGAGGACCCCTGGGTCAGTAGCAGTGCACAAGCCCTGTGCTTCCTCCATCTGTACTATTGGTCCCTCAGACATTGAGCTAGTGTCACTGCTGGACTCAGGGCTCAGGAAACCACAGCAAATAAAAATATGTAGCTTGGTATCTTAGACAACAGCTCCTTCCACACAAGCTGATGTCAACCTAAGAGGGTTCCTCACCTATGCAAAATCCACTTGGCAAACATTCCACCATCTCAGCTATAGCAGCAAAACAGTGAGGTCCTCCAAAAGTTATACGATGCTATTATTTTAGGTTGATTCTTAAGGCAACCTTACAAATACTGATTTCTGAACGCTTTTTGGAATTTGAAGCTTTTTCTTTGTAATCTGTGACTACTTCTTTGTTTAATTAAGGTTTTCCTATTCTTATCCTTTGTTGGGTTTTTGGGGAGGGGAAATTGTAGTTTTCATTGGTTTTATTGCACACCACTTTGTGTGTCACACAGTAGACAAATTTTAAAGACCTGTGTTAAGTGAGTAGCACTCACCCAGTTCCCATTAGCTGTCCACGAGGTAAACAGAACTGCAGATAGTTTTCCCATTGAAGCAGTTCTGGTACTTTAACATACATGCATGATAGATATAGATATAAATGACTTTTAAAGGTTGTGATTTACAAACAGGGTAAGCTAACAGGATGTTTGAAAGGCCCACGAGACTCACAACACTAAACAAAATGCATTTTCCTGGTAATTTAATTGCTCTCTCATTTTCAAGGCTATTCCCACTGGAGATGTAAATACACATTAAAACAAACTTGTGGAATTGAAATTGCATTTACAGCTTTCTTTCAGTAAAATACTATCTGCTGCAAAAACACACAAAGCCACGCATTTCAGCGGCATATTGAAGCGTTTCAGTCATATATTTACCTGGGCCTAACTAAGACAACAAGCTGGAAAACCAAGGAAATATAATGCATTTGTCATCTACAAGATGTTTGGAAGACCTGTGGACCCTTCCTAAATGGACCCTTCCCATTCTTCTTTGCTGCCCTTTATGCCTGTCACAGCCTTCCAGCATAACTACACGATGCCAGGCCTTTCCCCGCCTCAAAGCTTGCATTCAGAACCCTCAGCACCATGCAAAGCTGAGTCCAAGGATACTTCCAGACTGCCACTACTTTGAGGGTGGAATTAAGCTGATATCAATTGCAGCCCTTTTTGGCCAGGGATCGTCTGGCCACAGTGGTCCATGCATTGGTAACCTCAAGACTGGCCTACTCCCGTGTAGGACTACTCTTGAGCTTGCTCCCAAGGCTCCATCTGGTACAAAATGCTGCGCCCGGAACGTTGATGTGGACAGACTATCACCAGCATACACCTCCAGCGCTCAAAAGATTGCACTGGCTGTCCATAGGCTACTGGGCCATGTTCAAGGCTCCTGTATCGATTTACAATGTTGTTAACTTGGGTCCAGGATGCTTCAAGGGCCGCCTAATCCCTTATACCCCTCTCAGATCGCTGAGGTGTTTCGGCGAGTCACTGTTAGTGGTCCCCCATGGCTCAGTTGCACTGGTGGTATCCAACCAAGAGCTGATGTTGTGCATTGAGTATTGTGGACCCAATTTTATGGAACTCCCTTCCAGTTAAGATCCTACAGGCCCTCTCCCTGCTGAATCTCCACAGAGCCTCCAAGTGTCCCTATTTTCCAGGGACAATATTGGATTATCCTGGTTTCTGATTTGATCCCGGAATGTCCTGCTTTTCCTCAGGATGTCCCTATCTTCATTGGAGAAAATATTGGAGGGTATGGAGCTATGCGACCCCTGAGCCAAGGATATAAGTCAGTGGTTTTCAACCAGTGCACCGTGGCACCCTGGGGTGCCTTGAAGGATGGTCAGGGGCGCCACGAGCAACACTGGCCTCTGTACCTCTTTTCTTCCCTCCCTTTTCTGATGCCCACTCATGTCTCTTTGGGGGAAGGGTGAGTTCAGAGACCATAGGCAGCAGCAGCAGCTGCCCAGAGGATTCTTAAGGAGAGGAGGTTGTTACCAACAATAGAAGAACGGCAGATGAAGATGTTGGATTTTTTGGAGCTGGCCAACCTGACTGGAAGAATCCGCGACCAGAAAGAAGAGGAGTATCAGGAAGAAATTTAAAGAATACTTAGCCAAATATCGTAACATAAGATACAGTGGTACCTCAGGTTAAGTACTTAATTCGTTCCGGAGGCCTATACTTAACCTGAAACTGCTCTTAACCTGAAGCACCACTTTAGCTAATGGGGCCTCCTCCTGCTGCCGCGCCGCCGGAGCCTGATTTCTGTTCTCATCCTGAAGCAAAGTTCTTAACCTGAAGCACTATTTCTGGGTTAGAGGAGTCTGTAACCTGAAGCGTATGTAACCTGAAGTGTATGTAACCTGAAGCGTATGTAACCTGAGGTACCACTGTAATTAGAAGCTACTTGGAAGTATCAAAGAGGTTTAGGATTATAATAAGAATGAATTGTAAAGCATTAAGGTTTAGATTGTCAAGGGAGCCATGGACTCAGAAAGGTTGAAAACCTCTGATATAAGTAACTAGAAGACATCTGAAGGCAGCCCTGTATAGGGAAGCTTTTTAATGTTTTATTAAGTTTTTATATGTGTTAGAAGCCGCTCAGAGTGGCTGAGGCAACTCAGTCAGATGGGCAGGGTATAAATAATAAAATTGTTGTTGTTATGGAATAGGACAGTCCTATTTTCATCAGAGAAATGTTGGAGGGTATGTCTCCAGTGCCTGCCGAATACCTTTTTTTTATTCCTGCAGGCACTTTAAGTCTGGTTTTGTAACTGATTCCTACCCTTTTCTTTTATTGTGTTTCTTTGAACCGCTTAGAGCTGATTGTAGTTTATAAATTGATTAAATAATTTACATAGGGGCAAATTTGGTTTGCACGATTAAAGTGGAATTCAGCTCTCTCGTGCAGCCAACCTGCTTCCAAAAAAACCCACACATAACAGACGTCTTGTGGGAAAGAAAGTGCTGCAGTGATGTTCTGGAAAGTGTGGGATAACACATCTTCATGTAACACTTACGCAAGTGGTATTGCCCCTTTATTACTTAAAGCACCTATGCCACACATACAAAAATGGCTATGACCATGTTAGATTTTACTTTCATTTGGATGTTTGTCTTTATCTTATAAATTGTTTTGTGCAATCATGATAGAAAAAGTAACGCAATATACATGAGGGAATATGTGGATTTCCCTAACCTATGCCGGTTCCCTAAAAATGTTCATCTTGCGATTCCACTGTTCAATCTGTGCAATAACCCACAGTTGTTGCGCTACTGTTGTCAGCCAGCCAACACATTCAGAAAAGCAATGTAAGGTTTCTTGATGATTCTGGGTGGGAAAAAGAAGCTAAAAACAACTTTTTAAAAATGCAAATAGTTCTTCACCTTTAAAAACCAGGTGCCCATATATTTTAGGAGGCAGAATCTTCCTCAAAAATTCAACGTAACTGCCTTTGTTACGCACGTACCAAGACCTCAGATCGCACTTAAACCTTCTGCAGCTGCAGTTGAGTGTTACACCAATAACAGACTACCATACCTGGAAAATGAATGAAAGGGTGGGAGAAACAAACTCAAGTTGCCTAGACTGAGTCCGGAAAAATCCATCTCAATACATCCGAAGTGGGTGTTATTCACATTAGCCTCTCACCTCTTAGTGACAAGAGCATGACCCGGAGAATTCACAACACAACTTTAAAAAAAACACAACAGAACAATAAAAGCCTTTTTGGAAGGCGGCTCAATTCACAACGCATCAGCCAAACGGGAGAGAAGCCAAGATTTCTGCAACCTTGTGAAGGCTTCCACAAGGTGCAAGCCAAGAAACATTTACTGTAGAGCTGAGCCCCAAGAGAACCCTCTGCTTTATATTTTTGCGTACCTGCATCTCCCTGTAACTATTATCAGCCGGATTTTATTTGGCATTAAAGCACTCAAAACCAGTGCAATGCAAGGCGCCACATGTGCAAGATGTCCAGGAAGACAACTTCCTTTACTTCCGAGCTGACACATACACATAGCAGTAGATGGTGTGGCCAAACGATGGCTTATGAGTCACTTGCAAGACATTTCATCTCGCCCTGTTCCTTTAAACATGACTCCCAGGCAGCTCAAGAAAAGATCCGCCAGCTGTCCTAGATCCTTATAGCTTTATGTTGGTCTTTCTTAGGTTGTGTTTTAATGTGCATTGATGCCAGTTGTCAGCCACCTTTGAAGGATATGTATCCTTAAAGGCAGAAGCCAGTGTGGCATAATGGTTAGAATGCAGGACCTGGAAGGCCAGGGTTCAAATCCCTACTTCTCCATGAAGCTCACTGGGTGAGCTGTGGCTAAGCACTTTCTAAGCCTAAATGAGGGTTGTTGTTGGGATAAAATGGGGAGGAGGACATGTAGGCTAGAAATGCAATAAGAAAATATTAAAATAATTGAACTAAAGCCATGTTAAGGAAAGTGAAAAGGGGGTTAATTCTCCATGAGTTTCCACCGCAGTGCAGCTGCAGGCATCTTGTGGCTGTCTTATCTGTATTGCTGCGTAACACTGGGTAGAAAAGGACTCAAGTTACAGCATTCATTGCTTGGGAGTACAGAAGAGTCTGTTGGAGACATGGAGATTATTGGAACGACCCTGTGAAAACGTGGAAGACTTTGTGAAGGAAGACCTCGCCAGAGGGATATTGGACAACTTGCAAGACTTCAGGGAAGTCTGACAGTTGCAGGAGTTTGTTAGCAACTGGACTTTGCACTTCCTGTGCAGACTTTGTCTCAGCAAGGACTTTGTAAGCTGGGGCCCTCTCTGGGCTCAGAGAGTGAAAACTTCTTGTAACAACTGCAAATTGTGTGTGTGTGTGTAGCGTTTGTGTTTGCCAGGTAAATATTATCTCTACTATGCAGTTGTTTCCTGTGGTGAGCTTAACCGCTCAAATGTTGTGCACACACAACACACAACAAGCTGGGCCAACAACAGGCATCTCTGGGAACTGGTTGTCTAGAGGCAGAAGAGAGATCCTTTACAAAGCCCAAAATGGACTTAAAGCAACATATGTGGGTCACATAAGTTCTGCATCTATAAGAATGTGGGCGGGGGTGCAGATAAGACAAGACAGGAGTTGGCACAACAGTCCAGAGCTCAGTAGTAGAGCATAAGCTTTACACATGGCAGAAGGTTGCAAAGTTAACCCACTGCAGTCTAATGGTTAGAGCGTCTGACTATGACCTGGGAGACCAGGGTTTGAATCCCCACTTGGCTGTTGAGCTCACCAGGGGACCTTGGGCTAGTCCTTGTCTCTCAGCCTATCCTACCACACAGGGTAGTTGTAAGGACGAAATGGGGGGGGGGACCATGTACACCACTTTGAGCTCCTTGAAGGAAAAGGTGGTGAAATATAAATCCCTGGCATCTCCAGGTCAAAGAATGAAGGTATAAGTAGGTGATGGGCAATATCGCTACTGGAGAGCTACTACCAGACAGAACTGATGGGCTAGATCAGGGACCAGCAGCCCTCCAGATGTTGGTAGACTACAGTTCCCATAATCCCTGAACATGCTGGCTGGGGCTGATGAGGATTCAACAATACCTGAGGGCCAGCGGTTCTCCATCCTTGGGTTAGATCAGGGGTCTGCAACCCGCGGCTCCGGAGCCGCATATGGCTCTTTTACACCTTTGCCGCGGCTCCGGGGCGGATACTAGCAAGGGGAGGAGGCGCATTGTGTGCCCCGACACTCCCCACTGTGGCGGGCGCTGTACTGGCTGTGACGTCGCATGGGGGCGGTGCGTGCGTTAGTCACGCACCGTCCCGACGTCACCTTCCTACCCGCTGTCACATCGCGGCTCTGGAGATATATTTGTTTTAAATGTCGCAATGGTTTTGCGGCTCCCAGTTTTTTTTTCTTCAGAAACGGGTCTAAGTGGCTCTTTTTGTCTTAAAGGTTGCAGACCCCTGGGTTAGATGGACAAACAGGTTGACATATTAGGCAGCCTCCTATGTATCTATTGGCTGGGTCCCAGGAATGGCCATCCATCAGGGAGTCTTTGCAGGGGATTGGACTAGATGACCATTTGGATCCCTTCCATCTCTGCAATTATATGGTAAGTTGGAGGTATTGGCTTGTTGCCTGTGGCCACCAGCTTACCCTTCAGCCTTGGGGGTCTAACATGGAAGGGGTTATAAATATTTCCCAGCCAAACAGGGGCAGTCAGCACAACACCCTCCAGATGTTCTTGGACTCCCACTCCCATGAGCCTCGGGAATTATGGGAGCTGTAGTCCACACCATCTGGAAGCTGGGCTAAGGTGTCTGCTTATAGGCGCAAAGGATTCAAGTCGAAGTGCCAAGAGAACTAGTATCTTACATACATGGGAAGCTAGGTTTTTGTTTTTTAAGAACTTCTTGAGGTTTACAAGGCATGTGAAAGTTCTGGGTGTGCCTCTGGAGTGTAGAACTTTGGCTGCTGCTTGCAAGAAGCATGTATGTTAACAACAGGAGAAAACATCCTAAAATCACTTCTACTAACCATCCAGATTTTTGGCAGAGGAAAGAGAAGTACAGCATGATTTCCGCCCATAAACAAACTCTCCACTTACTTAGCCCTAGAAAGCAGCATTATTAAACAATGAGGATCGCCCACATTGACAGTAATGGCAACGGTTAGCATGCATCAGCTATGGGGTAATTACCATCTTAAGAGCGCTTTGAACATTGTTTTACAGTTCAGCTGGGCTAACTTGCATTCAGCGAGTTTCTAAGCTGTCCGGAAGCATGACAAACCCAAGGATTTCTGGAAACCAGATTCTTCTAGTCAGCTTTTCAAACGTTGTTTTACTATCCTTGCTACAACATTAAATATAAATCAAACACAGATACAATTCCTCTTCTCAGTTTATATTAATGTTCTTTTGCAATTGTGATTTAAACAACTGTTGTTGTTTTTTAAAGGGCATTTATCAATAAACAATCACTTCACCAAGCATTTGTTTGCAGGGAGATTATGTGATGTTAGCTATGTAATGAGCATTAATTCTAATTTGTTTGCCGCAGGTTAAATGACAGTTGAGTCAAAGCAGGTGTTAATTCCATGCTTTCCAGTGCATTGTGCTATCACTTTTCTTATCGCAAAAAAGTGATCTTTGGGGGAAGTGGGTTTGATGTGCAAACTTCCCAACCACCAATATTTGTGCAATGCGAATTTGCTGCGATGGGATAGCAACAATCTGGGTGCACCCTATGTGACCAACACAGACACACCACCCATCGCAAACTGGCATGTGGGGCTTGCACTTTGGTCCAGAACACACTGCAAATAAGTACTGTCACAATTAAATTAGTAAGAAATAATTATCCAGGAGTGGGGTCATATGCACCCATTATTGTTGGCTGGTTGGCAATCCCAATGCCAGGATCTGATTTCAGATTTACATCTGGAAAATGTCATTCTCGTAAGAGAGTGAACAATACATGCCAGGAGTGGAGAACTTGTGGTCCACTGCTGGACAATGACTCCTGTCATCCTTGACCACTGGTCCTGTTAGTGAGGGATGATGGGAATTGTAGTCCCAAAACAGCTGGAGAGCCAAGTTTGGCCCTGCCTGGCCTATATAAAGTCAGTTCCTGCGTTCCTCTCATGCTCAGGGCTGAAACAGATATATTGGTGGCAGATTCAAGCCAATCATGTTGGAAAAGTTTTATCTTAAGATAATTCTTATTTATTCCAATTTATTCTAAGAATGCTACAATTCTCAATGAAATAGTGACTGAAGGAAGAGGAATAAAATGCTGAGGCAAACAGCCTATTCTTGCTATCACTGGTTCTCGGTGTTGTTATTTTGATCAAAGCAAGTAGAATATATAAACAAGCATGTTAGCATAAAACTAATTTTAAAAGCAGTACTACTTGACTTTCTAATATCCCTTGTTTTTTTTCTATCCAAGCAAACTGGGGAAAGCAGCTGTTTGGATCCCAAGAATACTAATTTTTAAAGCTGCCATTAGTCATAAAGCAACTGCAGGAACTTGCATAAGCTTTGCGGTAATGCTGTCACTGAATAGCCATGTCAGAGATAAAACCAAATATTTCATTGAACAGTACGCTTGGCAGATTCGTAAGCATCTCTCCTTTGGGGAGGTTTCTAATCTGGCTTTTAAAGTCTGCGCAGAAGCATAGGTTTGAAGGCAAAGCCACCATTTTACCTCAGAGCTTTCAATTTGGACCCACCATTTTACCTCAGAATTTAGAGCTTATAACACAAAACCACCATTCTACCTCAGAATTATCGCAATCTTGTTGTTGGCAGTTCTAACCAGCAGTGTAGATGGGGGCAGGGGGCGCACCGGGCGCCACTCACCCAGCAGGCGACACTTACTGTGGGGCCTGCAGCATGCCCGAGCCACATGTCTCTCCCAGGGGTGATGTGGTGGCTCAGGCACCTTTTCCAGTGGCGTGGGGTCTGCGGTCACCCCCGTCTCCTCTTCAGCCGCCCTGCAGGCCAGCTACGCCACTGGTTCTAACTGATCTTATAATCAGAAGGGGGCGGGGGAGAACAAGCAGCAAATCTTTTATACAGTGGTACCTCAGGTTAAGTACTTAATTTGTCTCGGAGGTCCGTTCTTAACCTGAAACTGTTCTTAACCTGAAGCACCACTTTAGCTAATGGGGCCTCCTGCTGCTGCCGCGCCGCCGGAGCCCGATTTCTGTTCTTAACCTGAAGCACTATTTCTGGGTTAGCGGGGTGTGTAACCTGAAGCGTATGTAACCTGAAGCGTATGTAACCCAAGGTACCACTGTATAGGGAGATGAGAAGTACTAATCGTAATAATTTTATTGTTTAGCTATAAACCATAAGAAAGATGACTAGGGCCAGCTGTATCCTGAAGCAGATTAAGGCAACCTGCCAAGTAATGTTTTTTTTTAAAAACGCATATACTTGGGGAAGGTGTGCATGCAAATTCATATATCTGTGAAAATAATGCACAAAAATGCATTGAATAAACAAGTGTTTTAGAAAAGTGTGTCTGTGAGGAAAACAACATCCCAACGTGTGTTTATTAGAAGAAATTCACACTAAAAAGCTGATACACTTTTATTATGGCTCGGGGGGGGGGGTGTCACAAACTGATGAAGAAACGTAGAGAACTGAATTTTAGATCTAGAAAAATGAGAAACCTATATTGACGGATTTTCCCATTCCCAGTCCGACGTACCATTTAAAGGCAGAAATTTGTTTAAACCATTTCTACCCTGCTCCTTGTCCGAGAAGGTTCCCAGAATCGCTCACAAATCAGCACAGTCCCTACCTACCCCTCAGGCTTACAACCTGAATATACAAAAGGAGATGGGGAGAGAGAAAACAAGAAAACTCAGGCACCCAAATTCTTCATATTAAAATGCATTGGAAAAGCCTAACCATGTCTACTCACAGAAGGAAGCCCCCTTGCATCTGATGGGGCTTACTCCCAGGTGAGAAGGGTTAGGATTGCAGCCAAGGTTCTTATAATAACCAGACGAGATCTGGAAATGGCCAAATATTTATCTTATAACATTGGGTTGAATCCAGAGGAGGGAAAGCCTTCTTACATGTGGAAGGTGTCTTACGCTCACCCAACAGCTGCTTTAGGCCCTAATACCAGAGAGTTGCATGAGAAAGTTGCTCTGCTTTATGAGACGCGAGACCTGCTACAGAACCCGTTGTTCAAATTGCTAGCACTTGAGCAGGTGTAGCAAACGTTGTGCCCTCCTCATGTTGTGGACTGCAACTCCCATTATTTGCCATGCTGGCAGGGGATGATGGGAACTGTCTATGACATTGGTGGGGAAGCAACACACAACACTTGCTAACCCTGGGTTTGCAGGAGAGAATTAGCAACTGCTTTCCTTCAACTCACTGTTCCTTCTGTCCAACCCACGATATATTTAACCAGGGCAGGGGGAGTGCTCTGACATTTGGATCTGCCAACACAGGCAACGGAAAAGTCTTAATCTGACCTTGGATTTAGCTGTCTAGTCTGTGGCCTTCCACAGATACATGCGGCAAGGCTAACTTCCGCTTTGAAGGGGCTGTGGGCAAAGTATTCCCTCATTCCTCAGTGGCTCTGGAGGGTTTACCCACCGGTAGCACCAGAACCACTGTGTTGGGAGTCTGATACAGTGGTACCTCTGGTTGCAAACATTATCCGTTCCGGAGTCCCATTCGCAACATGAGCAGAACGCACCCCGCGTACGCGCATCTGTGCGTGCGCGGGTCACAATTTGCCGCGTCTGCGCATGCGTGTGATGTCCTTTTGCATGTCTGCACATGCGCGAGCGGCAAAACCCGAAAGTAACCCTTTCTGGTACTTCCAGGTCACCACGGGACACAACCTGAAAAGATGTAACCTGAAGCAAACGCAACACGAGGTACGACTGTACTAGTCACCATTTTAATTTCCCACAATGCCTCAGAGCGACAGCATGCCAGGGAAAGTGAAATTGTGTGACATTTAAAATGGCCGCCCGGCTTAGCTGCCCAGTGCTTGGTCACAGCCCTGGGCTAGCAAAAAAAAAAAAGAAGAAGTGGGCACCAGCGGTGGGTCCTGTCAGCTGCGTAAGGGTGCCAGGCACAGCTGTCAACTTTTCCCTTTTCTTGCAAGGAATCTTATTTGGAATAAGGGAATTTCCCTTAAAAAAAAGGAAAACGTTGACAGCTATGGTGCCAGGTGCTGACCCCAGCCCTGTTATATGGACTAGTGGGCAGGGGCAGAGGAAGGGGGGTGCGGTGGGTGTGAAATGCCCCAGGTGTCACCACTGAGGGCGGTGACAAATTGCTAGGCAGCACTCACCACAGGGCCTGCAGCACGCCTGAACCACGCATCTCTCCTGAGAGAGACGCGGTGGCTTGGGCACGCACAGGCTCCGCGCTGCCCAAACGGTCCACTTGCTGCCTCTCCCCCCAGCTATAGGGTGGCTGAGTGGGAGGAAGCAGGCACAGCTCCTTGCAAGGCTATTGTACACGTCTGGACTCTAGGCAGAGTTTTATCCAACACAGCGAGCTGACTTCTGCCACATCAGGCTATTTGTCCGCCTAGCACAACACTGTCTGCTCTGACTGGCAGCAGCTCTCCAGGGTCTCAGGCGAAAGGTCTTTCCCTGCTCCCAGGTCCTTGTGACTAGAGGCACCAAGGATTGAACGTGGGACCTTCTGCGTTATGGCCAACGTCAGAAATCCAATCTCCATAGCATTTAAATGTCTGCCACTCAGGCCCCTAAAGATATCCCACATCGGGCAGCTTTCCTCGGCCCCGCTCTTGTTCCTACTCACGTGAAAGCTGGGGAATAGCTGCTGCTAGGTGTAGATGAATCTGTCGATTTTGGTTTTCTCGATTTCTTATCTTTCCCATCATAAATCCAGTTTTCCACATCACAATTTTAAAACACACACATGAAAATTCACCAGCTTTTTTGGTATGCATTCTGTATTTTTGCAAGCACAATTTACTAATACAATGCCTTTTTGTATACCATTTTCCCTAATATATGCACTTAAATGCACACTTTGCCCTAGTTTATGCGTTTCTGTGCACATTACTTAGGCTGGAGAACTGCTCTGCAAAATCTAAAAAAGTGAGAATTTCCAAGGGTGGCTGGTGTGTTTCAGAAAGCACTAAGCGGGCAAGTTTGCCTTTAGGCGTGATTTAAATCAGATTTCTCCTCCTTCACCCCTAGATGCTGCTATTCGCAATTGCTACTCAGCGATTTGTTATTAGTTATTTTAAGGACTGTGTTATTTTTATGCATTCTTTTTATCTAATACGGTTTTGCTGTAAACTGCCTTGTGGCTTGTAAAAAAAAAGGCGGAATGTAAGTCGTCTAAAGGAAGGATGGGAACAGTAACAACAAAAATTGCCTTTCCTATTACAGCTGCCTTTGATTCGAACACCAGCAACACGCTAGAGCGCACAGCCCCTCTCAGCGACTTGCTGGGATTTCCCCCTTTCGTCCGTAGGATTAATCCATCATCCTATCCACAAGCAGCTGCTGAGACTGCAACAGCCTCGCCTACCTGTAGATGGGCACAGATGGCGGTCACTGTGAACCAGGTGATCTCCCACGAGAGTCCTGTGGACTTGGCATAAGCCATCCTCCTCTTGCACCTTTAAGGGGGGGGGGAGAAGCTGTAAGCAAAAGAAGAAGGGAAAAAGTCAATGCACCCCGCCAGAATCTGAATGACTAAAGCAAACTGGGCAGTGAATACAACCCGGACTTTGGAAACGGTGCAACCATAACAGCCGAGGTTTGTGCTGGCCAGGAAAGCAGACTCGCAGAGAACAGCATGATCGCAGCGTGGAGGCTGAGGTACTCCAATAAGGGCAGGAGGGTGGGGGAGCTGGCCAGAGGAGCAAAAGCGAGCTAGGTTTTTCTCTCGCTCACGAGTCAGTTTATCAAGCCTGCAACCTCCTTCCCCGTTATTCCCCCCCCCCCCTCCATTACCATATACGCACACAGGAGCCAAGAAGAAATTGAACCTTGCAAAGCTATTTCAACACTCTTCCTTTTTTTCCCCTGCCCTGCTTTCCAAGCCAAGGAACCCAACTCTGGGACTTTGGGATCCGTAATGCTTCCAGCCGTGTTGGCTACTCAGCCCCGTGGCAGAAAAGCGACAATCCTCACTCGCTTTGGGGAGGGGCCCCGCCGATTCGTGGATTAGAATACGAGGACTGTTAACTGTTTCCATGTAAAGGACAACATTGAACCGCCGTCCCTGCGGCACGGAAAAGCTCTTTGTGTGTAAAATCTCCGCAGATTTGAAACCGCACACAGGGGCTACTGGTTTTTACTGTCCCTTTCTTTCATCCAGGCTATTATTGCAATATGATAAAAGTTGGCCAACTTATCTGGCAACCACCCATGTTCTCAAGACCACAGGGTTTGCAATATCCCTGAGAAGAAGAAACATCATCTCCATGGGAAATCTTGGGCACCTAATTCTGTCAGCCTTCACTGGGGACAAATCACTCCTCCCAAGAAAAATCTCATCCTTCCTCTCACCTTCAACCAGAATGTGGCCCTCGGGCTGAAAAATGTCCCCCACCTCCCAAGACTTGGACCAGCGAGAGCCAAGTACAAATCGCCATTCAGCCATTAAACTTTACTGAGTTGAGGACTCTCAGCCCAACCTACTTCAAAGGGTTGTTTTGAAGATAAAACTCAGCTCCTGAGTATGTCACTCTGAGCTCCTTGTGGGGGGGGGAGAGGATATAAAAGCAATAAATAATGGACACAAGAAGATCAAATTATCCTAAATAGGACAAGGGAAGCCAGGCTATAGTCATTTGTGCTCTAGTAACCTCTTGCTTAGACTACTGCAATGTGCTCTACTTGGGGCTGCTCTTGAAGACTGTTTGGGTGGATCCAATGGCTCAAAACCATATAATAATAGTCCTAAAAGACCTGTACTCACTGCCAATTTGTCACCAAGCCCAATCCAAGGTTTGGTTCTGTTATGTAAAGCCCTGAAAAGCTTGGCATTTGGCTACATGAAGGACTCAGTTCTCTCCGACTACTGTCCTGCACGTAGTCTGAGATCCACTGAGGGGTCCTTTTAGTACAGTGGTACCTCGGGTTACATACGTTTCAGGTTACATACGCTTCAGGATACAGACTCCACTAACCCAGAAATAGTGCTTCAGGTTAAGAACTTTGCTTCAGAATGAGAACAGAAATTGTGCTCCGGCGGCACGGCAGCAGCAGGAGGCCCCATTAGCTAAAGTGGTGCTTCAGGTTAAGAACAGTTTCAGGTTAAGTACGGATCTCCGCAACGAATTAAGTACTTAACCCGAGATACCACTGTAGTTCCATCATTCAGCAAAATTCAGGGGTCTGTGACCTGCAAGAGGACTTCCTCTGTAACTGCACCCAAGTTATGGAACAAGCATCCCCTAAAGATCCAGCTGGCATCTATGTTGTTCATTTTTTGACACCAGCTGAACACTTTGTATCCATCATCAATACTCAAAGAGTATCCATCATCAATACTCAAAGAGTAGACTTGTTGACATTAATGGACCTGATTTAGGATTGTCAATTTTAATGGATCTACTCTGAGTAAAACTTAGTTGGATACGGGCCTTTTGTGTCAAACATTTTGACTGATCTGCATAACCGGCCGGTGTTATATAATATGTTAACAGATGGTTGGATTTTAGTGATTTGCTGCTGTTTTATTGGCTTGTGATTGATGCTTTAATATTGCAACCCACCCCAAGGTCACATGAGAAGGAATTATTTTTGAAAATAAAATACAATAAATGTGACTACATTAAAGAGGCTGCCAGATCCATCTCTCCAAGGCTCTCTCTTCGCCACCCAGTTAAAGCAACACCTGTTCCTCCAATAGCTGCCCCTCCCACATGCACACACACACATGCCAGTCTCAATATCTCAGCACAGGAACAGATCTTTCCTGCCGGGCATATTGATAGTGCTATAGCCTATTTCCAAATAAGGGTTTCTAAAACGATGCCGGAATAGTGTTTAGATCTGCAGGGCGGTTATACACAGCCCTCCCCGCCATGCTAATAACTCTCAGGCACTGCGTCTGTGCAGCCTGCCTGCACTCAGCAAACACTGTGTAGAGATTTCAATCTTTCGTTCCTCCAGAGAAAGTGTATTTTCAAACCCAGGACCCACTTTTAACCCAAACATGTGTTTGGGGACCCTTTTTCCTTAATCTTTTACCCTATATTTGTGTGGTGGTAGCGCTCTTGCAGCAACCCACCTCGGATCAGGCCGCAACCCATCGGCCGAAGTGCAGAGCTCTGGAGCCCATCCTCTGCACTCCCCTCTGAAAACATCCCACCACCTGCTTCGGCCCATGTGAAAAGGTTGGCTGTCCGAATCCCAGAATGAAACCTGGGGGCAAAGCAGACATTTGCCCTGGAGTGGCGAGCGAGGCTGAGAGGGCGCCTCTCACAAAGCTGCCAAGCCCCTTGTCGGCACCACTGAGCAAGCTGGCCAAGAGAGAACACCACCCTTTCCTTCATCCCAGGCATGTCCAAAGTCTGTTTCAGGGGCCTAATCCGGCCCCTGTAGCAGTCTATCTTCTGGGGTAAAATCCTTTAAAAAGCTCAACAACTTTGGTCGGCCCTCACGCATGTTCACTTCATCAAATCTGACCCTCTTTGAGAAATGTTTGGGCACCCCTGCCTCATCCCATAGGTCAGGCCCACAAATAAACAAACAAACACACCTTTCCAGAAACTTGCTCTCCTTAAGTCATAGCTGTCAACGTTTCCCCTTTTTTAAGGGACATTCCCTTATTCCGAATAGGATTCCTTACAAGAGAAGGGAAAAGTTAACAGCTATGCCTTAAGTTCTTAAATTAATGGGGAAACTAGCTGAAGCTGCCCAGGGGTGATGGAGGGGTCTCTGTGCATGCTCAGAGACACCTTGCTTACCAAGTGCCCATCCAGGGTCCCACTCAGAGCCCCGCGCTAAATACCCTCTCTCAGGGTACAAGTGGAGCCCCCCGCGCGCCCCTCTTTTCTCGCGAGCGCCCTCTCACCGTGCACCCCGCGCGCGCCTGTCCTGGGTGCAACTTCGGCGCAGCGCGCGCGGGCGCCAAACTCCGCACGCGCGCGCTTTGGGGATACCTTTGGTCAACTTCGGGGCGCAAATCCCTGCGGCGTGGCCACCACCTCACGCGACGGCGTTTTCCCTCTCCCTCTCCTCAGGGGGAAGGGAGCAGGCGTGGACTCGGCGGAGGCAGCAAGGCGAAGCCTCTCCTCCTGTCAAAGCACCAGGGACGCCGACGCCGCATGCTTGAAAAGCGGAGCTGGCAGGCGAACAAGCGCCCGCCCTTCGAGCTTGGCTGGCTCTCTCCCTCCAGGCTCCTCCAGCCCACAAGCCCCGCCAGACCGACTTAGCCGAGGGCCTCGGAGGAAGTGGCGGAGAGAGCGAGGGCGCCGGCGCCGCCGCCACCGCCTCCTCCTCCCGCAGGGCAGCCCGAGCAGCGCGCAAAGCCAAGCGACGGCGCGCGTCTCTGGGAGCTCCCGCGCCGCCACCTGCTCCGCCGCGCGCGCCCTGCAGGCAAAAGGCGCCTCGATGCGGGAAGGGGAGAGCCAATGGGGTGTAAGGAGCGGGGGGAGAGTGCCTCTGCGCGCGTACAGAGTGCCTTTCTTTCATTCACACACACCACTTGGAAAAACCACCCAGATAGCCTGGGTATTATTACTATTATTATTAATCAGCCTAATCCTATTTCCAAGCCCAGGTTGTTGAGAGGGTTTGCAGGCCAATGGGATGCAAGGAGCGGGGGGGAGTGCCTCTGCGCGCGTACAGAGTGCCTTTCTTTCATTCACGCACACCACTTGGAAAAACCACCCAGATAGCCTGGGTATTATTACTATTATTAATCAACCTAATCCTATTTCCAAGCCCAGGTTGTTGAGAGGGTTTGGGGCGATGCTCGGCGTTCTCCAAAAAGTCATGAACTTCTTTTTTTATACAAAACCTTACGGACTTGCAGTATTAAGCCCATAAGGTCTTCTACAACTTAGGTGGCTGGAAAGGCGAGGCTGCAGACAGGGAGCAGAAGGAGGCAAAAGGACCCGTTGCAGGCAAAGGCCAAGTGGACCATTACAAAAGCAGCCTTGACAGTTCCTTACATGCCGACCCTTAGCACTCTCCCTAGTTAGCACTTTTTCATGGAAGCATGCCTAAAATTGCAGCCACGGTGAAGCATTCCCAAAATCGCCCTTCGATGGGCGGTGTGCAGCGTAAATGTAATAAAAGCAACATCGTTGAGGGAGAGGCAGCAATAGTTATTCAAATCAGGCGGCCGCAATGTAGCCCTTTGAAATGCCTGCGCACAAGTGAAGCCAAGTAGCTCAATCCGACGCACGCCTTTTGCTCGGAAGTGAAGTCCCACTGTGTTCAATGAAGCTTAGATCCTAGTAAACGTGTCTAGGATTGCAGCCTCGCCCTCGCTACATTTACCTGGGCGTAGGCCCCAGTGAACGCAGTAGGACTTGCTTCCGAGTAAACATACTTCGGGCTGAGGCTGTGAAATTCTGCTTTGCAGATTTCTGGCCTCTCCATACGGATACTTGAAACCCAGTGAACACAATGGTACTTACTCCGGATTAAAGAGCCCAGGATTGCAGCCTTTATAAATGCCCCCCAAGTCTTCTATCAATATATATATATATATCAATTGGATATATATCCAATTTCTGAGGCTGATTCGTTCCTATATAGACGTCAACCGGATGGGTGCAATATCAAATCACCATTTGCATGTATAAATAAACTGCCACAGCTCTTACATCGAAAATGGAGCTCTGGTTCCGCTTACCATACACCCGGTGCTTGCCGCAGTCAGTTCACACGTTCAGCTGCCCGCTCTCAAATATACCGTAATCAAACAGAGAGAAATCAAATTCTATGTACTTGCATTCTATCATTTCCACCTCAAAAACAGGGAAGCATTGCGGAAGCGGAATTGTATACTTTCCCGGGCTGGTATTATGTCAAACGTATAATTAACTGGGGGCCAGCTACTCTTTTTCCAAATGGCTAATTTTACGACCCGGGCTTGAGGATGCTTGCGCGCCACGTGGATTACGTGCAGCCTCCCCTATAGCACATGAGAATGCGCGAAGGAACTCGACCGAGAAACCGAAGGCACATTCTGGCCGATGGAAGGTTTACGTTTGCGTTAAAGCATCGCCTTAAGGAAGCTAGTATAAAACTGTCACGTGTGAATGCAAGTAGGTTGACCGGGATTCTCATAACTGTTTAGCATTCGAAAGGATCATCTTATCACGAAGAAAACTTATTAAGGGTAACTACTCCTTACCTGCCGCCGCCAGGGATGCGAGTCGTTTAGGAGAGTGAGGAGCAAACTTTCCTCCTCTCTACTGTATCAAAGGCAGCACAGAAGAGTCGGCGTCGCCCGTTGAGAAATACAGGCTTGCAAATTGATGCTTAAACCTTAGCCTTCCTTTGCAGGGCAAGCGGCGCCTTTACGCAAACCCCGTGCGCAGCCATAGATCTCCACGCGTCCTCCTCTCCTTCGAGGTGCGGTTACATCTATCAAACCTCGCCGCTTTCCTTATGCAGTGAACCCACCTTCTCGGGGAAATGAGTCCCCTTTTTGCTGGCAGATAACTCAATAGTGGGCTAAAGGAAAGCCTGGAATGGTCACAGAATCAACAGAAAGCCAAAATGTCTTGCTATTCCATCCGTGCCACTGAAGTTAAAAATACGCACCGAGGAACTAAACATAACCTCGTGAAAGGGTTTGCTGAAATGTGATTGCGCCGTTTCCAACCTGTTGAAAATCAACTTAGATTTCTTCTATAGCTGGGAACGGCGCGCCCTCTAGTGGAAAATCTAGTAGAAGATACAGAGGAGGATATACGTACAGCACTTATTTGTACAAAACTAAACCGGATTCAGCTGTACAGTACTGTCTTATAATCTTGCCTTTGCCCGGTTGCACGTTAATGAGAGAACCAACCTGGTAAAAAGAATCTTGTCGCACAATCTATTGCACATCTCCTCAGAAGTAACACCTACTGAGTTCAATCGGCCTTATTCCCAGGAAAGTGGAGTTACTTATCGGGGAGTAAGTAACCCTAATTGAGCTAATTGAATTAAACAGTTAAATCCACATAAATTTACATTGGAGCAAACCGTTAGTTCTGAAGGGGGGGAGTTATAACCAGTTGATAAATCACTTAAATGTTACTAGCCAAATTTTGGACACTTGTAAGTCAAAAGACCCTTTAATGTATCTTAGAATTGTTCCATTGGCTCCCAAAACATTGTTGTACAAGCTACAGCTATCTTTATATTAGGGGAAAGATGTACTAAGCTCTTAAGCTACGTATTGTATACCTCCCATCTCTCTGTGGGAGGCTGGTTGTATTGCTCCTATTGAATCCACCCACTCATGTAAATCTGGCCTTTTGGGAACCAGCTAATTATTAAGTCCTGGTGATACAGAATACAAAGCATAGGAAAAGAGGGAAGCCCACACAAACCTTTGAAAACAGAGCAGGTACAAAGCAGGAAAAAAATTAAAAAGGCTGCTTATATGCTGGAGATAATAGGACCCAGAAAGTGTCATTGTGTTCCTCCAGTGAGAATCCTTGTGTTTTGGTTTTTTTAAAGAAGGCTTGCATTGGAAGCAAACCTTTTGCATCTATTTTCTGCAGTTACTGATTAACAAGCACGATCAAGTCAAGTTCTGCAAGCAGCGCTGCATGCGTGGTTCTCCGACTCCCTTTTATTCTGACAACACCCCTGTGAGGTAGGCAGGCAGACAGACCGAGAGACTGACTGGGTTTGTGGCTCTGTAAGAGATTTGATGGGTGACGCAGGTGGCGCTGTGGGTTAAACTACAGAGCCTAGGACTTGCCGATCAGAAGGTCGGCGGTTCAAATCCCCGCGACGGGGTGAGATCCCGTTGCTCAGTCCCTGCTCCTGCCAACCTTGCAGTTCGAAAGCACGTCAAAGTGCAAGTAGATAAATAGGTACCGCTCTGGCGGGAAGGTAAACAGCGTTTCCGTGCGCTGCTCTGGTTCGCCAGAAGCGGCTTAGTCATGCTGGCCACATGACCCGGAAGCTGTACGCCGGGTCCCTCGGCCAATAAAGTGAGATGAGCGCCGCAACCCCAGAGTCGACCACGACTGGACCTAATGGTCTGGGGTCCCTTTACCTTTAAGGGATTTGAACCCAGGTCTCCCAGGTCCTAGCCCAACACTCTAACCACAGCATCACACAGAGAACACAACAGTTCCTCCCCTACAAAAGGGCCAGGCAAGGGGGCAGTTTGGACCAATTACAATGTATGTGGAAGGGTCATAGCTCAGTGGTGGAACATCTGCTTTGCCTGAAGAAGGTCCAGTTTCAACTCCCTGTGTCTCCACGTACATAGGAAGCTGCCTTGTACTGAGTTAAGCCCATTTAGCTCAGTCTACACTGACTGGCAGCAATTTTCCAGGATTTCAGACAGGGATATCTGAAGATGCTGGAGACTGAAGCTGGGACCTTTTCAAGGCATAGCCTTTGTTCCACCACTGAACTATGGGCCTTCCCCTGGCAGAGCCTTCCACCTGAAATCCTGGACAACCGCTGTGTTGTGTACTGAGTTGAATAGGATCCAAAATGCAGAAGTCTGATTGGTCCTAGAATAATAGGATTCAGAATGCTGCAGTCTGATTGGTCCCAGAACAATACGATCCAGAATGCAGCAGTCTGATTGGTCCGCAGGAGCCACCCAATCCAGCTCCAGGTGGAAGTGAATCCGCAACCTGATTGGCCTACAGGAGAATCCCGGAATTAGCCAATCACATGGGGCCCATTGTGTAAATAATGTATATACAGTGGTATCTCGGGTTACATAGGCTCCAGGTTACAGACTCCGCTAACCCAGAAATAGTGCTTCAGGTTAAGAACTTTGCTTCAGGATGAGAACAGAAATCGTGCTCCGGCAGTGCTCCATTAGCTAAAGGCTCCATTAGCTAAAGTGGTGCTTCAGGTTAAGAACAGTTTCAGGTTAAGTACGGACCTCCGGAACGAATTAAGTACTTAACCCGAGGTACCACTGTAAAGCAGACATTTCGGGGGAACTGGCATTCCTCACTACTGAGCTGAATAAAGAGCATGAAATCCACACTCGACTCTGAGTATATTTCACGCTGCCAGTCAGTGCAGCTTACTAGTTCCCCTGTGTTCAGACGTTGCTTTCCCTTTCTCTGGCTGAAGGGTCCTTGTCTTCAGAAGATCATTGCATGCCCCCCCCCCCAGCCTCTTCTATTTTTACAGATATGCATGAATCAGCAAGCGACGTTTTCTGCTAACTGCAGCGGCGGATCAAAACTGTCCTTAAAGGAGCAGCTCCAGTTGAACCCGGAGGGATAAAAAACGGGCGGCGGCCCAGTCCTCAGCTCCTAAAATATAGCGATTGCCATCCTAACCCTGTTGACCGGAGAATAAGCCCCTGCTGCATCCAAGAAGGCTCACCTCTGAACACACACCACCCTCCCGCTACCCAGCAAAGTTATGAATGAGCAGACGGAGGAAGGCCACGCCCCTTTCCCCGGGGCTCGGCTTCCTTTTGCTGCGCGCTGATTGGACAGAACGGGAAGCAGCGAGAGTTCTTGGAACGCCGAGGAAGAGCGAGGCGGGGAACGGTTTGGGATGGACGCGGGGCGCAGAAGTTGAATGGATACGTCCTGCAAGGGTTGCCCGGATGCCCTTAGATAGAGGATCCACTCACTGCCCCCCTTCTCTCTTTCAGGCTCTGGGCAGCCCCGCCCCCGCCTTTCTGTCCCCTTCAAAGCGCAGAAACCACCAGACAATTCTCCTTGCGGTCGCTACCAGCGTTCATAATCAATATATAGCAGTGTTTTCGCAAGCCCCTTAGGCGTTGATTCTGCATCTTTATTTTGTTAGAGCGTTTTGGTTTTTTTTGCATAGCTGTCAACCTCTCCTTTTTTTGCGGGAAATTCCCTTATTTCAGCGCCGCTTCCCGCTGGTATCCCGGATTGTTAGATATCCCGTAGACTGTCTGCGGGATATCTAACAGTTCACAGCTAAGCTATCCCTTATTCTCGAGGCTGCTGATCCGTTATTTTCAAATCTGAAAGTTGATAGCCATGTTTTTTTCTTCTGGTGGCAGACGACAGAACCACGAGACCGGTGTAAAACACTCAAATGTTTTATTACAGCTATACAAAAACAACAAAACACAAAGCTTTTGGGTGTCCTCTTTCTGCAGGCAAATTCAAACTGCAACATCTCCTTTTCATCACCAGCTGTACCCAATCAGCCTAGAAAAGGACACCCGGAACTCATAGAAACACTTCTTAAAATTACAATCAGCTTTGCTGTTTCTTTGCAGAATGACTCCGAACATATTTACCCCACGCCCTTCCTGCAAAGCGCGGCAGCGTATATATAGCCCTGGCCCAATTCTTTTTCCTCTGCTTAACGCCAGGAGGGTGGGGGGTGGGTGGTTCGGCCGCCGCTTGCAAGAGTGCGCGGCGAGGTGGTCCCTGCAGCTCGGATGGCTTCGCCGGACAGCGGCCTGGGCGACGACAACTTCTCTTTCCCGCTCCTGCCCGCTCCGCCGAGCATCCTGCAGCAGGAGCTGCGCCAGCTGAATGACCGCCTAGCCGCCTACCTACCGCGCGTCCGCGGCCTGGAAGCCACCAGGACGGCGCTGCAGCTCCGCCTGTCCGCATCCGAGGAGGGCAGGCGCCGCGAGGTGGGCGTCTTACGGAGGGCCTACGAGAAGGAGCTGGCCGCGGTGCGCGAGGAGCTCCGCGGGCAAGTCCGGCAGCGCGCCGGTCTGCAGGTGGAGCTGGAGACCCTCCTCGAAAAGCACAGGCAGCTGCTCGCCAGGTGAGTGTCCCTGGAGGGCGCGCCTTCCTTCTTCCTGGATCTCGCTCTCTTTTCTTCTTAAAGCAATGGCTCTTCTTAGTCCATAGATTTCAAGTTTTCTGAAGTTAAAGGGGTTCATGGGTGGAGACGGTGAGGGGGCAGTCGCCCCCCTCCTAAATCAAGTAATTAAATAAAAATACTTAACTAGAAGTAGAAATTGTAATAATAATGTAGTAATAATAGTAGTAATAATTTATTATTCATACCCCGCCCATCTGGCTGGGTTCAGTGGCGTAGCGTGGGTTGTCAGCACCCGGGGCAAGGCAAGTAATTTGCGCCCCCTAACCCGTGGATTTGCGCCCCCTAACCCTAACCCCCAGATGTTGTGCCCGGTGCGGCCGGCCCCCCCTGCACCCCCACGCTACACCACTGGCTGGGTTTCCCACACTGGGGAGCTAATAATAATAATAATAATAATAATAATAATAATAATACCTTTATTGTCAGCATACAACCTATGTACAATGAAATTAACTGAGCCTCCCTCCCCACAAACACTCAATCTCATTGCACTCTGTGTGCTTGTCGCACAACACACCAACACCGAAAGACAGTTGCACTATACAGTCATACCTCGGGTTGAAGTAGCTTCGGGATGAATATTTCCGGGTTGCGCTCCGCGGTGACCCGGAAGTAACAGAGGGCATTACTTCCGGGTTTCGCCACTTGCGCATGCGCAGACGTTCAAAATGATGTCACGCGCATGCACAGAAGCGCCGAATCATGACCCACAGACGCGCGGACATGGGTTGCGCTTGCTTCTGGATGCAAACGGGGCTCCAGAATAGATCCCATTTGCATCCAGAGGTACCACTGTATTATTTTCCATTTAGCAGCCTAACAACCCACGGATAGAATATTAAAAACATCAAACATTAAAAGCATCCCTAAATAGGGCTGCCTTCAGATGTCTTCTGAAAGCCAGATAGTTGTTTATTTCCTTGACATCTGATGGGAGGGTGTTCCACAGGGTGGGTGCCACTACTGAGAAGGCCCTCTGCCGGGTTCCCTGTACCTTGGCTTCTCGCAATGAGGGAACCGCCAGAAGGCCCTCGGTGCAGGACCTCAGTGTCCGGGCTGAACGATGGGGGTGGAGACACTCCTTCAGGTATACAGGACCGAGGCCATTTAGGGCTTTAAAGGTCAGCACCAACACTTTGAATTGTTCTCGGAAACGTACTGGGAGCCAATGTAGGTTTTTCAGGACCGGTGTTATGTGGTCTCAGAGGCCCCTCCCAAAATCCAAAAGGTTTTGACAGATTGTTCTGAGCACTTAGGATTCAAAGAAAAGTAATTTAAAAGAACTGTTGTTGAGACATCTCATTCCGAATCTGCAAGACAGAGCCAGACAGAGGATAATGTCAGGTGGTGGCTACCTGCCCGCCTCCTAAAATAAATCCTCGCTATGCCCATGGATTTGTGCTTTTATTGTGTGGTCTCATTTTCTAGCTCTGAACTACTATAGGACGAAGGCTGGGGCATATAGACCCATAGAATGGTAGAGTTGGAAGGGGCTCCAGAGTCATCTAGTCCAACCCCCTGCAGTGCAGGAATCTCGACTAGATCATACATGACAGGTGGCTATCCATCTTTCACTCTCCCTCCTAGTGATAGAGCTTGTGATGTCCAAATTTGAATCAGAAATGCTAAAAGCCATACCTGTTGAGATACAAAGCCTCCTGTTTACACTTGCAACCTGCTTGTTCTCAGGAATTCTAAAAATGAGAATGATTTAAGCCTGGCAGTCGCTCGTGTGAAGGACCTCGGTGCTCAGCTCCACTGCAAAGAGGCCGAATTGACGACATCCTTGAGTAGACAGCAAAGCCTGCAGAACCATCTTCAAGAGTCAGCGCGTGAAATCAGCTCTGTAAGGGTTTGTTCTGCAAGATCTAAACTGTCCTGCTGAAACGAAGAAGGTTGTTAATAGATATTCAGGTCACAAGTAAAATGTTCTGTTATTTTTGGATGTACCATATTTTTCACTCTATAAGACACACTTTTTCCCTCCTAAAAAGTAAGGGGAAATGTGTGTGCGTCTTATGGAGCGAATGCAGGCTGCGTAGCTATCCCATAAGCTAGAACAGCAACAGGGATCGCTGCTTTCGCTGTGCAGCAATCCCTCTTGCTGTTCTGGCTTCTGGGATTCAGAATATTTTTTTCTTGTTTTCCTCCTCCAAAAACTAGGTGCGTCTTATGGTCTGGTGTGTCTTATAGAGTGAGAAATACAGTATTTTGAGAGGTGAGAAGTTTCAGGGGCAGCAGGGCTTACCTGGATTTGGAAGGTCACTGGGGGCTTATGGGGCCTTGTGATATTTAAGGGCTCCTTGACTGTCTGGTCACTGCAGTCGCACTCACCTGATGTCCCCTCCACAACGGATAGGAGCTTTGTTTTTACCTCCTCCCATATTGTGGTCCCAATGAAATTTGCCCCCTGGAAGCTGCTCCCCCCCCCCCGAAGTGAAGTTGCTACTGAGTCCGATAGCAGTTTCCAAACTTGGATGGGAAGGGGCTCTCGCCGTGGTTTCACGCAAAGTTACAGCCCTGTAATGGCACATCTAAAAATGTACACTCTGGCTGGGTACAGAAAATGCATTTAAAGCACAGTTCCTCCCTGCTCCCAAAGAACCTTGGGAACTATAGTTTAAGGGTGCTGGGAATGGTAGCTCGGTGAGGGGTAAACCAGGATTTTTTGAGTGGTGGGGCAAGTGTATGGTCTGAATGCATCCTAAGACTCGGTTCATGCAGGACAATCGACAGAGCTTTGGGCTGCTTTCTTAGCCCCTGTGAATTGAGAGCATAGCCTGGAATACATATTGATCCTCTACAGCTGTTGTAGCAAAAGGGAGGGTTTCAATAAAGCCTCGCATTTGGTTCTTAAGTTGTCAGAATATCTTGAACTGGCCAAATTTACCGGTTTAATAAGAAATTATTCTCGTGAGAAAATAAGGAGAGAGTGGTAAGCCTTTATAAATTATATGAAGAGAACTGATTCCCAGATCCATACTTGGTTTAGCTTAGAATAAAAATCTCACAGGTAATTAGAATATTTCTCCACAAATTTAATCATTACAGACAACCAGTGATATGAGGAATAAAGATCCACATATAGTTGGAAGTCACTTTTTTCTTTTTCTTTCTTTCTTTCTTCTTCTTTTTTGGGGGTATTATTTTTCATTCTTTTTCTTTTTTAAAGGAGAATATAATGTTTTATATTTTCAATTGTAGTTTATGTTATTATGTTTATATCCTTGTAAATTTATTTTTGTATTCTGTTTTTGTATTATTTTCTTGGTTTTATTCAATGCATGTTTGTATGATGTATAAGGGTTTTTTATTTTTTTAAAAAAAGCCTCGCATTCACTGGGACATAGTCTGAAAGCTATGGCCTAACCAGTGCTCTTTTTTTCCAGTCGGAAATTGCCAAAAATCAGTTCCGGCACCTCTCAGGTGGGCACCATTGCCATTATAAGAGAACAAGGGAGGTGTTCATGGCGAGTTCCGGCACCTCTTTTTCTAGAAAAATAGCACTGGGCCTTACACAAAGTCTGCACTATCAGAAATCCAAAAAAGGCAGATGTACGCAGATGCACAACTGATCCATTAACCTGTGTTGCTCTCTGTGTCCACACCAGTCTATCTTGTGTTCCATTGTTTGACTTTTTAACTAGTGGTATGTTTGCTTGGTGAACAATAGTATATTATATGCCTAAGAACAATGACATTGCACGATATAAAACCTGCAGTTAATGAGAGTAACGTAACCCCACTTGCAGGCTTGTAATCTAAATGAACATGAGGAAAAGGGAAGGGAGTATGAGAAGATCAGTTTCGAGTTCTGTTAAAACATGTTGGCTTCCCAAGGTTGTGCTACTTTTGGGCTTATTAAACACTGTAGCTGAATAGGAGTCTTGGAAGTATTTAAGGGTAGCACAAAGCATTTGCTAATTTTCTCCTTTCCTAGCTCAAGGTAATGGTGAATGATTCCAAAAGCCATCTTCAAAATGAGATGTTGAAGAGAACAGATATAGAAAACCAAATGGAAACCCTGAAGAAAGAAGTAATATTTCTAAAGAACATGCATGAAGACGTACGTACTTCTGCAGTCTTAGACTTCCTTAATTTCAGCTGCTGTTTAATTTAAAACACTAAAATTAAGGTCAATAACTTGGTGAAATAGTTTAATTTTTGCTACTCCATTAGGGGAGGGCCAAAAATGATGATAACCCTGGGTTACTGTGTTTTATTGTTCCTATTTTGCCCCTCTCCTAGCATGAATGGGATAAACAAACCAAAGAGCATAGGCTTCCTGTTGTATCTGAACCAGGGTTCATGGTTTGTTGCTCTCTAATAAGCAAAGATCGGTAACTATGGAGAAATAAGCCACAAACCCGGGTTTAGCTGGCAGCAGTTTAGCAGGACCAGAGGAGAAACAAAGTGGGCACAATCTTGTCTCTGGGAGCCCATGGTTCTGCTAAGCCATGGTTTGCATTACATGCAAACGGTAGTGTGTTGTATTCCATTCAGTTGTGCCCCATGGGAGACAGCTGCATTTGCAGAAGTAGAGAAAAATTCAAGGAGCAAACAATGGGTGCTCCAATGTTGATTGCACCTAAAGTTACTGTGCACCTCTTTTAATTGCTCTTAATGTGCCATGGAGGGACGCGGGTGGCACTGTGGGTTAAACCACAGAGCCTAGGACTTGCCGATCAGAAGGTCGGCAGTTTGAATCCCCGCAATGGGGTGAGCTCCCGTTGCTCGGTCCCTGCTCCTGCCAACCTAGCAGTTCGAAAGCACGTCAAAGTGCAAGTAGATAAATCGGTACCGCTCCGGCGGAAGGTAAACGGCGTTTCCGTGTGCTGCTCTGGTTTGCCAGAAGCGGCTTAGTCATGCTGGCCACATGACCCGGAAGCTGTACGCCGGCTCCCTCAGCCAATAAAGCGAGATGAGCGCCGCAACCCCAGAGTCAGTCACGACTGGACCTAATGGTCTGGGGTCCCTTTACCTTTACTAATGCACCATGGATGATCAATTTCAGGCCAAAGTTTAACTGTAAAGAAATGTTGCATGTTCTTTATTCCAGGGCAGTACAGTACTGGTACTCTAATTTGCTTGTCTGCTCAGCTGAAACATACCGTTGTTTTTAATACGGAGCCTCTTAAATCCTTCCTCCCTGCTGTATTTCCCTTCTCTTCCTAGGAGCTAAAGAACAAGAAGCAGATCTACGAGAGCAGGATTCGAGAAATAGAATCTTACCATCACCAGGAATTGGAGAGTAAGCTGTTGAATGCTCTCAAAGAGCTCAGACAGCAACACGAACAACAGATTTGCGCGTATAAAGATCAGGTGCAGCAACACTTCAGTGCCAAAGTGAGTGGTTTGTCTGTCTATACTGCTGATTGGAATGGGATGTTTTGCTGTCCCATCATTCTTAGTAGAGACCTGATCTCTTCTTGCTTCCTATGGGCAGGTCCTGAAAAGGAGTGGCACAATTAGTGGCTGGGTTTTCACTTGCTACCTTATGCTGACAGGATGTCTTCCAAATAGTGGAAGGGGGAAGCAAAGGAAAATCACTGGTCTTCTAAGAGCTGATGGGACAAAGGCATGTTGGCTCCTCTCAGTGGATTCAGTGGGACTTAATTCTGACTGGATGTGCATAGCTTGCTTTGTTAATGACCGTATTTTTTGCTCTATAAGACTCACTTTTTCCCTCCTAAAAAGTAAGGGGAAATGTGTGTGCGTCTTATGGGGCGAATGCAGGCTGCGCAGCTATCCCAGAAGCCAGAACAGCAAGAGGGATTGCTGCTTTCACTGCGCAGCAATCCCTCTTGCTGTTCTGGCTTCTGAGATTCAGAATATATTTTTTCTTGTTTTCCTCCTCCAAAAATTAGGTGCGTCTTGTGTTCTGGTGCGTCTTATAGAGCGAAAAATACGGTATATGCTAAGATACCTTCCCCCAACCTGTTTCTAAGGGGATGCTGTATTTTGGTGAAACCCTGTTTGCCTCAGTTTCCCCAGCTCAGCATGTTACCTTCCCATTGTGTCCTCCTCTTGACCCCCTTGGATAATTCTCCTGCACACACCAGTCGCAGCCAGAAGCATTTATTTTTTAATACTAACTTACGTATTGCCTAACCTTCACCTTAAGGTGAACACCTGGAACAATATTGTAGAACATGCTGCCTAAAATGTGTTGGGGAAGGGGGTTGTTTTTGTTTTTATTACGTATTTTGTGTTTTTATGTTGTGTTTTTATGTTGTAACTGCCCTGAGACCTGCAGGAATAGGGCGGTATGCATATTTAATAAATAATAATAAAAGTCATCTGAATTGGAAGGAATAAGGCCTAGAATTGTCTAATAATAATAATAATAATGAATATAATACAATATGATATAATAAATATAGTAAAGGGACCTCTAACCATTAGGTCCAGTCATGGCTGACTCTGGGGTTGCGGCGCTCATCTCGCTTTATTGGCTGAGGGAGCCGGCATACAGCTTTCAGGTCATGTGGCCAGCATGACTAAGCTGCTTCTGGCAAACCAGAGCAGTGCACATAAATGCCGTTTACCTTCCCGCCGGAGCGGTGCCTATTTATCTACTTGCACTTTGACGTGCTTTCGAACTGCTAGGTTGGCAGGAGCTGGGACCGAGCAACAGGAGCTCACCCCGTTGCAGGGATTCGAACCGCTGACCTTCTGATCAGCAAGTCCTAGGCTCTGTGGTTTAACTCGCAGCACCACCTGCATCCCAATAAATATAGTAGGTCCGATTATTCCTCCCGAAGGAGCATAGGGTAGCAAACCTGTGTTAAATTGAACTGTTATTCATGTGTGTGTGCACAGAAACACGTTCAAATTAAAATATGCAGTCCTGGTTAGCTTTTTCTTTTCTTTTTTAACACAATACTATCTTCACAGATGGAAAACATTCAGCGTTCTGCGGCAAGGAGTAGTGATATCACCAAAGCTGCTGAGGAGGAGCTCAGAGAAGCAAAACTGAGAGTTGATTCTCTGATGTCACAGGTAAAACAGGGGCTGGAAACCAGGTAAAATGACGCCTACCTGGAGAGGGAAGAGGCCCTTAAAAGGTCTTTGGGAAATAGAGGTCTCTGCTAGTATGGCTCTGTTCCGCTGCGCCTAACAGTAAAACCTTTCTGTGAAATCTAAGGTTGCTAGGTTGGTAGCCAGGAATGGAGATTTGGAGGCCAGAATAAACACGTTGGAGAACACCATTCTTGACAAACAAGGCTCATCGAGGAGATGCCTAGCTGAGAAGGACAGGGAGATGGACAGAATGCATCAGCGTATGCAGGCACAGCTGGGGGAGCATGTGAAACTGTTGGATATGAAGATGGGTCTGGATCTGGAGATCGGTGCATACCGGGCAATGCTAGAAGGAGAGGAACAACGGTGAGCTTGGTGACAGAATTCTGTTCTTGAAAGGAGGCTTTCTTTTCTTTTTTTAATAGAACAGGAGCTGAACTTCTTACCAGTATTGGCTCTCATGGGCAAAGGGCTCTTTAACACCCTCCTGCCCAGTGTGAACAGCAAGAGGAGCTTTTCTTCACCTTTTACTGTACATTTCAGCCACACTTTAATACCCTCTAAATGTGCCAGCTCCCAAAAACACAAGCAAGCTGGAATGAGCAGGTGATGTCCATAGTAAGTGATGGGGCTATTCAAAAGGGAGCTGGTTTTCGCATTGGGGGAGGGGGTTAAAAGAACCCTTTGCCCATGTCAACTCACATGGTTGAAAGCAACTGTGGTGCAGTCTCGGAGTCGAGTGTGGATTTCATGCTCTTTTCACTATCCCTCTTGTTGTTCTGGCTTCTGGGATAGCCATGCCAAGCCTCTTCAGGGCAGGGGGAACGTTCCTCCCGTTGCCCTGAAGAGGCTTCGCACAGCTATCGCTGAAGCCAGGAGAGCAAGAGGGATCGGTGCGCACCGATCCCTCTTACTCTCCTGGCTTCAGCGATAGCTGCGCAGCCTGCATTCGTTCCATAAGACGCACACACATTTCCCCTTACATTTTTTGGAGGGGAAAAGTGCATCTTATAGAGCGAAAAATATGGTATATATTATCTCTAGTATCGGAGGCCCTGTCCCTCTGAATACCAGTTGCTGGGGAACAACAGCGCGAAAGGGCTCTTGCCATCAGTTCCCGCTTGCGAGCTTCCCACTGGCACCTCGATTGCCACTGTGGGGAGTTTGGTTCAGGGGCCAAGTTAGACCAGAAAGACCTTTCTTGACTATCACGCTTTGTCGGGGGCTTTAAAACAAGGCGTTCCCTTGAGCGAAGATGCAAATAATGGATTTGATCGTTAACCACCTTGCAGAGCTTTGCCTCTGCTTCCTTGCAAAGTAAATGATTTTCTGGCTGGGCTGCCTTGCAGGAACGTTGGGCTGTGAAAATGCCACTCAGAGCTCCCTGGCAGAAGGGCAAGATACAAAAGCAACTCAACACGTCATCTGTATTGGTGTCCTCCTCCCTTGCCCTTCCGATCCTGCAGCAGCCTGTTATGCGAGACTGGAGAAAATGCACCATGTGATGATCTCACAGCACAGGGGAATGTGGCTAACCTTACCGGGGGGGGGGTCCACTTTGCGGGGAGGGCAGCCTTGTGCCAAAGGTTATGTGTAAGCTTCATCCTTAGCGACCTCCCCGTTATCTCTTGACGCATGGTGATGTTGGTATTGTTTAGTCGTGTCCGACTCTTCGTGACCCTATGGACTAGAGCACACCAGGCACTCCTGTCTTCCACTGCCTCCCGCAGTTTGGTCAAACTCATGCTGGTAGCTTCAAGAACACTGTCCAGCCATCTCGTCCTCCGTCGTCCCCTTCTCCTTGTGCCCTCCATCTTTCCCAGCATCAGGGTCTTTTCCAGGGAGTCTTCTCTTCTCATGAGGTGGCCAAAGCACTGGAGCCCCAGCTTCACGATCTGTCCTTCCAGTGAGCACTCAGGGCTGCTTTCCTTCAGAATGGAGAGGTTTGATCTTCTTGCAGTCCATGGGACTCTCAAGAGTCTCCTCCAGCACCATAATTCAAAAGTATCAATTCTTCGATGATCAGCCTTCTTTATGGTCCAGCTCTCACATCCATACATCACTAGACACCACGGAAATGGCCCAATGTCAAGAGCAAAGAGATGGAGATAGGGTGTTCTGCCACCAGTGGCTGCCTAATTTTAAAGGTGACTTTGTTTTTTAGGTTAAAAAACAGGCCCGGCTCAGAAAGTGTTGGAACACTGGCAACCACTAGTCTGGGCAGCCCCGTCCTCCCGCGAAGGAGAAGGAGGAAGCGGGCACTTTCAGAATGCCAAGTTCACAGCGTTTGCTTCAAAACGGTCCAGCATGCATCATCTTCAGGAAGTATTTCCATAGAACATATTGACAAAGAAGGACAATTTGTCAAAATCAGAAACAATTCTGATCAGGTATTTTTTACATGACTTAACTCCTTGGGGCGAATACATGCCTAGTGTTGCTGGCAAATTTGTGTTCCCCAAAAACTGGGTGCCATTTCTCTACAAAGCAGCTCTGGGTTTGACCCCCTGCTTGACCCTCCCCACACTGATCTGCCTCTTCCTTTCCCACCTGTAACTTCCTTGCCGCTTTTATTTTCTCTCCCCCGCCCCACCCTTCACCTAGTTTTAGACTAGTGCAGTGGTACCTCGGGTTACAGACGCTTCAGGTTACAGATGCTTCAGGTTACAGACTCCGCTAACCCAGAAATATTACCTCGGGTTAAGAACTTTGCTTCAGGATGAGAACGGAAATCGTGCTCTGGCGGCGTGGCGGCAGCGGAAGGCCCCATTAGCTAAAGTGGTGCTTCAGGTTAAGAACAGTTTCAGGTTAAGAACGGACCTCCGGAACGAATTAAGTACTTAACCCGAGCTCCCACTGTGCTTGATGTGAACATGGATCTGGAATCCCCCTTGGGGTGGGTGGAATAGATGTTGCCCAGGAAATAATAATAATAATAATAATAATAATAATAATAATAATAATAATAATAATAATATAATATTTATACCCTGCCCTCCCCAGCCAAGACTGGGCTCAGGGCGGCTAACAAGCAGTAATAAAAACAAGTTGATTAAAATACAATTTAAAAGATTAAGATGCAACATTAAAACATTAAGATACAGTCTCTTCATAGGAGGAGAAAGGAAAAAGAAAGGGGGGGGGGAGGGAATCAAACTGATCCTAAGCCCAAAGGCCAGGTGGAACAACTCTGTCTTACAGGCCCTGCGGGAAGAAATCAGATCCCTGGTCTCATGAGACAGAGCATTCCATCAAGCCGGAGCCAGTGTTGAGAAGGCCCTGGCTCTGGTTGAGGCTAATCTAACTTCCTTAGGGCCCGGGACCACTAGGGTGTTGCTATATATGGACCCTTAAGGTCCTCCGTGGGGCATACCAGGAGAGGCGGTCCTGTAGGTATGAGGGTCCTAGGCCTATGATTAAACATACTTGATGGTCCCCTCCTACAAACAGCCTATTCCTAACATTTCTTTGCAGTTTCCAAGGTTCCTGAGAAGAAAAGGGAGGTGACAATAGATAAGCTTCCTCAGGACGCTTTAATCTGCTTTAATTGCACAAACCTCAATATCCCAGTATACGCTTGAACTCCTCCCAGAAAATAATGAGACTGGAGGCTCTTAAAAGGCAAAAAGTTACTCAAAACTAGCAGTCTAAAACTGTTAAGCACTGCTTTCCTTGTAGGAGCAGTCACTAAGTGGGTGGACCACAAGAAGGCAGCATGGGAACCAGTCTGAAATAATGTACGAGTTTCCTGCTCGATGTACCCTTGGGGCTGGTCAAGTACTTACAGTGAGTGAAAATCTTCTCTTCTTCCCCTCTAAACTTTAAAATGTCAGTGTTTTACTTTGCTTACCCTTGTAAGAATATCAAACACACCACCTAATAAAGGCCCTGAAACTGGCTAAGTAACCTAGAGGGATAAAATACCGGCTTGTATACTCTACAGTGGGACGCGGGTGGCGCTGTGGGTTAAACCACAGAGCCTAGGACTTGCTGATCAGAAGGTCGGCGGTTCGAATCCCCGCGACGGGGTGAGCTCCCATTGCTCGGTCCCTGCTCCTGCCAACCTAGCAGTTCGAAAGCACACCAGTGCAAGTAGATAAATAGGAACCGCTCTGGCGGGAAGGTAAACGGCGTTTCTGTGCGCTGCTCTGGTTCACCAGAAGTGGCTTAGTCATGCTGGCCACATGACCCGGAAGCTGTCTGCGGACAAACGCCGGCTCCCTCAGCCCATAGAGCAAGATGAGCACCGCAACCCCAGAGTCGGTCATGACTGGACCTAATGGTCAGGGGTACCTTTACCTTTACCTTTATACTCTACAGTGTTTTGGACTTGCTTAAAACAATATTGTACTGTGCCATTTATGTACATGGCATTATGTACATGGCATTTTTCCTGAAGAAGAGGTCTGGCAGATCTTTGGCCTATGGGGCTTATAAAGAGGGAGGGATTTGAAAGAAGCAAGGGAGGTGGTCTCATGGAGAAGTTCTGGGACTGGAGGCAGTTGAAAGATGGCCGACAAGGGACAACAGGTGAAGCTTTTCTAAGTAATATGGTGGGAAGCAGGCTTGGAAAAACTGTTTTAAATTCCTTCTGCCAGCCTTAAGTTTTGGGAGGCAATATTGGATGATACACTTCCCAGAATCAAATTCCTAGCGGGAAAAATCCAACTGGACTTTTAACTCTATAGGTATTAAATATTTGTGTTGATAGTTTGGTTATACCGTATTTTTTGCTGTATAAGACTCACTTTTTCCCTCCTAAAAAGTAAGGGGAAATGTGTGTGTGTCTTATGGAGCGAATGCAGGCTGCGCAGCTATCCCAGAAGCCAGAACATCAAGAGGGATTGCTGCTTTCACTGCGCAGCAATCCCTCTTGCTGTTCTGGCTTCTGAGATTCAGAATATTTTTTTTCTTGTCTTCCTTCTCCAAAAACTAGGTGCATCTTGTGGTCTGGTGCGTCTTATAGAGCAAAAAATACGGTATATTCATTCAATGCCTGCTGATCCATTAGAGATGGATATTGAAATCCTTAAAACCCAGTTCTTTTAATTTCTATGGTCCTTATCCAGTTCTGGTGCAAGCAAATAGTGGCTCCAGTTGAAGATACCTATCCATATCTTCATCATAATTCCAACAGCGAGTTCATTGGGACCAGATGTATATAAATTTCAAGTACTATCCTTTCCCTTTGGGGGAACAAGGATGGTGTTTACACTTGCTACCACAAAGGTAAAATTGAATTCCTGTTCTAACAGTCTTCCCCATTCCACTTGATCAATATAGCTAGAGGTTTTAGTACAAAAAAAGTAAAATATACATTTTCTTAAATAACTACAAATTAAGACTACATCTATAGTATACTAGCGTGGATCTGTGGTTTGGTTCCATATCAATGCACAGTTAAGTTCGAACATAGTTGCTAAAATAACTATAAATACAAAATAAGTATCACACACAGGAACTAAAAAGCATATAGAACTTTTCTTGCAGAAATACAAATTATTCAATGTGCTAATATGAATGGAAGTTAAAAACATTGTAGCTGTTGTATAAGGGATTATGATTAACATTGAAATGTAATTAGATTAAATAAGATTTTGGAAGCAAAATTAATTTATCTTACCTTGAAATCTAGCACGCAGGAGGCCACCTAAAAAGTATAATTGGCTTATCAATTGGTTTATTTTTGAATTGTAATTGTAATTTGGTAACGTTAGAATGTGACTTATATTGGATATATGTAATTAAAAACTAATAAAAAATATTTACCAAAAAAAGAAAAAAAAAGTTTGGACATAGTTGCTGATCCAGTCATGTTGCTATAATCAATATTGTCAGAATGCCATTATATCTGCCTGGCATTTGATGCTACAGGCTTCTCCCCACGATTGCCTTTTGTTAAAGGCTGATGCTTCCAATGATATCACTTGCACAGCCAAGTTTGTAGAGAACTTACAAGAATCTCATCCCAGGGTTGATGTTGCAATGAATCTGACTGGTGGGTGGGGAAGCATTGGACAATTTCCTGTGCCAAGGTGCTCCTTAAGCATTCAAATATGAAGATCTTATTTCTTTCTTTCTTTCTTTGAAGATCTGGGGTGTGACAGAAAGTTCAAGCCCAGCTCCTGGTATGCTTGTCTGGAAATCCCCCAAGTCAGTGAGAGGTGGAGACAGCTTTAGGATTGTACTTTTTGACTCTGCTGGAAACGTAAGTACCATACTAACATGTCCTTGCTACAATTTGATATTGTTCTTGAGTTGTATATCAGCCTTGTAAATAAGCCCACAAGTCAGTAGCCTGGGTTTCCCCACCCCCCTCCAATTTACTGTTGTCTGGCAGAGGAAATACACAACTTGGTTCCTCCAGCAGCACTGTTCTGCATTTCTGTCCTGGGTGCAGAGGAGGAATGGAACACTAGCCTAGAATCCCATGTACTCATCTGCCTGCAATTCCTTGTTGCCTATGGCTATTTAACTGCTTAAATATATCTCTGGTTTTGCACATATTTGCCATGTTTGATGGAGAAGGGCTTCTACCTTCTGCATCAAGCAAACACCTTTTCGCTCTCTTGTACATAGCCCTTCGCCAAATGGTCCCAGAGCAGATTGCAAGAAGTGTACACTTGACAAAATTAAAATTTACATTGAAAATTTATACAGTAGAAGCACAAAACAGCAGTGTGCAGCGTTTAGTATTTCTTGTTCTTCAGACAAGTGGCAGAAACAGAATATTAATGTGTTTCTCCGACATTTTATGGTTATTTTCCATAGCTTGGTAAGTTTTCCGTTTCCTTTTTTATAATTCTTTAATGTGGTCTTCATACAGATGCTTGATGGTGTTTTATTCTTGTGTCCAGAGAATGATAGTTATTGTGTGCCTAATGAATTCTGTAAACAAATTACCTTGCAGCAAATGGCAGAAGGAAAACTCACTTACGTAGATAGAGGAGAAGGTGATGGAGAAATGGAGGTGGCTGCTGGGGAAGAAGGAATGGAGCGTCATACTCAGGCAGGTTTCATACATGAACTCCAAAACTGAGAAATGCCAAATACTTGTATTCGTATCCAGCTGAGTTGAACTGTTGCTGCTGCTTTTTAAAATAGTTAATTGATCAAAGCACAGTAATGGTTAACTGCACAGTGCACTTTTTCTCCTGACATGCCACATAAGAAGGAAGAAAATAGATGCTGTTTTTTGGGGTGGCAATCTTGTAAACTTTTACAGATAACTGAAGAACCAGGGTTGTTGCTTTGGTGGCTCCAGCCTCGCTGTAAATTAACCTAGCTTAGTGAGAGAAGCGCTTAGCATTCTCAGAAGTTTTCTGGGCCTGAATGCGCAGCTGAACTGCTGTTTTAGGTCTAATCTCATGGCACATCTTATCAAGCAAGTTGGACCTAGCTTCATGTTCATCTCTTTCCCTCCTCCTTGCCCGCCCTCTCTCCAGAGAAATGAAAGTCGGACCTGCCTCATAATATAGCCAAGAGAAGATGGTGAGCATCTGTGGAAGCTTCCTCCAACCAAAATGTTGCTCTACATATATGAAAGTGACAACCTGCAGAAAGAGACTCTGTTCAGCGTAGAGCCTTACTTGAACTGAAGACTCCCTAAATGGGACAGGGCAATGGTGGAGGAACCCAGATTGGAGGAACCACCAAACCCAAAGTCCTTGTCCTGGCAGGGTGGAAGTTTTTGGAAGGGGCATCCCCCTCCCTTTAGTTTTGTTCCAGTTGAGGCCAGTGAGAAGAGAAGTCTTCTAAGTATAGCAGTGCCAGGGCTGGTGTACTACTTCTCCCCCAATTCCAGAGCTATAGGGAGGGGGATGGAATTCACTGACGTACCTTGTAGTGCCTCCATGTTTCCTTCTCCACTGTCTGAGCTCTGAAAGAGGGTCAGCTGCAAAGAGGTACCAACTGTGAGTAGCCCTCCTGCTCCTTCCCAGGGACCCACGGATTATTTATCTATACCATCTTGCTCATCACAATGAATGAAAAAACACAGTTTCAGTTTATTTCTTTACAAATTATTAACAGCCAAATTATTAACTGCATTGTAATCAGAGTGATTTCTTCCCAACTCTGTAGTGTCAACTCCCTGGGGACGAAGAGTTTGCAGACTTGTTGAAGTCAGCTGTAAGATGAAGAGCAGTCTCAAATATGTTTAGATTTGCTTTGTTTGGGATGGGAGTCTCCATGCACACAGATACTGGAATCAAATATTAACATATGTAATACCTTAAATTGTGGACAATAAACTTGATTTAGGCTGTGTAAGGACATCTTATGTAAATGAACAGGGGTCCTACCTACACCCACACACACCAGCATATCTACCCTGCGTACCTCCCTCCCCCTCCACCAACCGCTTCCCTCAATTAACTAAATCCACTGTCTTCCCTTTAGAGTTACCGTATTTTTCGCTCTATAACACGCACCCGACCATAACACGCACGTAGTTTTTAGAGGAGGAAAATCCGTAGGCATGCCACCCGTAGGCATTCCCTCCATAACACGCACAGACATTTCCCCTTACTTTTTAGGAGGAAAAAAGTGAGTGTTATGGTGCAAAAAATACGGTATTTCTCAATGGCTCATCTGGGCCACCTGCCTCAGTCTCTCATCTCTCTTCCCTCCAGCAACAGTTCTCAGAACATAACAACAACATCATCATCATTTGGCTGTTACCACACTGTGTTTGCTTGGCTGCAAACTGCTGTATGACGACAGCCTTACCTTTTTATTATATGCAAGATATAAACACAGAAAATAACTCTTCTTCTGACCTGCTTTTTGCTTGTTTTATTATAAATATAGCAAATGGGGGGAAAAGATTAGTAGAGCATGAACAACTGGTGCAAGGCTGCGTGTGTTCCGAAAAGGTCACAGCTGGGGCACCACTGAGGTCAACTGGGATTCCCTTTCAACAATAATGCCAAACCAAGGGGAATAGCTATAGCCCAGCAGATTGTTAGACTCCATCCCTAACCATGGGGTGGGGGTTGGAATGAAGAGAAGGGGAAGCAAAAGCTCAAGTAACACAGTGGAAACCAGTACAGTGTCCTAAGAGGTAAATCTGTATATACACCTAACCGCCCCTGCAAAGTGACTGAGCAGAATAATAATAATAATAATAATAATAATAATAATAATAATAATAATAATAATTTATTTATTTATACCCCGCCCATCTGGCTGGGTTTCCCCAGCCACTCTGGGCAGCTCCCAACAAAGTATCAAAAATGCAATAAAACATCAAACATTAAAAACTTCCCTAAATAGGGCTGCCTTCAGATGTCTTCTAAAAGTCAGATAGTTGTTTACTTCCTCGACATCTGATGGGAGGGCATTCCACAGGGCAGGAGCCACCACTGAGAAGGCCCTCTGCCTGGTTCCCTGTAACTTGGCTTCTCACAGTGAGGGAACCGCCAGCAGGCCCTCAGAGCTGGACCTCAGTGTCCAGGCTGAACAATGGGGGTGGAGACGCTCCTTCAGGTATACTGGGCTGAGGCCATCTAGGGTTTTAAAGGTCAGCGCCAACACTTTGAATTGTGCTCAGAAACGTACTGGGAGCCAACGTAGATCTTTCAGTACCAGTGTTATATGGTCTCGGCGGCCGTTCCCAGTCACCAGTCTAGCTGCTGCATTCTGGATTAACTGCAGTTTCCGAGTCACCTTCAAAGGTAGCCCCACGTAGAGCACATTGCAGTAGTCCAAGCGGGAGATAAGCAGAGCATGCACCACTCTGGCAAGACAGTCTGCAGGCAGGTAGGGTCTCAGCCTGCATACCAGGTGGAGCTGGTAGACGGCTGCCTTGGACACAGAATTAACCTGTGCCTCCATGGACAGCTGTGAGTCTAAAAGGTCTCCCAGGCTGAACACCTGGTCCTTCAGGGGCACAGTTACCCCATTCAGGATCAGGGAGTCCTCCACACCAGCCCGCCCCGTGTCCCCCAAGAACAGTACTTCTGTCTTGTTAGGATTCAACCTCAGTCCATTAACAGATATTCAATATTGGGCTATACTACAAAAAGACTGAGGGTTGTAGGTATAAAAGCTATGAATTGCACTTGATATGCCCTGCAACACAAACTGAAGTAGGAAATAGTATCCAACTCAACTAGTAGATGCCAATTATGAATATAATATACAATGAAACAGGAGCTGAGTTTACGTAACCACAAAAGCCACCCGTTCTCACTGTTTCTGCAATGTATTTAATTTCAGTGTAAGTTCCCCTAAGAAGTTTCCTTATTAACTACAGTGAAGTAGTGGATATTATTCTTCCAGCACTTTTTCATAAACAAAGTGAGTTGAAGTAAAAACCCACATAAAACACCATATTTTTCGCTCTATAGGACACACTTTTCCCCCTCCAAAAATTAAGGGGAAATGTGTGTGCGTCCTATGGAGCGAATGCAGGCTCCTTGGCGTCAGCGATAGCAACGCGAAGCCTCCGAAGCACAGAGGGAGCGCTCCCTCCACACTCTGGAGAGTTTGTGTTGCTTTCGCTGAAGCCTGGAGAGCGAGAGGTGTCGGTACGCAACGACCCCTCTCGCTCTCAAGGCTTCAGGGATAGCTGCCTGAAGCCTTTGGAGTGCAGCACGAGTTCCCACTGCGCTCCGCAGGCTTCAGGTTCCTTTCGCTGAAGCCAGGAGACCAAGACTCTCCCGGCTTCAGCAGAGAGGGAGAGCTGCGCAGCGCCCCTTCAGCCAAGCGGGAGGAGAAATGGAAGGGGCTCCGTTTCTCCTGCCGCTTCACTGAAGGGGCGCTGAGCAGAGAGGGGAAGATTTTTTTTCTCTTGTTCTCCCCCTCTAAAACAAGGCGCGTCCTATGGTCGGGTACGTCCTATAGGGCGAAAAATACGGTATGTTTTAACTTTTTTCCTAACAGCATCAGTACCCTCATAGGAAACTGAAGTACAGTTACATGTGGATTATAGACCTCAGAAATTTTGGCAACTAGTACCAGAACGCCACAAGTTCCAAGACACAGTAAATGCGCATTTCCCACAACAGTGTTTATTACATTTGCTCAATGGAGAATCAATTTAGCTGTGACATTGACTTGGCTTTTTTGTTCGGGTACAGCGCACAACAGGTATTAGCTTTTCACAGTTAAGTTGAATGTAACGAAGGTAGCTCACGGAGAACTAGCTCTTACTCACAGCAGCTTCAAAAATTGTGCCCACAAGTAAATTCACTGCAGGTAGAGGGAAGTTTCCGACATCATGCGAGGAGGTAAATGCACTTGGGAAGCAACAGTTGATCTATCAGTAAACGTACAGATCTTCAAGGCACAACGCAAGGAATTAGGTCAGGGAAATCTGTGTTTATTTAACAAAAGGGGAGGATTTTTTTATACGAGATATATATATATATGTACAAACTACATGAATACAAAATAAATACTTTTTTTTTTTTAAGACACATACAAAAAAGTCAGTAAGTTGGTCAAAAGAACAAGGCTTTCGTAGAATGCCACACAAATGAAAAGCCACTTTGGGGGAAAGACTTCTTTTCACTCACGAAAATGCATTTGTGACGTGAGGAGGGCAGGCTCACTGAGGCAACGGCACCACAACTTCCACGTAATTGATGGGGAAGAAGCCCGATTCGCCATTCAACATGCCTTCGAACCAGTTCTCATCGATCTGATTGGTCAGCGTGATGACGTCGCCTTCCTTAAATCCAAGCTCGCCTTCGTTTTCTGGCTCAAAGTCATATAAAGCTTGGCAGCAAGGCTGGTCCATATGTGATGAAGAACCTGCCCAGAGTCACACGAGAGAGCAATTTTTAACCTGACGCTCTGTAGGTTTTGCCCAAGATTATTCATGACCAGTTAAAACAAAATTAACCCATTGTTGTAGTAGTATTATGCCGACTCAGCAGAAGGCTACTTCCTATGTTCATAGCAAGTCAATATAGGAAGCTGATTTATACCAAATCAGACCCATCAGTTCAATTAACTCAGTACTGTCTACTCCGACTGGCAGCTAGATTTCAGGCAGGAGTCTCTCCCAATACCTTAAGGATCACCTCTCCCCATATGATCCGACCCAGACCCTCTGCATGTCATCTGAGGCCCTTCTCTATGTCCTCCATCCCAGAGCGGTTCGGAGGGTGGCCACAAGAGAGCCAGTGTGGTGTAGTGGTTAAGAGCGGTAGCCTCGTAATCTGGGGAACCGGGTTCGCTTCCCCGCTCCTCCACATGCAGCTGCTGGGTGACCTTGGGCTAGTCACACTTCTTTGAAGTCTCTCGGCCCCACAGAGTGTTTGTTGTGGGGGAGGAAGGGAAAGGAGAATGTTAACCGCTTTGAGACTCCTTCGGGTAGTGAGAAAGCGGGATATCAAATCCAAAAAAGAAAAAAGAAAAAGAGAATGTGTATTTTCTGGGACATGCTCTCCCCAGAGAGGCTTGCCTACCACCATCATTGCACGTCGTCAGGTGCTGTTGCGGTTGCTCGAGAGTAACCAGGCAGGACTCCGAACTGTCATTTAAAGGTTTTTTAATGGTACAGAGGTACCACTGTAATGTGTTTTTAATGTTGTACACCACCCTGGGATCTGATGATGATGATGATGATAACACAATTGTAGAGGACTGACAGTGACTACTAGCCATGAAAGCTACAATCTGCCTCCACAGTTAGAGGCACCAAGGCCTCTGAATAGCAGTACAGTGGTGCCCCGCAAGACGAACGCCTCGCAAGACGGAAAACCTGCTAGACGAAAGGGTTTTCCGTTTTGGAGGCGCTTCGCAAAACGAATTTCCCTATGGGCTTCCTTCGCAAGACGAAAGCCCATAGGGAAATCTCCGGGACAGCGGGGAAGCGCAGCGCATCTTCCCCACTGTCCTCGGACCTCCTCCGAAGGCTGGCGGTGGGACGGAAAGCCCTTCTCCCCGCACCAGCCTTCGGAAGGCTCCTCCGAAGGCTGGCGGTGGGGCGGAAAGCCCTTCTCCTCACGCCAGCCTTCGGATGGCTGTCCTGAAGACTTGCGGTGGGAGGAGGGTTTTCCTTCCCACCGCCAACATTCAGGATGCTGTTCTGAATGTTGGCGGTGGGGAGGAAAAACCCTCCTCCCACCGCAAGCCCCGGGAACAGAGGAGAAGCGCTGCGCCCCTTCCCCTCTGTTCCCGTACCTGTCCTGAAGGCTTGCGGTGGGGAGAAAAGCCCTTCTCCGCACCGCCAGCCTGGCAAGCGGTTTCCATAGGAACCCATTAATTGATTTTCAATGCATTCCTATGGGAAACCGTGCTTCGCAAGACGAAAAACTCGCAAGAAGAAAAAACTTGCGGAACGAATTAATTTCGTCTTGCGAGGCACCACTGTAGCTGGAAAACACAGGAGGGGAGAGCTATTGTGCTTGAATCCTGCCAGAGACGTGTTGTTGGCCACTGTATGAACAGGCTGCTGGACTCCATGGGCCACTGGCCCCATCCTCTTCTGCTCTTACGTATCTGGAGATGACAGGGATTGAACCAAGGACCTTTGCTATTTGAGACAGGTGCCTTAACACTGAGTTACAGCTCTTCCCCCATTGGTGCACAATGGTTGGACGAATGGAGCCCACGGTGGGTGGGGAGAGAGAACTGATCTTTAATGCAAGGAGGAAACTTAGGGCACATCCACACCATACATTTGAAACATATCCAACGCATATTTAAAGAAGTTGACTCACCCAAAGAATCCAGGGAACTGTAGTTTGTGAAGGGTGCTGGGAAATGAGGCCCCTTGATGGAGAAACTACAGTTCCCAGGGTTCTCGGGGGGGGGGGGAGTCATGTGTGTTGGATTTGCTTTAAATGTACAGTGGTACCTCGAGTTAAGTACTTAATTCGTTCCAGAGGTCCGTTCTTAACCTGAAACTGTTCTTAACCTGAAGCACGACTTTAGCTAATGGGGCCTCCTGCTGCTGCCGCACCACCGGAGCACGATTTCTGTTCTCATCCTGAAGCAAAGTTCTTAACCCGAGGTACTATTTCTGCGTTGGCAGAGTCTGTAACCTGAAGCGTATGTAACCTGAGGTACCACTGTATTGTGTGGGTCTGCCTCTACAACCAGAGCATGTTGGTTTCTAAGTGATAATGTGGGGCATATTTTCAGGAAGGGGACAAGGAGCAAATTTAGTAGATAAATGTTACTGCAGGCAGACTGTCTATGTAGGTCATTAAAAACCGGAATGAAGGCAATTTAGACCTTAGCCCAGAATGAAGTCAAGGGAAGGATATATTCATTTAGCGAGTTTTCATCTGCTACACATGAAGAGCTCCAAACTTAGTTTTGAGGGATGCCAGTTTCACAAATGCATGCTTACCTGTGGATTTTATCGATGGACTGAATGAAATCCCATTGTGCTGCTGACCGTTGCTTATTTCAAGAGGTGTCCTTATCACCGGCTTTGGCTTGAATTCACGTCTTGGACGACTTGACGCTATGTTTATCCTGCAAACAGAGAAGTCAAGGGTCAAAACTCTATGACCCTGGAAGATGCAGAGAGCCACAGCTGGCAGTGTTTAAAGTAGGGGTGGGGAATCTTTGGCTCGCCAGATGTTGATGAATATACCTCCCATCAGCCCCAATAAGCAGGTCTAGTAGTCAAGACTAGGGATGGGGGAGGGATTCAATTTAGTTCACATCCAAAGCCAAATTTATCAGATTTGCACTTTCTGAAACAATATGGGAACTGAAGCACTGCCACTCTTTGAAAATCTCAATTACCTGAATTTTAAGATGCAGTTCATCTACCAAAACGCTCACAAGAATGCATACACAGTGGTACCTTGGTTGTCGAACTTAATCCATTCTGGGAGTCTGTTCATCTCCTAGAATGGTTCAAAAACCAAGGCACGGCTTCCGATTGGCTGCAGGAGCTTCCTGTACTCAATCAGAAGCAGCGGAAGTCGTGTCAGACATTTGGCTTCCAAAAAACATTCGCAAACCAGAACACTCACTTTGGGTTTGCGGCGTTCAGGAGCCAGAACGTCTGAGTGCCAAGGCGTTTGACAACCAAAGTACGACTGTATTAGGGAAAGTGTGCATAAAAATGAATATATTAGTAAATTTAACATGAATATATTAGTAAATATATATATTTACTAATATATATTAGTAAAATGAATATATTAGTAAATCTAACATACGAAAATGCAGTTAGGAGAAATGGCTCGGGAAAATGTGTACATTAGTCAATGCGGCATACATAAATGTGATAATTAGGAGGAAGTGGCAAGAAAATGCTGAAGAATTTTCATGAGGATTAAATATCTCAAATTGCTGCAGAAATGTGAAGAACTGGATTGAAGATGGGGAAAAGGAAGAATCAAGAGAACTGAAATGAACTGTCCCTTCCATCCCTGTCAAGACTGATGGGAGTTGTAGTCCAACAACCTACAGAGGACAAAAGGCTCCCCACTCCTGGTTTTACGATGAACCAGAGGTAACCTGGAGTAATTCTTACCTGTTTTGCAGCTTGCTCTGCAGATCCTCTAGAATCTCTGTAGACTGCTTATGATACTCTACTGCAGCTTCTACAAAGACTAGCAACTGGCTCACTTGCTCTATCTGAAAAGGAGGCAATGGAAAGGGAATTTATATAACAGGCTTTGTACGATGTTCCCAAATCTGAATACACAAAAAGGGGCTTGCATTGCATGACCAGGAAAAAGGGGCATCCAGCAGCCATTATTGTTGTAGAAGACCCTGGAGCAGCCTTTGCCAACCCGGTGCCCTCCAGATGTTTGGGACAAGTCCCATCAGCCTTAGCCAGCACAGTTGTTGTACAAAAAAATCTGGAGGGCACCAAGCTGGCCTAAAGAAAGGGAGGGCGCAAGGAGTAAGAACTGCTGAAAGTAGGCAAGAGATTGATGGTACAAAAAAGGTTGCCACAATGTGCTTCCACACTGGTCCTTTGGAAGCATTAATATTAATAATATTTGTTGTTGTTGTTTAGTCGTGTCCGACTCTTCGTGACCCCATGGACCAGAGCACGCCAGGCACTCCTGTCTTCCACTGCCGGCCGCAGTTTGGTCAAACTCATGCTGGTAGCTTCGAGAACACTATCCAACCATCTCGTCCTCTGCCGTCCCCTTCTCCTTGTGCCCTCCATCTTTCCCAACATCAGGGTCTTTTCCAGGGAGTCTTCTCTTCTCATGAGGTGGCCAAAGTACTGGAGCCTCAGCTTCAGGATCTGTCCTTCCAGTGAGCACTCAGGGCTGATTTCCTTAAGAATGGAGAGGTTTGATCTTCTTGCAGTCCATGGGACTCTCAAGAGTCTCCTCCAGCACCATCATTCAAAAGCATCAATTCTTCGGCGATCAGCCTTCTTTATGGTCCAGCTCTCACTTCCATACATCACTAATTAATATTATTTACTGCATATTAATATTATTTACTGCATTTATGAACCTCTTCCCACGAGACATCCTGAAGTGATTTGCAATGAAGCAACATACACAAAGCAGTCACATGTAAAAAGTTAAAACAGTTGCATAATTAAAAACCATTATACATAAATAAAAACAGTTGAAAAACATGAAACCAATTCCATCAAGGCAAGCCAGAAGCATCATCAGAGTCCAAGGCCACATTCCAGACAGGTCATAACACTCAAGGAGGATGCAAAGCAGAGCTGAAAGGGGGTGTGGCCTGGGGAGAGTTCCAGGGGCCAGAATGAGAGCCCTGGGGGCCACATTTGGCCCCGAGACCTAACGTTCACCATCCCAGGTGTAGACAAACCTGAGCTCAGGGAACCAATAGTCAGACTCAGCATAAGGCGTCTTATCAGTGTTCCTGTCAGTGGAACAGATGGAGCTTTCAGGATGCGGTGTGTCTTACCAGAGAAACCCAGAAATTGTTTCTTAGTAAACCACACACAGGGAACTCTGTGATAATCCTCACTTCTCTCACCAGGTGGCAGCCTTTCTAAAGCAATACAAAGAACAAAAACACAGCCGTTTGTCTCTGTTTTAAAGCTGCCATTAGCCATCAACATAAAGCATAAATGATTTTAAAGAAACAGACAGGGACAGGCAAAGGCCTACCGCTTCCTCTCTACTACAATATAGACAGGGATTGCCAGACTTTTTTGGATTCATGGGCGCATTTGGAATTTTGAAAGGATGGTCACATCCACACCATTTAGGCCCCATCTGCACAATTTATTAAAAGTGGTACCATACCACTGTAAACAGGGGTTGGGAGTTGTTAGGAGAGCCCTATTCCCCTCAGAGAGCTACAATTCCCAGAGTCCCTTGGGGAGAGGCGCTGGCTGTTTAATCACTCAGAAAATTATAGCTCTGTGGGGGAGAAACAGGAGTCTCCTAACAACTCTCAGGGGACTACAATCCCCAGAATTCTTTGCGCAAAGCCATGCGTGTTAAAGCGGTATGGCGCCGATTTAAATGTGCAGTGCAGATGGAGCCTCAAAGCAAACACAGCCGAAGTGAGAAAGTGTTGTTGTTGTTCAGCTCAAAGGGGGTGGTTTTCTCACCACCTCGTGACAAAAGAAGGGCAGGGACTGGGGTGCTGGGATGCCCCAAGGCGTTGCGGCCACCAAGGGAAGCCCTCAAGGGCACCATGATGTCCACAGATACAGTGGCGGAGGAAGCCGCTCAGGCGCCTGGGGCGAGCTTCCCATAGGGACAGGGCGAGGTGCCCATAAGGGCAGGGTGCCCTGTGGGGCCTCCGAAGTCTGCCTGCCTCCTCCCACTCAGCCGCCCTAAAGCGGCTGAGTGGGAGGATTAGGAGAATGTATTATAGCAGAGCACTGAATGAATCTGGTACTATGGTTGCTTTTCATTATGTGTTCTGGGATTGTAAACATCAAGATCAAGATAATACACGCCTGCTTTTGTGCCACTGTTTACACATCTCTTTTGTATAGAGTTTGTGACTGTATGGCTTAAAAACCTTGATTGTAAAATGTAAAGATAAAGTTAAATGATCCCTGGACGGTTAAGTCCAGTCAAAGGTGACAATGGGGTTGTGGTGCTCATCTCGCTTTCAGGCCGAGGGAGCAGGTGTTTGTCCACAGACAGCTTTCTGGGTTATGTGGCCAGCAGGACTAAATTCCTTCTGGCACAATAGGAAACCGTGATGGAAGCCAGAGCACACATAAACGCGGTTTGCTTTCCCGTCGCAGTGGTACCTATTTATCTACTCGCACTGGTGTGCTTTCGAACAGCTAGGTTGGCAGGAGCTGGGACAGAGCAATGGGCCCTCACCTCATTGTGGGGATTCGAACCATCAACCTTCCGATCAGCAAGCCCAGGAGGCTCAGTGGTTAAACCACAGCGCCACCCGCATCCTACCTTGATTGTACACACACACACACACACACACACACACACACACACACACACATTAGTAGTTAGGACACTGCAACCACATGGAATGCAGACAAACACACCAAATCAGTCCTTGCACTCTCAAAGACCTTAAAATCAGCAAGAGGGTCTTACATCATTTTCTAAAAAGTTGAACATGCTCCTCTCTGCCAGTTCTTTGGATTCTTCAAACTTTTCCACAGCTTGCTTAACCTCCTCATCTGGTATCTTCCCTAGACGCTTCTTTTTGTAATCGTAATCTAAACGCCGGCCTTCTAGTTTCTTCAGGTGGTGCTGTGTTCAAAACAAAAAGAAATCCAATTGCTAAGAATCCAAATGGCAAGGAGCCCCAAATGACGTTTTGCAAGCATGTTTCACTTAAAGACGATATTATGCTGATTTATGCACCTAGGGAAAGCCCCGTGGGATGTCAGCCAAAAAACAAACACCCCTCAACCAAAGAAACCCAGCATCTGTGAACACTCCAAATATTACACAGCAGTAAATCCTTTCATAAAGGGCACTTCACTCAATGGGGGGGGGGGGACCTTTAGACTCCCCGAATGGGAAGCAAGCGACTGCCAAAATATGGTTTCACTTTGCATCCTGGTTTTCAGTCAAGTTCTGAATTTTTTATTATTATTCTGACTGCAGTGTGGTAGTTAACACAAGAGAGATAATGACAAACCATGGTTAGCACGAGAGACATAATGCTAAACCATGGTTGCATTTGAATATGAAAAGCGGGGTGGGGGGTGGGGAGGAGCCGTGATCCTCCAGATGGTGTTGGATGCCAACCGCCATCAGCTACAAAGAGGAACAGAGGAAACTGGAGAGGCTTAGCAGGAAGAAAAGCAAACCCTGGTTCTATCAGGTTTCTCCACAGCTATTTTATCTCTCCTTCAGCAGCTAATTTTCTCAATGGGTGGGAGGGGGAGAAACAGGGTTCATTCACAGGTTTCCTTACCCCATGTCTAGAAAGCATGCATCCAAGCACTTTTGCCTTTCCCCTGGAAAACTTGCTCTTTAGTGCTGAATCGGAGAAAACTTGAACCCGGAGAAAACCCGATTGACATTTGCTCCCATTCAGCAGTAAACAGTGGGTTTTCCTGGGGGAAAGCAGCAAGGAAAGTGGAAGTGTAAATGAGCCTGTAGGGGAAATTACTGTATTTTTTGCTCTATAAGACTCACTTTTCCCCTCCTAAAAAGTAAGGGGAAATGTGTGTGCGTCTTATGGAGCGAATGCAGGCTGCGCAGCTATCCCAGAAGCCAGAACAGCAAGAGGGATTGCTGCTTTCACTGCGCAGCGATCCCTCTTGCTGTTCTGGCTTCTGAGATTCAGAATATTTTTTTTCTTGTTTTCCTCCTCCAAAAACTAGGTGCGTCTCGTGGTCTGGTGCGTCTTGTAGAGCGAAAAATACGGTAGCTGCTAATAACCTAGCTTTCCCCAAAGCTGCTAACCATGGTTTCCCATTTCATCCAAACCAGGAAACGATAGCTATCGGAAGACTTCCTGGTTTGTTTACTTGCTTGTGCGAAGAGAGGGGTGAAGGGATTGCTAATATTTTACAGTGGTTGGGAGGGGGAGAACAGGGATGATTAGCTGCTGTGGACACAGAAGCCCTGCTAAGGCTCAGAGAGGGAAGATGTTCCCATTGCTCCAAACCAAACAGAGCTAGAGCAGAACTAGAGATGCTCACGGTAAAGGTTTGGAGACACTTTGTGAAATTTCTCAAGGGATTAATGTGCCGCACCTCCTGGCACATTTGAAAAGGCAAAACGTGCAAGCCAGAAATAAACTCACCCCAATCTCTTTTAAATCCTTGTCTTGCAACAGCTGAAGAGGATCGATGAAGTTTTGCTTGACGTTGATGTCCAGAGAGTCTTTCACTTCGCCCATCAGCTTCATGCTCTCCCCCGAATCGATTAAGGCAGTGCCTTGTAGGGAAGAAGCAACACTCATTAAATCAAATTAGTACCATATGTGCTGTAGAAGAGGGCAAAACCCCAACAACCTAGGTATTAAAACCATATGCTCCATTGTCACCCTCCGTTCTCATAAATATGAACAGCTTTCCAATCCCCTGTATTTCCCCCTGGTATTCCCCTGTCCTCGTGTTGTAGGCAGGAACAGTTCACAACCCAAGCCCCCCCCTTCCTTTTTGGTGGTGGGGCCACCTTCTGTTTTTAGAAAGCCATAGGCAGGGCTTTATTTCAGCCTTCAGCGGAACTCAGTTCTGGCACCTCTCAGGTGGGCACCATTGCCATTATAAGAGAACATGGTCAGGGGCGGAGGAAGGGGGCGGAGGGGGCAGTACACCCCGGGTGCCACTGTGATGGCCTGGGATTCCGAGTCTGAGAGTGAACCGGAGGAATCCCAGCCAGCACAGGAGTCCCCGCCTCCAGGGCCAGCTGAACTGGGGCAAGGCCTAGATGCTGAGGAGCCTGCACCTGTGGCAGATCCTCAGGTGAAACCATTCTGGCCCCAGAGGTGCTGGAGGACTCCGTATCTACAGGTGAGCCTCCCCTGGGGCCCAGTAACCCTTCGGCCTCTCCTGAACTGCAGAGGCTTAGGGCAGAGAGGCGAAGGGAACTGGTTTCTCCCAGGAGGAGTGCTCGCCTTAAGGCCAGGAGAGGCGGGGCTCCTGGGGGCCGGAACCGCCCCCGGCCTTAGAAGAAGATAAAGGTCAGGCAGCCCGGTCCCAGGTTGCGGGAGCAACGTCGTTGGAGAGTACCTGCTTTTACCCAGACCTAGATCTGCACTCCCGGTGTGCCTGTTCCTCGCCCGGCTTTCTGCTACCGACTCTCCGGTGTTCCTGTTCCTCGCCCGGCTTCCTGCTGCTGCCCTACCAGCGTTCCTGTTCCCCCGCCCGGCTCCCTGTTTCGGACCTCGCGTCTCATCTAGTGATCGTCTACCCTGCTAGTGACTCTGGACTGAACTTTGGTTACGGTATTAGTACCTTCCCCCCCCCCCAGGACCAGCACAGCCACTCTGGGAGGGGTGACAAGATGGTCCCTACCTCCCCCCAGCTGTAGAGCAGCCGAGGGTGCCCGCAGTCCATATGGCTGCCGCTCTCACACACTGTCCGTACAGGCTCCCTCTCACACAGCGACCGTATGGGCTGCTGCGCATGAGCAGTCCGTATGGAATGCTGCTCGTACGGGTTGCCGCACATGCGCACTTTGTACGAGCGTCGCTGTGCAAGCGGCAGCCCTTACAGACTGCACATGTGTGGTATTCTGTACAAAGTGCGCACACGCGGGAAGCCGCACATGCACAGTCCATACGGGCTGCGCTGCCCCAGGTGCCGGAGAGGGTTCCTCCGCCACTGAACATGGTGAGTTCCGGAACCTCTTTCTCTAGAAAAATAGGTGGGTGTGGTTTGGAGAAAATCACCTCACAGGATTAATTATGTCTTCTGCCAGTCAGAGATTTTGCACTTTTACAGGACCGTCTTTAGTATGGCAAATACATGAAATGTATCTGCCTCTGTGAGCTGTACTCTCTCACGTTCATTCTGTCTCAGCCTTGCCTCTCCTCCCTCTATTAGCTCCTCCACTGTAAGCTCCATGGGGCAGGGCCTGTCTTCCCCACCACAACCACCTGCCACATGCACAGGCCACAGAAGCCACATAGCTGCAGATGCTCACCAAATGCGGAGTCTTCTCCGAGTTCTCTCCCATATCGAAGCATACACTCTCCAAGCAGCCCTTCTGTCTGAGGGTACCCTGTGGCTTTCACTTGCCCTCGTATCTTGGACACGGTATTCAGCATTCCCAGCTTAGCTCTGTAGGCTTAAAAACAAAAACAAAAAAACCTCAGAGACATTGGTGAGGCATAAAAGGAATACCTAAATATCCGTTTGAAGAAAGACATATGTGCTTATTATCCCCACATATTGGGGTAAACAGTCTGAAGTGTCGTGGCAAATTCAGAAGTGCAGGGCTCCTTCATGATAGCCACAGCCACACCACCTTCTAAGATTGTACAGTGATCTTATAATTATACCATCACCATAATACAGTGGTACCTCTGGTTGCGAACGGGATCTGTTCCGGAGGCCCGTTTGCAACCTGAAAAGCCTTCAACCTGAAGCACTATATCTGCACAGGTGCGCGGTGTGATTTGGCGCTTGTGCGCCTGCAGCGAAACCCGGAAGTAACCCTTTCCAATACTTCTGGGTCGCCACGGGACGCAACCTGAAAAGACATAACATGAAGCAAACATAACATAAGGTATGGCTGTAATGCGATGTGCATTGCAATGAACAATGCCAATTGCCATGTGTTGCTTTCCAGCTAGACTGACTATTCTATGCGCATGTACAGGAGCAAATGATTTGGAGTGATTAAGGTGATGTTCCACTGGATGTAACAGAACTTGCACACCATTTCTTGAAACGGGAGCACCTTGTGTTTCCAGTGTTCCAAAACGTTTAGCTTTGGAACATGCAGAACAACTCTTCAGTGCTCTTGCACCTTATCTAAAGTGATCCTAGGAGCCAATCCTCAGTGGCTGTCAGGAGGCAGAGGAACCAACCCCTACGGCAGGTTGCCAGGAACGGATAAGACAAGGAAAAATCCTTACCATCTGCTTTTTATTCAATATTTACAGAGAGAGGCTTAGGAATGCAGCCTCTTGGAATAATGGCGTTGTCCCGAGTCAATCTCCACTCCCCTTCTCTCCCACTTCTTCATTCGTCATCTCTTCTACAGGTGGCACTGAGGGCCCTTTGCTTCTGAGCTCTTTGCTCTCCTACTTTTAAGGCTCGCCAGGTTCTGGGATATGGTGGGTCTGGAATGCTTTCTAGCGATAACGTGTCAGCCAGCTGCTGCTCTGGCCCTGCCTCCTCCTCCTCTCCCATTATTTCCCAACTTTCCCCCTCATCTTCCTCTGAGCTGTGACCTCCCTCAAACCCCTGTTGTAATTCTGTCTTCTTCTTCTCTGGAAGGGTCAGGCTGCGGAGGCGGCTTCCACCATTCCTGCTCTGACCAGTCCCTGTTATTGGCTGACTCACCCTCTTTTCACTCTGATTGGATTCAATCAAAGGATGAAATGACTTCTTGGTAGAAACAACAATAACAACAACAACAACAACCCTCTCCTTTCATGCTGATTGGGTGGCTCAGGAATTATTATTATTAAATTATTATTATTATTTCATTATTAACATTTGAATTTATATACTGCCCTATACGCGCAGGTCTCAGGGCAGTTCACAGGATAAAATCAGAAAATAAAACCACGTACGTAATCAAAATATAAATAATAACCCAATAAACACCACCCCCAGCTGAAAGCTGGGACCCTGCTGCAGAAATAGTAATGAGTCTTTAGCAGTGGCATAGCGTGGGGGGTGCAGGGGGGGCCAGCCGCACCGGGCGCAACATCTGGGGGTTAGGGTTAGGGGGCGCAAATCCACGGGTTAGGGGGCGCAAATTACTTGCCTTGCCCCGGGTGCTGACAACCCACGCTACGCCACTGGTCTTTAGTCCTGGACCACTACACCTCTTGAAATAATACTACCTTACGTTATAAGAATATTGTTACTAGGGCAAGAACGCTGTCCTCTTTTATAGGAATATTATGCCTCTTAATGCCAGGTTCTGGGGATCAAGAGCAGGAGAGTGCAAAGCCATGGTTCTAAAAGCTGAGATTTACATGGAAATTTTCTTCTCTAAGAATTACCTAGGGGAAGTGCAACGTAAGGAGCAGAGGGGGCTGGCTTATATTATTCTAGTATTGGTTAACAGGCAGTGGTTCTCGGAGATCTCTCTCCCACCATCTGCTACCTAAACCTTTTAACTATACACAGAGCCGTCTTTCCTATTGGGTTTACTGGCGTGTTGTGCCAGGGCGGTGGCCTCTCAGGGGCGCCTCAGTGAGTGGGGAAGCTGCGCGGCTTTGCCGGCGGCCTCCCCTTTCCCTGCACGCCCACCAGCTATGCCCCATCAACCATATGGCTGGCAAGCGTGCAGCTTGCGTCCCAAGCCCCCGTGGGAGGAGAGTGTTCCCCACAAGGCTTGGGAAAAGGTCGACAACTCTGGGAAACGGGGGGAGGGAGGCGCTAGAGGGATCTTTGCACCACGGTGCCGGATATGCTTAAGACTGTTCTGACTATACATCCCAGGGATAGTTACAGCCCCACTCCAATGCTAAGTATTCTTATTATTCCAAATTTCATTGAGGTCAGTGGGTGTTTTCGTGTGGGCCAAATATGCAGGATAAAGCTCTGTTCACCAAAGCAGACCTTTCCCAGCAAACCCTCTGTAGCAAAAAGAGGTTTTAACAGACCCTGCTATGAATGTTATTTGTTCTCAAACTGCAATAGTAAAAGTTCAGCTGATGAGTAACCCCCACTCCCACGCCGCTTTCTCTGAAAATGCACTTAGTTATAGAAAAGAAAAGAAAATCAGGGTGGACAGATAAGTAGTGTGTGCCGGAACCCATAAGAAATAAATCCTTCATTTCTCAGTACATACTACATCTCATTTTACAGAGATATTACATATTCACAAAGATATTGGTATATGTCAAGAATGGTACAGATTTCCAATCTAGAGGGGAGTTTCTAGATGGGTTTTTACAGGGTAATGTCACAAACAGGCAATGTTTATAACGATTCCGTGACTGTTCTTTCTGAAAATTGCAATTTCATGTGGAAAGCTCTTGACAAAACGGAAGCATGGTTCTTGCAAACATAACCTTGACTTTCACATGACTGTATCTCTAACTCACAAAAAAGGCCAGAGTGCAAACTGTGCAGACAAAAAAAAATTCATCCCCAAACTATTTTAAAGAGAAGCGTCAATGGAAAAAAGTCTTCACAAATAAAGCTATTGAGTCTACTTCGACACCATGTAATTTCTCAGACTCTCTACATGACAATTACTTTGCCTAGCATTTTATAGATGTTTATCCTATCTTTCAGGGCGTTTTCTGTCACAAGGCAATTTACAAACACAAAATCCCAAATGACTAAAACAACATAAAATAGGGATGGGGGTGTTGCTGGACTCCAAGTCCTATCAACCCCAACCAGCTTGACCAATGGGAATGGACGATGGGAGTTGTAGTCCATCGACATTTGGAGGGCCACAGCTCCCCCACCCCCAAAGAACACACAGCTCCCCCACCCCACAGAACACCAGCATTTGAACGTTAACACTAACATTACAGCAGCAGCTACACATTTGTTAAAATGTGGGGATTCATAACATTTGCCAGATGCAGACTAAACAGTATGGGTTCTGCTGGGGTGACAGGGGCCTTGGCAGCCCCCCCCAAGGATTCCAGCTGATTATATTTACCCAGATCTACATACACTGGACTCTAAGCACTGTATTCATTATATTGTGCCTCCTCCTTGAGAGGTTCGGAGGGTGGCAACACGAGAACGGGGCCTTCCCTGCAGTGGCTCCCTGTCTGTGGAATGCTCCCCCCAGGGAAGTTCACCTGGTGCCTTCATTATATACTTTTAGGCACCAGGCAAAAACGTTCCCTTTTAACCAGGCCTTGGGTTGATTTGATTGACATCCTATGCCCTTATAAAATGTGGTTCTTTTTTTTGGGGGGGGGGGGTTGCTATTGGGTTGCTTTTTTTATTTTGATTACCGTATTTTTCGCTCTATAACACGCACCAGACCATAACACGCACGTAGTTTTTAGAGAAGGAAAACAAGAAAAAAATATATTCTAAACGAAATAATGGATATATGATTTTTGTGGTTCATGCTGTGGCCACAGACATGTGATCTGACAGTTTGGAGTAGCCCAATGCAAAAATCCTGAGGATCCATGTGGATCCATGCTTTGTAACCACGGAGGAGGGAAGGAAGGGGAACCATGGATCCTCCGCTCATGACTGCAGCAGATCCCCCCCGCCACCCGCAGGCATTCGCTCCATAACACGCACAGACATTTCCCCTTACTTTCTAGGAGGAAAAAAGTGAGTGTTATGGTGCAAAAAATACGGTATATATATTGTGGTTTTTTATTTTGATTTTGTTCTGTGAACAGCCCTGAGACCTCCAGGTATAGGGCGGTATATAAACTCTAATAATAATAATAATATTGTTAAGTTAAAATAAAAATAATAAATAATAAAAAAATGTCCAGTAGCACCTTATAGACCAACTATGTTTGCTCTGGTATAAGCTTTCATGTGCATGCACACTTCTTCAGATAGCTTATACCAGAACAAACTTAGTTGGTCTATAAGATGCTACTAGACAAATTTTTATTTATTTTTATTTTTATTTCGACTACGTCAGACTGACACAGCTACCCACCTGAATTATTAAGTTTAAGAGTCATTTAGTGATATATTTGTTGCACTGGTAGAAGATTGTTTCATAAGGGAAAACAGAAGCACAATGCTCCCGAATGCCTTGGGAGTCAAAAATTTCGGTTCCCCAACAATTGAAAACCGGAAGTGAGTATTCCGTTTTTCGAACGTTATTTTGGAAGCCAAACGTCTGACGGGGCTTCTGATTGGCTGCAGGAGCTTCCTGCAGCCAATCAGAAGCTGCACTTTGTAAGTCAAACGTTTCGGAAGTTGAACGGACTTCTGGAACGGATTCTGTTCGACTTCTGAGTTATGGGAGTACATCGCTAAAGGTTGTTATGCAATTGACTGCACCACAACAATCAGCTGTTGCACTGGATTCTTTTGTTGTAGAACCTTCAAACTCTGCCATCCGCTTGCATACAGGCTCTCGCCATAGCAGACCAGAGAGTGTTGATTATGACCTGTATAACTCCTGATGGAAGCATGACATCCAGTATTTGGATGTTGGGGATAGGAAAGAGCATCCATGGAGATTAAGATGGACTAGCATCATCACCATCCCATGGACGGCGCCAGAGGATGAAAAATTGCACAGTGTGTCTGCACAGAAGTGACTGGATGAAACAGAACTGATCAGGATTTCCCTTATAGAGGAGCTACTGGCAGGTAGGGGGATCAGAAATTTCATGGTGCAAAACCATCCAGCCATGATAGGTCGTTGTGCCCAGAAGCCAAGCAAGGCCTGCATGCAGCAGATCTGATGACCTGGGTTTGCAGTGAAACATCTGGAAGAGGCTATTGGAATCATCTCCATTTACCTGGATTAAAAGGTAAAGGTACCCCTGCCCGTACGGGCCAGTCTTGCCAGACTCTAGGGTTGTGCACCCATCTCACTCAAGAGGCCATGGGCCAGCGCTGTCCGAAGACACTTCCGGGTCACGTGGCCAGCGTGACATCGCTGCTCTGGCGAACCAGAGCCGCACACGGAAACGCCGTTTACCTTCCCGCTGGTAAGCGGTCCCTATTTATCTACTTGCACCCGGAGGTGCTTTCGAACTGCTAGGTTGGCAGGCGCTGAGGACCGAACGACGGGAACGCACCCCGCCGCAGGGATTCGAACCGCCGACCTTTCGATCGGCAAGCCCTAGGCGCTGAGGCTTTTACCCACAGCGCCACCTGCGTCCCATTTACCTGGATTAGGTTGCAGATATTCAGTGGACTTTGACAGGAGTTCTGCCACAGCTTTGCTGGTGACGTCAATCTTCTGTAAGACAAACATATCAAGGCTTTTAAGCAAAATTTCATCGAAATGCCTGTTATCACTCCTTTCAGATGCAGCATAAAAACCTGCGTGTTCTGTGGAAATAACCACAAAAGGCACCCGGTCAACTAAGTCAGAGATGGAGAACATCTGGCCTTCCAGATGCTGTTGGAAGACAACTCCCATCAGTCCCAACCATCAAGGCCAATCGTCTAGGAAGGTGGGAGTTGTAGTCCAGCAATGTAGGAGGGTCACAGGTTCCACATCTCAGAACAAAGTAAAACTGGGACAAGTGGGTGACAAGATGAGATCATGGCAAGATGGACATTTATGTATTCTATCCAGTAGTAAATGTAAAAAGTAAAGGACCCCTGGACATTTAAGTCCAGTCAAAGGCGACTATGGGGTTGCGGCACACATCTCGCTTTCAGGCTGAGGGAGCCGACGTTTGTCCACAGACAGCTTTCTGGTTCATGTGGCCAGCAGGGCTAAACCACTTCTGGCACAACAGGACACCGTGACGGAAGCCAGAGTGCACGGAAACACCGTTTACCTTCCTACCACAGCGGTACCTATTTATCTAATTGCACTGGTGTGCTTTCGAACTGCTAGGTTGGCAGGAGCTGGGACAGAGCAACAGGGACTCACTTTGTTGCAAGGATTCAAACCACCGACCTTCTGATCGGCAAGCCCAAGAGGCTTAGTGGTTTAGCGCCACCTGCGTCCAATAGCAGAGCTGGTAAGAATGCCTAGTTGTTTGAATGGTAGGCTTTCGTTTCAGGTAAACAATATTTGCTTCTTTCTATAATCTCACCCCGCACTCGTACAGTAGTTATTTTCCTTATAACATGGTTGGTTTATTCTACTATACTGATATGGTGCAATGGAAGTGAATAGCACTAATTCACGAGCGAGGATCTGCACTCAAGTCAATTATCTATTTCATCCTACCTTGCTGTGAGGGAAAAATTATAAAGATCCACTTTTGTCACCCTGAGCAACCTGAAGGAAAAACAACAACATACACATCTAACTCATACATAAAAATATAAATTTGGACCTAGAACAGGTTGACGTGATCTGAATACTCATGCGGTACAGCCATGTTGGGTGTGTAGACTCTAGACTGGAAGGGAAGGGAGGTAGAGAAACCTTACTTTATCATCTGGAACCAAGGGCATGTGATTAGCAACAATCTTTAAGCATTTGCTTAGGCTTGTCTTACCCGTTCCATCTCATGGAAATCTTCATCGAGTTTTGTTCCTTCCACTCCGCTGATTTTTTCACTGAATAGCTGCAGAAAAAAAAAGAAAAGCGCTTATATAGCATGAAACAAAAGCTGCACATAAGACTAGAAAAAATGTAGGAGATGCCACACAAATCCTGTCAAAATCAGGAGTCCCCTTTAGATATTGGAGAGTGCAGTGGGTCAGAGCAGAGGCCCATCTGTCACTCAGTCTATGCCTATGCAAAGTCCACAAGGGCAGGAGGGCAACTGCTCTGTCTGCTGCTGTTCCCAAGTGACTGGTATCCACAGGTATGCCACCTCTCATAATGGAGAAAGCCATCATGGCTGGTAGCCACTAGGAATGGGAAAACCTATCAATTTCATTTTCTCATTCCCCCCCCTCTCCAATTCTCCACATTTTCAGTTTACGACGTTTTTATTTTAAACCTGTCTTGAAAATCAATTAACTTTTTAGTGCTTACTTCTCTTGATTGCACACAACTTTGTCTAATATACACATCATTCCAGAGCAATTCCCCCTAATATAATGATAGAGTGGTAGAATGATGCAATCACAGTGTTAGAAGGGACCCCATGTAAGTGTGGCAAAAAATGGTTAAAAATTATGATATATGAAACTGCTAAAGATGAGGTAAGGGACGCGGGTGGTGCTGTGGGTTAAACCACAGAGCCTAGGACTTGCCGATCACAAGGTCGGCGGTTCAAATCCCCGCGACAGGGTGAGCTCCCGTTGCTCGGTCCCTGCTCCTGACAACCTAGCAGTTCGAAAGCACGTCAAAGTGCAAGTAGATAAATAGGTACCGCTCCAGCGGGAAGGTAAATGGCGCTTCCGTGCGCTGCTCTGGTTCGCCAGAAGCAGCTTAGTCATGCTGGCCACATGACCCGAAAGCTGTACACCGGCTCCCTTGGCCAATAAAGCGAGATGAGCGCCACAACCTCAGAGTCGGCCATGACTGGACCTAATGGTCAGGGGTCCCTTTACCTTTACCTAAAGATGAGGTAAAATGAAAATCAGATAGGGGGGACTTGGGAAAGCTCACTTAACAATGTTTAGAAAAAATAAGCATAAGGCAAGAATTTGTTTGTAATGTTTGTATTTCTGTTTGTATTGTTTATTTCTGTTTGTATTGTTATAAAATGAATTTAAAAAATTGGGGGAAAAGAAGTGACCCCATGGATTATCAAGTCCAATACCCTGCAATGAAGGAATCTTTTGCCCAATGTGGGGCTTGAACCCAAGACCTCGGGATTAAGAAGCTCATGCTCTAGCCTGGGACCAATTTACCTGCACCCCTACAGGTATCAAACCTGTGACCTTGGCGTTATCCCGACCATGCTCTAACCAACTGAGCTAACCGCATTTCTGTAAATTATTTTCACTAATGCATGCATTTTAATGCACACTATACCTTAGTAGTATATGCATTTATATACGTATTACTGTACTTGGCTGGAGAACAGCATTGGGAAATATAGATAAATGCACATTTCAAAGAATGTGCTTTGATTCATGTACCATATTTTCCCATGTATAAGACTAGGTTTTTCCCCTTAAAAATAATGTCAAAAATTAGGAGGTGTCTTATACTCTGGGCCACCTCTCCCCATTTTCTTAAATCTGAGTCCCAAAAAATAGGGGGTGTCTTATACACGGGGGTATCTTATAGACAGAAAAATACGGTAATTTGGCTGTATCTCAGCACCAGGCGTGACTGGATGATCCATTTACACCCAATGTGTAGTTAAAGTAGAATTCATCATCCCCTGGCATAAAAGACTAGATCAAGTGGAGGGAGGTGCTTAGGGCTAACACATGCCCTTAATCATCTGATTTATTCCCCCCACCACACTCGCGGCTCTAATCTATCCACACCATACAGAAATTACTGGAAGGAGCTTCACAACACAGTCTGATTACAGAGCCAAAGGCATCAATTAGAGCAAGCGCTCACAGCTGCAGTAACATGACATTCTTCTCCCGTTTTACTGCCTCCGGGTGGCAGCCCTGCACAACCCAGAAGCCAAAAGGGCGTCTTAAAGATATACTTCAAGGCAAGAAACCTCAGCTGCACTTCCACGGTGCAGGCCAAGCGATAAGGGGACCAACAGCTCACAATCTAAGCAAAACAAGGCATTCCTGAGCACTTAATCTGCTACACTGTTGAGATTCTCAGAAAAGAGGCAAGCTTCTTTTTCAAAAGATACAATTTCGAATTGTTTGTGTGTGTAAGTTATAAAGCATGTGATATCGGTAACAAAAGAACCATTGACATTAGCCGTCCGCAGGAATGTGTTCTGTGGTTTGTCCCTCCAGGAGCCCAGCCTTCACCACCCTGGTACTGTCCACATGCTTGGGGATGCAATTTCTATCAGTCCCAGCCAGGCCAGGACTGATGGGATTTGTAGTTCAAAAGCATCTAGCGGGCAGCAGGTTGGTTAAAGCTCCAAGAGGCAATCTGTGCAAAAGAAAAGAAGATCTGTTGCTCGTTGGTAGAGCATGTACTTTTCCACATAGGGTGTTCTGTGTTCAATTCCTGGAGTCTCCAGCTGAAAAGGATCCAGCAGAAAGTGATATTATGGTCCTGCTCAATGTCTCAAGACTGCTGGCCACAGCAGACAAGGAGCACTTTACTGCTAAATTATACTTCTGCAAAGAAGGCAAGAAAGTCCTATTGCATGTCGCAGGAAACCTCCCCCCCCCCCAATCATTCAGTTTGTACAAACTTCACACACTCACACACTACATACGCTACGCTTCTGTTATAAATTCATAGATTCAACCATACATCGGATCTGCACTGTTCCACTTTTATTTTACTCCATGAAGGAAGGACTACAAAATGGGGAAGGTTTGATACAGGCCAGCCATAATCCCTTGAGCATACCAGCACATACACAGGAGGCCCTGCCCAGTTGCTATGCCAACCCTGATGGTCCTAGACAGAAGACCATCAAGATCACAAAGAACTTGCATATGGGAGTGGATTCAGCACGGACTGGAACAAAGGACAAGGATCAGCTCTTCCCTCTGGGGGCAGGAAACTGAAAGCTCCCCTTTGTCACCTGGAAAGTACTCATGGGGAGGGGGGGAAGGAGGAACCGGCCAGGTGACAGGACACTCAGGTTACCACCACAACTCCTCCCTCAACCCCTCCTTTTTGTGATGTAGTTGTGATGTAGTCTTAGAGGTGTAGTTTGGGGAATTAGTAACTAATAAAAGTTGGGGTCTTCTTTTGTTCTGGGCTTCCATTTTGCTTCAGCTTCTTGCGGGTGGGAGTCCTGTCGCGACAGTATTCAATAAAGGCCAAGCCTACAGGCTGCTGTTTTGCTCCAAGTTATCCTGGTTGGTGTCTTTGTTTTTGTCCAAGGGAGCCCTCAGATTTTTCCGTTAGCATGCACAACTGGAAGTTCTTCAGCACATGCAAGGAGCTGCTTGGTGCTTCTTTGCATGCAAATGCCTCAGGGCTCCATCCTCTCCACCATGCTTTATAACACCTACATGAAGCCACTGGGAGAGATCATTAGGGGGTTTGGGCTGGGTGTTCATCAGTATGCGGATGATACCCAGCTCTACCTCTCCTTTAAATCGGAACCAGCAAAGGCGGTGAAGGTCCTGTGTGTGTCTGGAGGCGGTTGGAGGATGGATGGTGGCTAACAGTTTGAGGTTGAATCCTCACAAGACAGCAAAATTAATGGACAATGCAGAATTGGACAAAATGACAGGAAGGATTCGAAACCTGTGAGACCAGAGATTTAGAGAAGATTGGAAGAGGTATACGAATTATTTGAAGAGCAACTTATGCTAGTAGGACTACAAGAAGTTTTGTAAGGAGAAATATACGGTGTTACAAAGTAGAAAAAGATAGAGATATTGTTTATAAGTTTGAAATGTAATAGGGAAAATAAAAAGTGCATACTAAGAGATTAGATTGGAAAATTTTCAGACAGGACTGATGGAAGTAAAAAAAAATTGAGTAAGCTGTAAAAGTATGTTTAATTATTGTTGAAAATGGTATGTTAAAAAACTAATAAAAATTTATATAAAATAAGAATCCTGACAAGACAGAAGTACTGTTTTGGGGGGATAGGAGGCAGGTAGGTGTGGATGACACCCTGGTCCTGAACAGGGTAACTGTGCCCCTGAAGGACCAGGTGCGCAGCCTGGGAGTCATTTTGTGTGTGCGTTTTAAATACTTTTTATTAAGTTTCACATTTTTAACATAGTATTAACATTTCATATAACATAAAAATAATACAATTCCCCCAACCTCCCCCTCCCCCGACTTCCCTCAACTTCCTCTTCTGGTTTTTTACATAATAATTTCCCCTGCTTGTTTTATTATATCTTCATATTAGGTTCTTTATATCCAACGTTGTTTTTCTCTTATCATTTTAACATCTTCTTTATCATTTCTGTATTTATTTTGGGAGTCATTTTGGACTACCAGCTGTCCATGAAGGCGCAGGTCAATTCTGTGCCCAGAGCAGCTGTCTACCAGCTCCACCTGGTACGCAGGCTGAGACCCTACCTGCCCACGGACTGTCTTGCCAGAGTGGTGCATGCTCTGGTTATCTCCCACTTCGATTACTGCAATGCTCTCTCCGTGGGATAACCTTTGAAGGTGACTCGGAAACTACAATTAATCCAAAATGCAGCAGCTAGACTGGTGAGTGGAAGTGGCCACTGAGACAACAGGAGTGTCTCCACCTCCATCATTCAGCCTGGACACTGAGGTCCACTTCCAAGGTCTTCTGGCAGTTCCCTCTGTTATGTATTCAGCGGTCTGTGTTTGCCTGAGCTTCAGTCTAGACCAGGGGTCTGCAACCCGTGGCTCCGGAGCCGCATGTGGCTCTTTTACACCTTTGCCGCAGCTCCGGGGCGGATACTAGCGAGGGGAGGAGGCGCATTGTGCGCCCCAACACTCCCCACTGTGGCGGGCGCTGTACTGGCTGTGATGGCGCATGGGGGCGGTGCATGCGTTAGTCACGCACTGTCCCGACGTCACCTTCCCGCCCGCTGTCAGATCGCAGCTCCGGAGATATATTTGTTTTAAATGTCGCAATGGTTTTGCGGCTCCCAGTTTTTTCCCCTTCGGAAACGGGTCCAAGTGGCTCTTTTTGTCTTAAAGGTTGCAGACCCCTGGTCTAGACTAAGGATTCTGAGCTCCTGTGTTATGATTCAATACAAGATGTCCAGTTACAGAACATTTCAGGATTTAGGCCTCTACCATTGGCCCTTGAACTCTGAGTTGTGATTCGCAGCTTGGAAGTTTAGACAGCCAATCACGTTAGGAGTGGGAGTGGCCCCGGCTTTCAGGAATGTATATAAGCAGTTGCTTTGCCCCCATTTCCCAGTTATGTGGTTCAATAAAGGTTCTTGCTGCTATCACCGCGTCTTGCCTCATGGGAACCCGCCTACACTTCACCCTCACTGAGAGACATAAAGTTACAGGGAACCAGGCAGAGGGCCTTCTCTGCAGTGGCACCCTCCTTGTGGACCGCCCTCCCATTACATGTCAAGGAGATAAAGAATTACACAACAGCTGACGGCAGCCCTATTTAGGGAAGTTTTTAATGTCTGACATTTTTATATACATATATTTTGCTGCAAGCTGCCCGGAGTAGTTGGGGAAACCCAGCCAGGTAGGCGAGGTATAAACAATAAAATTATTATTATTATTATTATTATTATTATTATTATTATTATTATTATTATTATTATTATTATTATTATTTATTATGCGCCTCAGGCGGCAGGATCCATGGGGCAGCAGTTCAAGCCTCCAAGCAGGAATCAGCAAACTTTTTCAGAAGGGGGCCAGTCCACTGTCCCTCAGACCTTGTGGGGGGCCAGACTATTTTTTGGGTGGGGGAATGAACGAATTCCTATGCCCCACAAATAACCCAGAGATGCATTTTAAATAAAAGCACACATTCTACTCATGTAAAATCACGCTAATTCCCAGACCGTCCGTGGGCCAGATTTAGAAGGCAATTGGGCCGGATCCAGCCCCCGGGCCTTAGTTTGCCTACCCATGTTCCAAGGAATGCGTCGCCTGCTCCTGCTGCCGCATGTGGCATCATCAGCTGCTTGGAGGCTGGATCTGTTGCCTCCTTGGCAGCCCCCATGCCACCTCCACAGTGGCCTCTTGGCAAATAGGAGCCACTGCTGGTCTCCTCCCACCCTTGTACCTGATGCAGATCTTTGTGCAGCCCTTGTTCCCTGACAGGAGGAAAGAGCCATTTTGTGGTTCACCTCAGGTGCCCAAATATCTCGGCCTGGCCCTGCAGCCCATTATAACCAAATGCTTGCAACCTCCAACACTTCTCCTTTTTTTGGTTTGCTTTGCCTTGTCTCTTTTACGACGCTTCCCTACTTCACTGCCAAGCTATAAAAAGAGCCTTGCTCCTGTTAAGTCTGCTTGCAAGAGGGTGTTTATTGACCTGCCATTGTGGCATTCTACCAAACAAGGAGCCTGGGTTATATTTGTTTAGAAATTCCTCTACCTTGAAAATGGAAAATAGAAAATGACGCCACCACACAAGGAACTCTAGCAGAACATCACAAGGGAGAAAAAAGATGGCCAGCATTTGTCTGGGAATTAGATAATAAAGGGGGGAGGAGACAGATGCAGAATGATGTGTTGCTACTCTCTTGCTTTCAAGGCAAAAAGCTGGCAAGAAATCTGATTTGATGCACCCGGCGCTCTCCCTTCTGTTGTAGCAAGTGATTTGTTTTGTGTCTCTGTGACCTTGCTGCCTTTTGGTTTTTGAGATATTTTCCCACAGCACCGCTGATACATGGTCCAGAGGCCTCAGTAGACTAACCCCATCTTTTGCTTGCCAGCAGTAAGCAAGTTTACTACAGGCCTAGATAAAAATAGAGCTTATGCCCCCCCCCCAATGCTGTGGGGCTCCAATTCCCATCACCACTAGCCAGGATCGTTAAAGGTAACCAGACAGAGGGCCTTCTCGGTAGTGGCGCCCACCCTGTGGAACACTCTCCCTTCAGATGTAAAGGAAATAAGCAGCTATCCTATCTTTAAAAGACATCTGAAGGCAGCCCTGTTTAGGGAAGTTTTTAATATTGAATGCTGTACTGTTTTTAACACTTGATTGGGAGCTGCCCAGAGTGGCTGGGGAAACTCAGCCAGATGGGCGGGGTATAAATAAATAAATAAATAAATAAATAATAATAATAATTTAAAGAATTGTGAAAGCTGTGATCTGGTAGTATCAAGAGCAACCTTTCTAAACCTTGGGACACCCCCGGGTGTTACTGGACTACAATTCCCATCATCCCTGACCACTGGTCCTGCTGGTTGGGATGATGGGAGTTAGAGTCCAGCTGCATCTGGGGACCCAAGGTTGAGAAAGGCTGATCTAGATGCTGCCAGATCACAGCTCCCATAATTCAATTCCATGATTCAAAACAACAGAATCTGCACACTCCATCAGGAGAAGAGCGTCAATTTGATGTGACCGAGAGCAAGCCACATTCAGAAAAGGGGTTTCCATGCATTTAGGACCATGTGTCAAAAGGGCCTTTCTTGCACTCCTGAAACCAGTATGGTGCCTGCTTCTCTCTTGTGTTAAATGCAGTTAGCTTCTGGGACAGTTACACAGCAAAATTTCAGATAAAGCACAGGCAGACATAGAGCATTTTTGTCCATAAGCGAATCAAGCAAGGTTCTGTGACGATAACACAATTTTGCACTTTCCAGGGAAGGAGTCAGTTTCCGCCAGGCTGTGCCACGTGGATCTTTTGGAATAACTCGACTGTTGAAGCTTATTCTTCTCACACAACAAAAAAGTACTTTGTACTCTGAAATCTTCAAGACTTCCTTGACAAATCCCTACTGTCTTGCCTGGGTGATTTACTATTCAATGATATGTGAAATGGAATATCGCAAAACGGGGGTAGGGAGAAGAGATGCCTAACATTTCAGGAAGTCATTGGTTAGTCATTTCTAGGCAAACAGAATTGATGGAGGAAACCAGAAATTTACACTCTGGCATAGTCTGTAGAAACACACAAGAACTACCTTTATGAATCTAAGCAGGCCCAGGTCTGCTCAGTGCCTGGACAGAAACCTCATGTAAGTCACTTTCACTTCCAAATGGCAGCAGATAAACACATACGAGAACAGGGGAACTTAAAGAGAGGAACAGAGAGTTGCCACTGTTAATTTAACTAAAGGAACCATATGAATCTATACGATGGTCCAACCTGATACAACACAATAAGACATTGGCTTGGTGAAGAGTCATCTGGGGTTTGGTTGAATGGAGATGATGATGATGATGATGATGATGATGATTTTATTATATATTTCATTTCCATACCGGTTAAATTTTTAAGAAACATCTCAAAGCGGTTTACAGCATATTAAAGCAATATAAACCAATCCAGAATCAAACATTTCTGAAGGAAGTCAAATATAGAGTATATAGTCAAAGCAACATAATTCACAGAAAACTAAAATATTATCTTAAAGGTTTCAAAATAAAACATTGCAAAGGTCAACTACAGAATACATATTTAACACAAACAAAGTTAACAAAAAAATCTTAAACATTTAAAAAAAAACACCATTGCTATGTGAAGTCAAATATAAAATGCACATTTAAAACAGCATAATTAACAAGAGAATAAAATATTATCACGGATGTTTGGCAGGCACAAAAAGATGGGGCTAAGATGGAGGCTACTGTCCCTCAAGCCTTTGCTATAGAAGATTAGTGTCTGGAGCCAGCAAATTCATTTATTTAGGAATATGGTTTTGTGTTCAGATTAAGGGCTCCCCCAGACAACCTGCTTAGAATCATGGAATTATATGATTCCAATGATCATTCTAGTCCAACTCCCTGCAATGCAGGAATCTCAGCTAAAGCATCCATGACAGATGGCCATCCAACCTCTGCTTGAAAACCTCCAAGGAAGGGCAGTCCACTACCTTCCCAGGGGGTCTGTTCCACTGTTGATCAGCTTTTACTATCAGAAAGTTCTTCCTGATGTTTAGTCGGAATATGGTTGTGCTGCGCTAAAGTGCTTTAATCCACTTAAATTGTGCAAAAGCCTAAATTTCCTGTATGCCCTTGAATCCATCTTGCAAAATACTGACTGTCTGGAGGCAACCAGAGTTAGAGGCAGTATTGCAGAACAAACCAAAAATGCTCTCTTGGAGACTTGTGCTTTTAATATGGCATGCTGATATTACAATACGTATTTTCAGTGCCAGGTTGAACCCTCTTCTTTACCCAGGAAGTTCAGATGACATTTTAATCAGTAATTTGCCTTACCCTGCTCTTTAATTTTACATGTTTACTTTGCCTCTTATTTTTGCCTATGCTTATATGTTGTATTTCTGTGTTGGGTAAATAGTTTTATTCACAGCTTTGTACACGACTTAGGAATCTTTTTGATCAAGGTTGGCTAAGAAATATTTTAAATAAATAGTATACACATTCAATTCCCTCCCTGCAATTTCCCTGCTATGCTCTCTGCGCGTTGATGATTTACAGAAAGAGTGACTCTCTCCAGTGTGGACCTTATTAAGAGACCCAGAACTGCTGAAAGACATAGATTTTTGGATCCAGTAATGTAATGTATGGCAGATCGTACATCTAATTCTTAACGAGTTTATGGAATCAAAGAATGCTGGACAGCATTGGAAAGAGTCAGGTGCAAGCAAGATGGCGATTCTTAAAATACTTGGGAACTTGCAAGATCATTGGCTCCCTAACATCTCTGCAACTGTGTTGCATTATTCATGAAAGGCCCAGTTAGTCCACAGGGCATTCTCTGGCCCAAAGATTCATGTTGATTAAGGAACTTTGACAGGTAATTGGAAGCGGAATTTAAAAAACAAGTTCTACCCTTAACTTGACAGATCCATAAATAAAAAGGGTATAGAAGCAGACATCTGTAAACCCAGCCTATGTATATTAGTTTTTTTTAACCAAACCAAGACATAGTTGTCGATCTAAAAATCTGACTAGCCAGAAAGGAAAATCAGTTGTGGCAAGATGAAAGGGAGAAGCCATTTAAGCCATGGGTGAAATTTAAGTGTCGAATAGTCCTGCTGGATAGCTCAGTTGGTGCTGATAACGCCAAGGTTGCAGGTTTGATCCCCATATGGGACAGCTGCATATTCCAGAAGTTGGACGAGATGATGACTCTAAAATGTGCTATTTGAAGTCATGATCCCTGATAGACGCTCCAATATCAAGTGAATAGCTATCAACAGATTTCCATTTTCAAAAAACAAGGAAACAAACAAACACACACACCCCTACACCAGGATTTAGCGTTTGGGCACTTCCAGACTGTTGCTATTTACTACTGAGACTCAACAATGAACTGCCAAGTTCAGTTTGCACAATTAGTTGGTTTGGTGCTCTTCCACAGCACACCCACTTCCACCAGCCTCAAACCCACACTTTTAGCAACACAGAAAGGGCCAGGAAAATGCAGTGGGAACACTGGGGTAGCACAACATAATCTCACCTCCTTGTAAACAATAAAAAGGTAAAGGGACCCCTGACCGTTAGGTCCAGTCGCGGACGACTCTGGGGTTGCGGCGCTCATCTCGCTTTACTGGCCGAGGGAACCGGCGTACAGTTTCCGGGTCATGTGGGCAGCATGACTAAGCCGCTTCTGGTGAACCAGAGCAGCGCACGGAAACACTGTTTACCTTCTCGCCGCAGCGGTACCTATTTATCAACTTGTACTTGATGTGCTTTCGAACTGCTAGGTTGGCAGGAGCATGTAAACAATAGGTGTTCAATAAATAGTCAGCATCGGCCAACAAATCAATGTTCCATTAACAGGTCATCTAGAAGAGACCTATGTAAAGATCAGCTGTTGGCTTAATGGATGGAGTTCAAGCCATGACCCAGGAAATCCCCCAGTTCACCCTAGCTGCTAGCTCCGGATGAATGCCTTAGGCAAGCCAATATAACTCAGATTCAGATTCCATCCACAGTATGTAAATACCCAAACTGGCCCACCTTACAAGATTGTTGTGAGGAATACAAAGAAGCAAAATATTGTGTATTTTAAATGATAACCTAAAGCCAACTGATGGATCTAAACATTGTGCTAAGAAGACCAGTACTTAAAAGGCTCTGATCCCTTGGCCATCTCAGTTGCGTGACGAGACCCCGCACCCCCCCCATTGGAAATAACTCACACAAGGACACGGATATTAGGTTTATGTTATTGGGCAAATTTTGGCCACAACTTTATTGAAATTGCAGAATGTGAGCGGTTTTGGCTTAGGCATTGATTGGACCTGACTATATTTGACTCCTGCCCATTGTGCAGGAAGTCCCCAGTAAGGGTAAACCACCGGTAGGGGGAGCCCTGTTGATGTGAACCAACTCAAGCTCCCCCTGGTGTTCCCGTCGGGGTCGTGTCAAGGCCTTAGCCCCCCAGCCGGGCTTCGGACTAGATCAACACCCCTGGATTCCTTTAACGGAATACCCTTAAGCATGGAGGGGCAGGTGATGGCCACACCTCCCTCCCCCACACAAGGTCAAACAATGCCTAACCGCAACCCTAACAAAGTTGTGACGATTGCTACGTAGTAGGCGAAAACCAAGTGGCCAGTGCCAATTTGCCAAGTGGAAAAATTCCTGCCAGGCCCCTCGGAGAGAGCCAGTGTGGTGTAGTGGTTAAGAGCGGTAGTCTCGTAATCTGGGGAACCGGGTTCGCGTCTCCGCTCCTCCACATGCAGCTGCTGGGTGACCTTGGGCCAGTCACACTTCTTTGAAGTCTCTCAGCCCCACTCACCTCACAGAGTGTTTGTTGTGGGGGAGGAAGGGAAAGGAGAATGTTAGCCGCTTTGAGACTCCTGAAGGGGAGTGAAAGGCGGGATATTAAATCCAAACTCTTCTTCTTCTTCTTCTTCTTCTCGGACAACCAAGGCGACCAACCGAAGTCCATAGCAAGGCCATTGCCTAACCTGCAAAATAGGGAGAGAGGGCGGGTGATTGAGGAAGCAAGCCAAAGAGGAAGTCCTCTGACTCACTCCTCCGTTTAAACGGCCCCGGCCCCGGATTGGCTGGCCGGGCTCTGACGTGGCCGGGATCCCCCAGGCAACGGGGGGCAAAGTCCCCCGCCCCCGGTGGGGAGTGGGTGGCCACGCGGTCCGTCGCAACTCCTCCCCACTGGGGAAGTGGAGCGGATTTGTCGCTTTCCAGCTCTTCAATGTCCTTTCAACCAGAATTGTGCATAGCATTCCAAGGGCGACACTTTTTCTTAGCTTCTTCTTTTGTTACGCCTTTGATCAACCCAGAGTCTTTGTTCTGAGGGTTTTAAAAGAAAGCTCAGCAGGAATCATATGTTTCCCGAGGCAAGCTCACCTTTCATTCTTCCGACTGTTCCTTTTGTGCATTCTCATCTCCCCTTTCAGAATTCACTTCTATTTTGCCAACTTAACTTAAACCGACACCATACATTTGCTTGGGATAACTGGGCATGTTCTGAATAGCTTCCAAGCAACCGCAGAGAAATCTGATTTGCAGACAGTCTTCGAATCTCTTTAATTTGCAGTATGACAGAGGTTTATAAATGACGCTGGTGCAGAGAAGGAAAGAGCACTTTTGCTCCTCTCAAGAGTAACCAGAAGCTGAGGGTCATCTAATGGAGCTGGCAGGAGATATAGGACAAGAAATAAACTCCTCCACACAGCACATCATTAATTTACAGAATTCATTGGCACCAAAATTGGTGTTTGCCATCAACAAGCACCACCAAGAACAAGCACATATTTCAAGCACAAACAATGCACATTGCTTCCTCAAAAGAATAACGTTTAAAGAATCCTGGAAGCTGTAGTTTGTTAAGGGTGCTGAGAGTTGTTAGAAGAACCCAATTCCCCTAACAGAACTATAATTCCCAGAGTTCCATAGGAAGAGAAGTTCATTGTTAAACACTCTTGGAACTGTAGCTCTGGAGGTGTATACAGTGGTACTTCGGGTTACATACGCTTCAGGTTACAGACTCCGCTAACCCAGAAATAGTGCTTCAGGTTAAGAACTTTGCTTCAGGATGAGAACAGAAATTGTGCTCCGGCGGTGCGGCAGCAGCGGGAGGCCCCATTAGCTAAAGTGGTGCTTCAGGTTAAGAACAGTTTCAGGTTAAGTACGCACCTCCGGAACAAAGTACTTAACCCGAGGTACCACTGTATAGTGTGAATGTAGCAATATCCATCCTGTAGCTGAGACTAAAACCTGACCGAACGGTGAAACATAGAGTCTACGTTTTTGTACTTTTTTTAATTTCAATTTTGTCCTCATCCCCCATCCACTTCCTAGTTTGTGTAACCTTTCACCTGATGCAGAGTTCTGGGGGAACTTGAAAACTTGCTGCTGCTGAAATAACATCTTCTTCTGTTAAACAGTTGTTCACCACAGTTAGGAGCAATCGTGGACCCATTTTTGCAACGGAGGACCTTTACATAGATGAATCCTTCTGCAATCCACCTACCACCAGCCTCAACAGCTGCTCCTCTAGAGCTCCCAGATGGCAAATGTTTACGCAGCATCAATGCTCTGCTAGCTTGCAAACCAGCAGGGGGTCAAAATCTTTAAATTGTTTTAGCAGAAGATGCTGCCCCAGTGCGTGGGCCTGCGCAGCAGGAGGCTCAAACCCCCATTGTTTCACATCCCTAATTTTATAGACACCCTGTTGGGAAGAGGTCAGATTTAATCACCGCAAAGGCAATGGTTTTGGTTTTTTTTAATATGTAGATACACCCTGTTTCACAGAGTTCATACAGACCAGGATTAATTAAATCTATCATGTAAGAGAGGCTGAGCCATTCCTATTTTGGAAAACAGATATTTCCACAGGCAGCACACATTCAGAGGCACTGTTGACAACTCTCTAGACATGCCGCAGCAGAAATGTTTTGCAGCCGTTTTCACTGCTGTTGTTTTTTAGCAAGAATTCCATTCATTTATCCCAATTCAGTAAAGGAGATACGCACATGGGAGGAATTTTTGCTGCAAGGAGTGTGTCTTGATGGAACTAGGTCCCAAAACACATCTCTGTACTGGGATACGTGTTTAAAGATAAGGTATCTAACTGCAGCCCCCGTCCAGAAGAAGAACATGGGGAGCTCCAAACAAAGTGGGGTGCACGTGCTGGGCCTGTCATCAATGATCCAGGAGACCCCACTTTGCATGAATCGAGTTCTTGGGACAGCAGGGAGATTCTATCCATGCTTGCCTGAATGCTGTTAAGACACTCCTTGGAGATCTCTGTGCTCACCACTTGAAAGGTCAGGAGTGGACAGCATGTAGCCAGCACACATGGAGACTTTGACAGTGGAAAGTGCCCCACCCCCCACCCCGCAATTCCTGGATACAGTTGAGGGTTTACACGTTCTTTTGAATGTCTAGGGAGGGAGAGCATTAAAGGGAGAACAATCCATCGCCATACCCATGGGCATTCATTGCGCATTATCATCATCATCATCACCATCGTATTTTTCGCTCCACAAGATGCACTTTTTTATTCCTTGTAACGTGGTTACAAAGCACGGATCCACATGGATCCTCAGGATTTTTGCATTGGGTCACCCCAAATTCACCATCAGATCACATAGCATGTCCAAGGCTACAGCCTGCACCAAAAAAATCACACACCCACTGTTGCGTGGCGCAAAAACGTGGTTACAAAGAACAGATCCACATGGATTCTCAGGATTTTTGCATTGGGCTACCCCAATCTCACCGTCAAATCACATGTCTGTGACCACAGCATGAATCACAAAAATCATACATCCACGGTTTCGTTCAGAATATTTTTTTTCTTATTTTCCTCCTATAAAAACTAGGTGCGTCTTATGGTCAGGTGCGTCTTATGGAGCGAAAAATGCGGTGATGCTTGAATTTATATACCACCCTATACTCGGGGGTCTCAGGGCAGTTCACAGAATTATTACTTATATCCATAGATAAAAGAACCAATCACACGAAGTCATACAGTTCAGATCAATATTATTCAACCTCCATTGCAAATCAGGTTTATTGTCAAAATTTACAGGCTTTCAGCTAGTAGATAGGTAGCCGTGTTGGTCTGCCATAGTCAAAATAAAAAAAATCCTTCCAGTAGCACCTTAAAGACCAACTAAGTTAGTTCTTGGTATGAGCTTTCGTGTGCATGCACACTTCTTCAGATACCTGTGTATCTGAAGAAGTGTGCATGCACACGAAAGCTCATACCAAGAACTAACTTAGTTGGTCTTTAAGGTGCTACTGGAAGGATTTTTTTTATTTAGGCTTTCAGCTGTTTGCAATGAACAAATCAAACAAAAGCAACTAAAATAGCTCAACACAGCAGGTGCTTCAAGTGGTTCCCCCAAATTCAGCTGAAATTGCAACTTATACTGGCTTCTCTAATCTATTATTCGACCCAAACAGGTGTTCTCTCCAGCACACCTGATGCAACTGCAACTAATCAATATTTGGGAGTGTGTGAAGAGACCTCAGCCCCTAGGAGTTGGCTCCCATACATGGAAAAATTGACCCAAGGGAATGCAGCCATCAGGATAAAAAATGACCACCACCCCCTATGGATTTATGGCATGCCTTTCTCTGGTGTCATTACAGATGATGAGTGAGCTGTACACCATAAACAAGCCAAGGGGCAAATAGCTGCTGAGCCACACCCACCACTGTGAGGCCTGAGGAGGTGATGATGATGATGTCTCCCCAGCTGCTGCTATTGGCTGCGGACTTCATGTGATGTCACAAAAGCACATGGCAGCTCAGTGGATATACAAAAGCAGCCCAAGAGGAATGCCAAGGCAAAAGCTTGAGGTGGACGCAGTGGACAACAGCTGTGTTATTCAACACTTGGTGCCTCCTTCCACAGGGAGGCGAAGCGGCAGATGGAAGGAGGTAATCATCCATCAATGGGATGCTGTGAAGCAACGAGAAGGCAAGTGGACCTGCTGAGCAGGATCGCGGTGTGAAAGCGGCTGATATCCATGGCTGGGAGCTGGCGATGGACCTGGCAGAAGCTGGCAGTCAGGGGTGTAGGGGCAGTCTGCCCTGGGTCCCCTTACTGAGGGGGGTGACATTCGACGTGCCAGCCACCCGCGACTCCCAAGCCTACCATGAGCTGTGGAATTCCCCCTTCCCTCTTCATTTTGATAGCTTGGGAGTTGTGGGCTGTCCGCCATGGATGGCTCAGTCTGCCCCCGTGAGTGGCTCGCTCCGCCCCTGGCTGCAGGGCGTGCACCCTAGTGGCTATCCCGGGAGGGCACTCTCTGCGCCACACACCCCTCGAGAGAGCGCCCGCCCTGGGCAGCACGGGCATACGCTCAGCCACTGCTGGCAGTTGTTGCTGGACGGAAGCTGATGTGATTTATATTTAAATCTTTGAATAGCTTTGGAAGTGGATATAGGCTGTAGGGTTAGAAGAAGAAGATACTGTATTTTAAAATAGTATTATAGTATTATTTGTAAGTGATAAAAGTGATAAAATGTGAAGTTATTTTAAGTGTGATTAAAAAAAAGAAGATGGTTAGAAATTATGATATATGCAAACTACTAAAGATGACGTAAAATGAAAATCAGATAAGTGGGACTTGAGGAAGCCCACTTAACAATGTTTAGAAAAATAAGGATATGACAAGAATTTGTTTGTATTGTTTGCTGTTTTGTTTGTGTTCTTTATTTGTGTTATGAAATGGAAAAAAAAGGAAAAAAAGGAGTTATACTTCAACACGTTCCATATGCACTGCATCAGGAAGATTTTGGGCATCAATTGGCAAGACAGAGTCTCAAACCAATATGTGCTCTCCCAAGACCACATTCCCAGAATATTCACACTTCTGCCTCAACAACGTCTACGCTGGCTTGATCATGCCAGCGTTTCTAAGTTTCATGGCTTGGAAGATGACAGGATCTCCAAGGGAATGCTGTGTGGGGATCAGGTTTCCGGCACCAGGTCCATTGGCAGACCAACTCAGCATTACAATGGTACGTCGGGTTACATATGCTTCAGGTTACATTTGCTTCAGGTTACACACTCCGCTAACCTAGAAATAGTACCTCGGGTTAAGAACTTTGCTTCAGGGTGAGAACAGAAATCGTGCTCCGGTGGCGTGGCAGCAGCAGGAGGCCCCATTAGCTAAAGTGGTGCTTCAGGTTAAGAACAGTTTCAGGTTAAGAACGGACCTCCAGAACGAATTAAGAACTTAACCTGAGGAACCACTGTACGAAGATGTCTGCAAACATGACACGAAGGCTGGCAACATCAATCCCGCCCCCCCATGTGGAAATCCCTTGCAGATGGCCGCTGCGCCTGGATCAGTCAGGTTGTGTCTCCACAGCACTGACCAAAGGAGGGATGACCACTGGGAGAAAGAAGAAATGCCATGGGACGCTTGCATTGCCACAAGCGGACGGATGCCTTCCCCTTCAATTATATGTGATCGAATCCCACCAGAAAACAGTGCAACACAAAGGTTTAAGAGAACAAACGGAGCTCAGACAAGTCTGAGCAGCCTGCTAATTGAGCCCAGAAAAAAAACTTATCACCAAAGTCATTTGAAACCATTTTACAGGCATCTCTGCCCACACATGCCTATGTTAGTCATTTATTTGCAGTACATTCTCAACCAGAAGGGGAAGGAATGCCACTATACCAACATGCAAAGAGTTGCAAGCCAGTTCATCTTGTTTTCACACACTATAGTCCAGAATGGTGGACCAAGATGGGGAAGGCTAAGGTTCAAGTTGCCACTCAGCCATGAAACTAGTTGACTTTAGTTACCGTATTTTTCGCCCTATAGGACGCACTTTTCCCCTCAAAAAATGAAGGGGAAATGTGTGTGCGTCCTATGGGGCGAATGCAGGATTTCGTTGAAGCCTGGAGAGCGAGAGGGGTCGGTGTGCACCGACCCCTCTCGCTCTCCAGGCTTCAGGAGAGCCCCAGCGCCAGCTCCACAAGGTCGGGGGACAGAGGGAGGCGGAACGCCGCCATCCCGCTGTCTCCCGAAGTGGTTTGGAGGCTGACGGCGGGGAGACCCCGCCGCCAGCCCCGCAAGCTCCGGGGACAGTGGGGAGGCGCAGCGCGTCTCCCCGCTGTCCCCGGACCTGATCTGAAGGCGGGCGCCGGGGAGAAGAGCGCTTCTCCCCGCTGCCGGCCCCACAAGCACCTGGGGGGGATTTTTTTCCTTTCCTTTATTTCCCCCCCAAAAAACTTGATGCATCCAATGGGCCGGTGCATCCTATGGGGCGAAAAATACAGTAAAAGCCTCCTCAGGATTGGATTTGGATATATAAACAGGATAACGAGCAATATTTATCTCTAATCCATATCTCAAAATTCTCCCATTGGTACTATTTGCTGAAATCTAACTACACCAAAGCTCAATTCTTGCAGTCACTTACCTTTGCCTCCCTGAGAACTGCATTTACAGCTCCCCATTTTGAAACAATGCCTACATCAGTCTTAAGTGGAAGGTACGGAAAAGTTCCAAGACATTTAAGACTTTGTATTTGTGGGGTAGGTGAGGTAGAAGAAACCCCCCATTATATACTCCATTGTCAAAACCCCAGAAAGAGATTTTTGGAACAGATGTTGGCACCGCTACAGGGACAGAACTCTGACGTGAAAATATATTATCTGATTGCGATCCGCTTGTCACAAACAAAACAGCCCTATTTGCTAAAGCCGCTAAAAGTATTCATGCTAGCTATATAAAAGACAATGCCATCGACTGTGCAAGCAATTCATTAATTTGACTTATTGTAAGTGGATGTATATCTCTGAATTTCTTTTAACAGGCTTTAATTGACTTGTTGGATATGTAATCGAATTTGTAATGGCTTTTAGTCAAACACAATAAATGATTGGATTGGAAATAGTTGACTTTGGGCCAGACAACTATTTCTTGGCCTAAACTATCACAGAACTGGGAAAAACTGGCGTGGGGTGGGGGAGAAGAATCAGGTATGTGCCCTTGAGATCCTTGGAAGAAAGGTGGAATTTATATCTAAGTAACAAACTGTTGGCAAGTTAGAGGTCTGTTTTAGAAGCCCAAGTTTGAAAGGCACTCTCACACTTTGAGCATTTGTGGCCAAATGGTCACATTGACACACAAAAGGTTCAATTTCTGGCATCTTCAGGTAGGACTAGGAAAGAGTACCTGCATGCGACCCTGAAGAGCTCCTGCCAGTCTGTGCAGACATCACTGAGCTGAATAGACCAAGGCTCTGACTCGGTATAAGGCAGTTTCCAACACCAAGATGGACTGGGTCATTTCAAATCACTTTAAAGCTTCGCAGCACAACAAACCACCAGCTAAGCATGCTGCAAAGAATTAATACGAAGATACATTTCTCTTTGGCAATGGAAGAAAAGGAAACCAGCCTTTGAGGAAAGAAGGGGCAACTTATTCGTGAAGGGTTAGTGGGAAAATAGAAGAGAGGAAGAGATACAACCAAACATCAGTAAAGAAGAAGATAATAGCATCCTAGCAGACGAAAAAAAGGTAAGGGGCAGTTAAAAGTCTGTAGAGGATTATGAAGTCCATTCACTAACGTACAACAAGGGTTGTTGTTGTTTAGTTGTTTAGTCGTGTCTGACTCTTCGTGACCCCATGGACCAGAGCACGCCAGGCACTCCTGTCTTCCACTGCCTCCCACAGTTTGGTCAAACTCATGCTGGCAGCTTCGAGAACACTGTTCAATCATCTCGTCCTCTGTCATCCCCTTCTCCTTCTGCCCTCCATCTTTCCCAACATCAGGGTCTTTTCCAGGGCGTCTTCTCTTCTCATGAGGTGGCCAGAGTATTGGCCTCAGCTTCAGGATCTGTCCTCCCAGTGAGCACTCAGGGCTGATTTCCTTCAGAATGGAGAGGTTTGATCTTCTTGCAGTCCATGGGACTCTCAAGAGTCTCCTCCAGCACCATAATTCAAAAGCATCAATTCTTTGGCGATCAGCCTTCTTGATGGTCCAGCTCTCACTTCCATACATCACTACTGGGAAAACCATGGCTTTAACGTATTTTTCGCTCTATAGCACGCACCTGACCATTACACACACATAGTTTTTAGAGGAGGAAAATTCGTAGGCATGCCACCTGTAGGCATTCCCTCCATAACACGCACAGACATTTCCCCTTACTTCCCTGTTCAGGGAAGTTTTTAATCTGTGATATTTTAGTGTATTTTTGGTTTCTATGGAAGCCGCCCAGAGTGGCTGGGGAAACCCAGCCAGATGGGCGGAGTACAAATACTAAATTATTATTATTATTATTATTATTATTATTATTATTATTATTATTATTATTTTAGGAGGAAAAAAGTGAGTGTTATGGTGCAAAAAATACGGTATACAGCAGGGAGCCTTTTTTAGTCCACCTCTTGCACCCTTAAGCAAGCCAAAGATACCAGGGTTGAAAGCCCACATTTGTTCCAGTCATCCGTAAATGTTCAAGGAGGATGTGAGGCAGGGCTGGTGAGTCATGTGAGGGTTCTGAGGGCCACACAGAGAGGCCAGGACAGCTCAAGGCTGCCCATCTCTGACGTCCAGGATTGAGGGAGGCTGAGAGAGGCGAACAAGACTTCTCTTTCAGAAAAATACAAATCCACAGCAAATCTAAACCAAAAACACAATATCCCCTCCAAAGCACGAAGCACTGGAAAACACACACCACAGAACCTCGTACAAACCAACCGCATGTTGATCTGGAGATCTACCAACCAACATCATTAGCATATAACGGGCACCGAGCCCAATCAGCCAAGATGGTCTGTTTAATTCCCATGTGTTAGAGTAAGCAGGACTATGGAGCGAGGGGTGGACAACACAGAAACATGGGCTTAATGGCATACAAATATAGGACCTAGCACAAGAGCAAGTGAGGCCTGGAAATACAGAATCAGAAATAATAACCACCCTTCCAATGCTATTATGGCACGGAAGATGGAAGGGAAGAATTAAACAGATATAGGTTGCTTACTCAAGAGCAAGTTCCATCATACAATAACAGAGCTTAATCCAGAGTAAGCATGATCACCTCCATAGGAGGGGGAAAGTTGAATTCCCTGAGAGGGGTTACCCAAGAGCTAAACTGGATATGGCAAAGGAGTTGCTACGTCTGGGAGAGCAGGAAAAGGATTGCCCAAAGTGATATCTGGACTTCCTTTCTTCACCTCTCTCCACATTTTCTCTCTCTCTCGCTCTCTGCATACAACGATGTGTGCCCTAAATACGTACAAACATCACAAGCTTGGCATTTGCAAAATAGGCATCTGGCTACAGGGGTCCATGGGGGACCGGTGACTGGCTACAACTCTTTTCTGAGCAAACACAAATTCTCTCCCACATAACGTGCAAAATGGCCCAGGAAAAGAGCCCAGGTCTAATGTACCCAAGAAAATCTGATAGGGAAATCCAACGGGCAGCACATCCCCCGAGATCCTCAGATGGAGCAATTCACTGGGGATAGGCAGAACATCTACTCTGCATATCAAAGGTCCCGGGTTCAACAACACCCAGGTCGGATTGGCTGCTGCCAGTCCGTGTAGGCAATACGGAGCTATAGATAAGACCGGACATAAAAGAGCAGGTGATAAAAAGTGCTATGTAATTCCTCCCACCTTGCCACGGGGGTTGCAAGGTTTCCACAAAACAAACCATCTTCCTTAGCGCCTAAAGCTTCTCTTACCTGGCTGGCTTTGTGGAACTGCTTCTTCAGGCCCGCCACCGACATGATCCCTCCGCTCCGGGCGCAGCAAGAGCTGCACGCGGAGGAGTCTCCAGCCAAGGGAAAGCAGAGGCGTATCCAGGGCCGATGCCCCGGCCGAGCAGCTGGCAAGAGCTTCCCTCCTCGGGCTGCTCTGCCAAGGCAGCCGCCCGCTCCGTCGCCACCCGGGAGAGCGCGCAGGGGAGGACCAGAGCATTCCAAACACGCTGCACGCCCGCCCATTGGCCAGCAGCGGCGACTATGCAAATGAGACGGAAGGCAGCTCGCCCGGCTATTGGTCGGTTCTCTGGAACCTAAGCAAAAAAACCCGAGAGAACTTGGCGGGGACGCCCACGCTCCGTTATCGCTTAGAGACGGCGAGGGAAGATGGAGCTCCGCGTGCGGGAGGCGCCACGTCGGAAGCGAGAGACGCGGGTGCGCGAGAGGGCCGAGCGAGGAAGGCGAGGCGGAGGGCGCCTTTGCTGCTCGGGCGGAGGCTTTCTAGGAGCTTAAGATAGAAGGCTATTCGAGGTCAAGGAGGCAGCTGGATTTTTATTTCTAAAATTTGCCAATCAGCAGCAACTGCAAAGTAAGCTCAGGGCCGTTTCACACGTAACGCAGCAGCAAGCCCGGGGTTGCTGCCACGTGTTCCCAGCAGCTGCTGCCTGTTTGGAGACGGCACTAGGGCGGTGCGAGGGTTTCTCACCTGCTGTTTATCGCGTGTCCAGGGCGGTGCAAGAACTGGGCTTCTGCACCCGCTTAACTGTGGCCATTATCCTGCAAAGACCACATGTGACCTTCTGCCGGGAGCGGCCGTGGGTGGTTCCGTGTAGTTACTCACTTCGCTTACTTAGTTTTGCTAATGGATTTCTATCTCACCGTTCTAATTCATGGTCTAAAGCAGCTCATATATGTACTTTTAAAAAGCGCATGGCAATATTAAGAGACTGTGACACAAGAAAAGCCATGAGCAACAAAAAATAGGGACAAAATGAGAAGCAATGGAAATCAATTATGATATGTAAGAACAGTGGCGTAGCGTGAGTTGTCAGCACCCGGGGCAAGGCAAGTAATTTGCGCCCCCTAACCCGTGGGTTTGCGCCCCCTAACCCTAACCCCCAGATGTTGCGCCCGGTGCGGCCGGGCCCCCCTGCACCCCCCACGCTACGCCACTGTGTAAGAAATTATATAATGTCTGATGTATAGTGTTGGCATATAGTGCTGGAGGAGACTCTTGAGAGTCCCATGGACTGCAAGAAGATCAAACCTATCCATTCTGAAGGAAATCAGACGACAGAGGACGAGATGGTTGGATAGTGTTCTCGAAGCTACCAGCATGAGTTTGACCAAACTGCGGGAGGCAGTGGAAGATAGGAGTCGGAAACGACTAAACAACAACAACAACAGATAGTGTTAATGCAAACTGCAGTCACACTCCTGTACACTCACTGCGTTTCCAGTGGTGGGTTTTTAATCCATGTTCACATGACAATGTGTATGTATACAGTCCTTTATTGTAAGGGTATGTTTGCCTTCCCAGCCTCCTCCCCTTTTTTACATCAGCAGGACTTCATTCATTTGTGTTCCTGTTCACACCAGATGGTGTTGACAGGGCAAGGATGCCTTTGCCCGTTTGCAGATGTGTTCACACCTTGGTCACAGACAAGGTAGGAATGGCTTAAGGCTCCAATCATTGTGAAGGTGGTTTGAGAGCCAACAAGTCAAACAGTAATATTTTGTAACAGAGAACAGCATCCATATGCATTTTTTATAATGAGTGGAACATGGATTAAAAACTGGACATGCAACATGTAGATTGGAGTCCTTAAACCAGGGGTCTGCAACCTTTAAGACAAAAAGAGCCACTTGGACCCGTTTCCGAAGGAAAAAAAACCTGGGAGCCGCAAAACCATTGCGACATTTAAAACAAATATATCTCCAGAGCCGCGATCTGACAGCGGGCGGGAAGGTGACGTCGGGAGTAACGCACGCACCGCCCCCATGCGACGTCACAGCCAGTACAGCGCCCGCCACAGTGGGGAGTGTCAGGGCGCACAATGCGCCTCCTCCCCTCGCTAGTATCCGCCCCGGAGCCGCGGCAAAGGTGTAAAAGAGCCACATGCGGCTCCGGAGCCGCGGGTTGCAGACCCCTGCCTTAAACTATTCCAAATTTGTCTCTAGCTAAAGTGTGAATTCGAGCCATTTTAGGCTTACCTTACTAAAGGATCCCAGGATGGTTAAGTCCAGTCAAAGGCGACTATGGGGTTGTGGCGCTCATCTTGCTTCAGGCTGAGGGAGCCGGTGTTTGTCCACAGACAGCTTTCTGGTTCATGTGGCCAGCAGGGCTAAACCGCTTCTGGTGCAATGGAACACCGTGACGGAAGCCAGAACTCATGGAAACACCATTTACCTTCCTGCCACAATGGTACCTATTTATCTACTTACACTGGTGTGCTTTCAAACTGCTAGGTTGGCAGGAACTGGGACAGAGCAACAGGAGCGCACTCTGTTGCATGGATTCAACGTGCCGACCTTCCGATCGGCAAGCCCAAGAGGCTTAGTGGTTTAGAATCAGAAGGTTGGCTGTTCAGAAGGTTGAGCGCTGCAACCCCATAGTTGACTTTGACTGGACTTAACTGTTCAGGGGTCCTTTACCTTTTACCTTTACTAGCCATTTTAAGTTGTGAACCACAGTGAGCAGGGGTGCCAACTTGAACAAAATATGCAGGGGGCGGGGCAAGTAAGCTCCTCTTCACATCATTGATCACATGACATGGTGCAGGCACACCATTTGAATGGCAATGCCCATCAGCTTTGAGGGAGCTTGGTCCCCCTCAAATATTTTATTGGGGGAAGCAGAAGACCCCTCCACTCCTAGCAGTTGGCTCCTATGGCCCTGAGATCTATGGGTATATGGCGGTACATACATTTAATTAATAACAATTATAATACCATGATAATGTGATAATATCAAGATAATGTGAAGACACCCTTAGTTGCCAACATATCCTCGGGGGGGGCAGCAGCATTAATGTTCTATGTATGTGTACCCAGAAGAAAGTCCCACTTACGTAATTCAATTGCGCATACTTCCAAATAAGAGTGTGTGCTTTTACAATCCAATCCTAAGTGATGACTAAGCAGCAGGATTAAGACACTTAGTGAACATTCGATGATGCAAAAGAGAATTTTCTTAGAGTTCTGATTCCCTCTTCTCTCCATCTGCTATGGGCACAGGAACCTAGTCCTCTTCATCTGTCCACCCTAGTAACCTGCCATTCAGTATTGTTGTTGTTTAGTCGTTTAGTCGTGTCCGACTCTTCGTGACCCCATGGACCAGAGCATGCCAGGCCCTCCTGTCTTCCACTGCCTCCCGCAGTTTGGTCAAACTCATGCCCCAACATCAGGGGACCAGCAAGCCAGTCCAGTATCCCTGCCAAGAAAACGCCATGGACCAAAACAACAGGCCATGCGGTATAGCTGGCCAGTAACCAGCAAGGCTGCAAATGTCAAGCTGTTTTGATAAGTGAGGACAGTGGCGCTCTGGCCCCATCTAGTGACTGAACTGCAAAGCTTGCAAATCTGTTGAGTAGCTCAAATATTGCCCCTATGATTTATTGCAGCCTCCACCTCCCAAACCACTCTCTACCTTCTGGGAACACTTTTCACAGCAACCCATCTGCTCAAGCCATGAGAACCTTTGCACCTCCTACATTTGTTCAGCTTTTGAAAACCTCATGACTAGTAAGTCCAATAAATAATAATAATAAACCACCCCTGAAAACCCGAAGCGTTAGATGTTCACCCAGGAACCCTCACATATCAAAGAATCACAGACTTGCAGAGTTGGAAGGGACTACGAGTGTCATCTAGTCCAACCTGCAATGTAGCAATCTTTCACGCAATGTGGGGCTCAAACCCACAACCCTGAGATTAAGAGTCTCATGCTCTACTGCCTGAGCTATCTTTCCCATGGAGCTCTAGTGGAGGCACAGCCAGGCAACATCTGCGCTATCCCTTTAAAGCACTATCATACCACTTTAAACAGTCAATGCTTCCCCCCGCCTTGCAAATCCTGGGAACTGTAGTTGGTTATGGGTGCTGGGAGTTGTTAGGAGACCCCTAGTCCCTTCACAAGGGGACAGTTTGTGGGGCACGACAAACACATTCAAACTCCTGAAGCTCAGCACTGCAGGGCAAGTGATTGTGGGGAAGTTGTCTTCCAAGGGAGGTCGTCCACCATTGTTACTGATCATCAGGAGACATAGGAAACGGCCTTATACAGAATCTGGCCACATTGTTTGCATGTACTGACTAGGAACATCTCTCCAGGGTTTCAGACAGGGATGTTTCCCAGCTCAGCCTGAAAATGCCAGAGATTGAACGGAGGTCCGATTTGCTCCTAGAATGGGAGGTAAAGGAGGAGCAAGTGAAGACAGTGATGGTAAAGTGGGCCCAGGATTTAGGGGAAAATATTATGATGAGCGGGACGTGGGTGGCGCTGTGGGTTAAAGCACAGAGCCTAGGACTTGCCGATCAGAAGGTTGGCAGTTCAAATCCCCGCAGTGGGGTGAGCTCCTGTTGCTTGGTCCCTGCTCCTGCCAACCTAGCAGTTCAAAAGCACGTCAAAGTGCAAGTGGATAAATAGGTACTGCTCCTGCGGGAAGGTAAACAGCGTTTCCATGTGCTGCTCTGGTTTGCCAGAAGCGGCTTAGTCATGCTGGCCACATGACCCGGAAGCTGTATGCCAATAAAGCGAGATGAGTGCCGCAACCCCAGAGTCGGTCACGACTGGACCTAATGGTCAGGGGTCCCTTTACCTTTATTATGATGAGCCCGTGGGAATGGCTGTGGAAAAGAGATATCAAATTTACGGCATGCTATAAGAGAGAATGTAATGAAAATGCAATACAGATGGTATCTGACCCCGGCCAGATTGGCAAAAACGTACAAAAACTGTAGTGATGTCTGTTGGAGATGCAACAATGGGGCAGGAACCTTTCTACATATGTGGTGGGAGTGCAAAGAGATAGTGGGATTCTGGGAAAATATCTATAACGAAGTGAAAAAGATGTTCAGATTTTCATTTGGGGGGAAAACCCCCGAATCCTTTCTCCTAGGTATCATGTCAGAGGAAATAAAATGAACGGTCAGACCAATATTTATGTATGCAACTACGGCGGCAAAGTTATTGATTGCTAAAAATTGGAAAAGCAGCAGCGTCCCAACTAAAACAGACTGGTTATCTAAAATGATGGAATATTCCATATTGCCGAACTAACAGGGAGGGGTAAGAGGAGATATGGTACAAAAAGTGAATAAGGAGTGGGCTATCTTTAAGGAATACATCGAAATTTATGTGGAAAAAGTAGAATTTCTGACAGATACTGAGTGAATCCAGAAAATGATTTAGAGTGAAAGGAGAGTAAAGTTAAGATAGAAGAAGAGATTAAAGAAATAATGAATTGCGTTTAAGTTAGTTGGAAAAATAAAGTAGCGTAACAAGAACGGCTGGAAGTCAAGTCACTTGGTGGGTGTCCGTGTGGGGTAGGTGTGTAGGTATGTTGATATGTATAATATAGGTAGGTAGGTATGTTTTATGTTATGAAAATAAGGTAGTGTGTTGTGTATGTTTTTGGACTACAATCCCCATCATCCCTCACCATTGATGATGGGAGTTGTAGTCCAAAAGCAGCAGGAGACCCAAGTTTGAGAAACACTGTTTTACAGCATGAGGGACATAATTCCCTTCTGCCCAACCTGCCAGAGGCCAATGGTGGCTAGAAGCAAAATAGGGTAGAGTTGTCAAATGTAAATTTTAGCTTTAGGCCGATTCCCATTGCCCTCTCTGTCCTCGTTTTGGAGAAGGAAGAGGCCTGAAGCCAAGGGCATTCCAGCCAGGCAAAAACATTCAGGGTGTCAGTGAAGCATGGAGGCTGGGAAGAGGGGGCATGGCCTAGAGAGAGTTCTGAGGGCCAGATAAAGATGATTGAGGGGCCACATTTGGGCTGTGTGTCCGAGATTCCCCAACCTTGCTGAAGACCAAGAGAGCAAGAAGTGCAAGTAGCAGTGCCAGCCATTGTAGCTGGTACTGAGAGAGGGGGTGGGGACCAGAATAAGGCAGTTTCCTGTCTTCCTAAGAATAATCCAGCTTTTCTTTTTAAAAGAGAATGGTGACCAGAAAGGTTTTACTTGCTAAGTTAAACAAGATGACAGAATCTTGCAGGACTTTGGCAATCTTCAGTATACCTGAAGGAGTGTCTCCACCCCCATTGTTCAGCCTGGACACTGAGGTCCAGCTCCGAGGGCCTTCTGGCGGTTCCCTCCCTGCGAGAAGTGAGGTTGCTGGGAACCAGGCAGAGGGCCTTCTCGGTGGTGGCGCCCGCCCTGTGAAATGCCCTCCCACCAGATGTCAAGGAAATAGACAACTACAGTGGTACCTTGGGTTAAGTACTTAATTCGTCCCGGAGGTCTGTACTTAACCTGAAACTGTTCTTAACCTGAAGCACCACTTTAGCTAATGGGTCCTCCCACTGCTGCCGTGCCGCTGGAGCACGATTTCTGTTCTCAACCTGAAGCAAAGTTCTTAACCTGAAGCACTGTTTCTGGGTTAGCGGAGTCTGTAACCTGAAGCATATGTAACCCGAGGTACCACTGTACCTAACTTTTAGAAGACATCTGAAGGCAGCTCAGTTTAGGGAAGTTTTTAATGTTTGATGTTTTATCATGGTTTTAATATTCTGTTGGGAGCTGCCCAGAGTGGCTGGGTAAACCCAGTCAGATGAGCAGGGTATAAATAATAAATTATTATTAATATTATTATTATTATTAGTAGTAGTAATATGGTGCTGTCAGGAGCTCATCCTACACTTGAGTAGGACCCTGGCAGAGACACATGCCCAATTGGCCTGTTCTCTCCCTCCTGGTTGATCGTTTGGGAGCTTCATTAGCTTTCTTCAGCCCAAATATCATAGCGACCGATGGCAACAGACACCGGCACACTTAGGGATTCGCAGAGTCTTTGCAGCTTGTGTAACAGAGCTCAGCAACTCAGCATTTTGGCTAATCCACTTTATTTACATATAAACACACCCGGAGCGCTGCAACATGGCTCCCTCTCTCTCTAGCATCAGACAGCAAAGAGAGAATGAACAAAGGACAATAGTCCCACTTCACCCAACACAGTAACACAAACATCCTGTCTCCGTCACTTCCCACTTTGTGGAGTCAAAACATACACCATCATGTGAAAGACAACAATCCCATGACTGCAACCCATGACGGAGCAGAAATTCTAACAGGTGCCTTGTGTGAGCCCCAAATTTGGTGCCCCCTCGGCTCAGTGTCCTGTACACAGAAACTGCCCACACTGGTGTCTGAGGGGAACCAAACTTGTTGAGCTTTTTGGGGGAAATCAGAGTTGTTTTTAGGGCAGCCACTGATTGCAGGGACAGGAAGTGGCTCCACCCCCCCGCAGCACCCAAAACACCCAGCAACCGCCATGCCACCCTAAAGCTCCCCTGCTGCCCATAATCCCAACCCGTGACACACAGCAGCCACTGGGCAGCAGTACAGACCCCCCTGCTGCCCCCCTTGCCAGGTATGGACAGTCCCTCACCCGACACCTGTGCTACTGTGCTGGAGTCCAGAGGGAATCCTACCTTTCTTTCTTTTTTCCCAAAGGCAACTACATGCCAAGATAGGTTCCATCTTTGAGGAGGGTTAGGATTAGGGTTAGGGCACGCTAACCTCAGTTGGGCTCTGTGGGTTTCTATTTTGCCCTCTTCCATTTTTATTTCCCACAATCCTTTGGAGCAAGACTCTGTGGGGGCCATTGTGGGAAATTGAAAGGGCTACCCACCCGCAGGTCGCTGAGGTAGGTCACTTCTTAAATGGTCTAGAACAGGGGTCAGCAAACTTTTTCAGCAAGGGGGGACGGTCCACTGTCCCTCAAACCTTGTGGGGGGCCAGACTATATTTTTTTTGGGGGGGTGAACGAATTCCTATGCCCCACAAATAACCCAGAGATGCATTTTAAATAAAAGGATACATTTTACTCATGTAAAAACACACTGATTCCCGGATCATCCGCGGGCCAAATTTAGAAGGCGATCTGGGCCACAGGCTTTAGGTTGCCTACCCATGGTCTAGAACAGTGTTTCCCAACCGGTGTTCCGCGGCACACTAGTGTGCCGCGAGATGTTGCCTGGTGTGCCGCGAGATGTTGCCTGGAGGGAGGCGGGCGAGTCCAAAAAAGGTTGGGAAACACTGGTTTCTCTTTCAAAAAGGAAACGTGGGTTAAAGCGGCGCCGCCACCTCCCACTCACTTTCCTGCTCTGGCTTCCCTAACAGTTTTCCGAGTTGCGTCACTGGATCCAGCCCCCTTTTCCACATGTGACACGGGGCTGGAGGGAGGGAAAGAGGGCTTTACGTCGCGCACAAAGGCAGCCTCCTAGAAGTGCTCTGGGCTGGCGCCGTTTCGCCGAAGGCGCCGGAGGACCCCCACCCTCAGCTCCTTCAGAAAGGAAGCCCCGCCCCTCGGCTCCCTACGCCGCCAGGCAGCTCAGCTGACTGATGAGGACGTTCTGTGGCGGCGGCCGCCACACAACCACCGCAGTTGCTGGCAGCGTCCGCAGCGCAATAAGTAACAGCGCCTGGTGCTGCCAACTCTTTCTCTCTCCCGCCCCGCCCCCAAGCTCTCGCGCGCCCCGCGTCAACATCGCCGTGCGCAGCTTCCCGAGCTTGAGGCCAGCCACTGCACGCACGCGCCGGCTCGTCATCGGCTCCGGTTGTTGCCTTTCTCCGCCGAGGTCGGTGGACCCCGAGCCTAGGCTTCCTTCCCGCACCCCGCTTTTCGAAGACCGCACACCAGTTGGGCCAGTACATATTCCCCTCCCATGACTGGAGTGGAATAGCCCTTTCTCTTCTTCCCCAACCCTTGTTGTTGGAGGAGTCCCTCAGTCCCTCGCTTTGCTGCCTCCCCACCCCCAAAGCTTGGAGGTTCCCCGGCAAGGGGGAGGAAAAAAAATTGAAAGTTACACTTTCGTGCGTCCCTCCTGGCGTGACGCTGCACGCTGACGTCACGGGGCTGTAATGGTGGTGTGCCTCGAGATTTTTTTCATCAAACAAGTGTGCCTTTGCCCAAAAAAGGTTGGGAAACACTGGTCTAGAAGATGCTTCTAGGGCTAGAAGATGGGACAAGCAGGTGGAAAAAGCCATTGCCCGATGAGCAGCACAAAGCCTCTCTTCCCCTCACACTTCTTCCTCTTATAATTTCCCTCCATTTCCTGGATTTGGCCTCCTTGTCTGCAGGCAGCAAGAGACGGTTTAATGGTTGGGATGCTCAATTGCAATCTCAGTCCAGTGCACGTCCACACAAAGCTCGTCTTGCCTCATACTTTAAAAATATTTGTGCATCATTCCCAGCATTAGTGAATATCTGTGTCTCTTGCGTTAACGAATGTTTCATGGCAAGGATACTGTTTTGCTTTCAGTGAAACTCAATAGGCCTTTTGGGAACTGCCTGGCTTGTACATCTGGGAATCATCTCATGTTAGGTCCGCCGATTGGTGAGACAACAGGAAAAGTGTGATGGCTCACAGATGTTAAATATGGAAATGGTCCACAGAACCTCTGGTTCACAAAGGTTCACAAAAACAGGTTTCGATAATCGTCCTTTGCCAAATCTTATTTATTTATTTATTGGGAGGGGGACCCATCTCACCCATAAAACGAACATTGAGATGTATTCTGGGGGTCGGGGTCCCCATGATATATGGAAGCATGCAAGCAGACTCAATTGAATTACACTTTTACTGAATCTTAGATGAAAACAAGGGCAAAACATGCAAACCTGCTGGAAAAAGCCAATCTGCTTTAAAAAGTGCTTCCAGAAGGGGTAAGCTGTGCTAGCAAAAGAAGAAGTGAAAAATAAATAAAATAAATAAAAAGAACAGAGAATCTTAGACTAAGATATTATGGTATAATATGAATGGTTAGAAAGCAATTGGATTTGAATTTGTGTTTGTGTGTGATTTTTTTTTTTAAGTTGATGTTTTTATTGTTCATTTCATCCTGATGTTTCATAGGAAGTGATTTATAAATGAAACAAGCACACACACAAATAACAGGAATGTTGCAAGCAACATTGCCCTTGCCTCCAGCCTTATTTATATTTATTTATTGCATTTATCTCTCACCTTTCCTCTAAGGAGCTCAAGGTGATGTACATGGCACTCTTCTTCTTCTGCCGCCTCCTCCTCCTCTCTGTTGTCCTAACAACAACCTTCAAGGTAGGCTAGGCCAAGAGATTGTGAGTGCCCCAAGACCACCCGGTAAGTGTCAGGGCCAAGTTGGGATTTGAATCCTGAACCCTCAGGCCCTAGTCCAGTGCTCTAACCACTGCACCACACTGTAGTGCTCAAGGAGCTACACCTGGCTTATTGCTTTGCAGTGGAGAAGGCAGTAACCATACCTAGTGTGGAATAGTGACCGGAGAGCTCGACTTTTATCAGGGAGATCCGGGTTCAAATGTCTGCTCAGCCACAAAGCTTACTTTGGATCAGTTTCTATCTTTCAAACCTAACCTGCCTCGCAGGGTTGTTGTGGGGAGACAAGGAAAAGCAGTCGCACATTCTGCCCTAAGATGCCTTGGGGTGGGGGAAGCGGGGTGGGAGAGATAAATAGGAATGGATGAAGTCTTTCGTTTGTCTCCCTATTGTAAATCAGTGGTAGCCAATCTAGTGCCCCGCAGATGCTGTTGGATTACAAAGCCACTTCCGACATAAGGAGGGGGTGGGGTTGCGGGCTTCACGCCCCCAATCTTGCGCGCGGAGGCTGTTTCCAACCCCCGCGTGATCAGGGGAATCCTCCGGCTGCGTCATCCCCCGAGCCAGCCAACCGGCTGGCTCGGGGTGTGTGGCTTGCCTCACTTAAGGCAAGCGCGGCCCCGGGATCTCCCTCGTTTGCTTGCACAGCTGCTGTTCGTTTCCCACCTGCCTGCCCTTTAAGGTTTCTCTTTGACCTTGCTATGGACCTCGGTCGGTCACCATTAAGGGGCCTGGTAGGAATTTTTTCCACTTGGCAAATTGGCACCAGCCATTTGGTTTTTCGCCTACCTTGTAGCAAATTGTCACAACTCCTTTGGTTTTGGCGGTTAGGCATTGGTAGGGGTATTGTTATGCAGATGTGGGGGGGGGGAGGAGCGCCATCACCTCCCCCATTTACTGAAGGGTAGTCCGGTAAAGGATTCCGGGGGGCGTTGCCTCGTCCGAAGCCTATGGAGGCCAGGGCCTAAAGCGCGCCCCCAAGCGGTGACCCCGGGGGAGTACCTAGTTGATGTTCATCAGCAGGGCTCCCCCTACCAGTGTTAACCCTTCATGCAAACAGGCTAAAGCCAGATAGTCTGATACAACCAACGCCTAAGCCAATATCGCTCTTACCTGCAACCAATAAAGTTGTGGCCAATTTTAGCCCATTAACCTAATACAATGTTGTCACGTGTCTTTATTTCCATGGGGGGAGGCAGGAACTTGCCACGCAACTCCAATAGGCTTAGGTGGTCTGGTGGTCTATTCCAGTATACAGCAGCCTTATACTGAGTCAGACCCTTGATCTGCCTACACTGACTGGCAGCGACTCTCCAAGTTTCCAGGCAGGATGTCGGGGTTTCAGTTCACATATTGTTGTGGAAAGCGCCGGTTTGGTCGGTTCACCTTTAAATGCAAACTGGAGCTAATCTCTCCCTCCTCGCTCTCAAGATCCCAGAGTGCCCCAATAGATTACATGTAGGGAATATTTGCAGCAGACTGTGATACTGACTCTGGGCCACAGGGGGCAGTGACCTCCTATGATTATTGTGCTAGACAGATTTTACGGAGGGGGGAGCCTCAGCACAGAAAGGAGCTGTTTTAGAAGTGCTGTAAAAACCAGCCAGGTGGAGGACACAGCGGCAAACAATAAAACCTGCTTCTGTGCTCTTATGTTTGTTTCCTTTGGCGAAAGATGGGTAGGCTTTGAGAGAGAGAGAGCCATCCAATTTAATCGCTGAGTGCAATACTCCATAGACACCAGTCAGTTGTCTAGAAGGATGAGTGCCGCTTAAAGATGAATGCTGATCTTAAAGGCGCGCACACGAAAATGTCAGAAATGACTGCCTCAGGAATTGCTATCAGGGTGCGTATGCTTCAATGGGGCAAAGCCGGGTGGTGCATAGTGTGATGGCAAATACTCCCGTTTGCTGGCGCAGCAGGACTTCCATTGGGTACCAAACTTGACATAATATTTGGGGAAGCTGCTGCTGGTGTACCCATGGGTTGTTCCAAGCAGGAAGCCCCTCCCAAGCCTACTGAGGAGACCTTGCTTATGGGTGCCAGGGTAATCTGGTCACTATGGCAAGATGGCCTGGAGTGCCTTCCATCAGCTTTTGGCAGTGGCCCAGCTATGCCCCTAACTGGACAGGGATAGCCTAACTACTGTTGCTTATGCTCCAGTAACCTCAAGGTTAAATTAGTGCAATGTGTTATACGTAGGGCTGCCTCTGAAGATGGTTCAGAAACTTCAGCTGGTGCAGAATTCAGCGGCCAGGTTGCTCACCGGAGCAAGACGATTTGAGCATATTCCAGTGGTACCTTGGGTTAAGAACTTAATTCATTCTGGAGGTCCATTCTTAACCTGAAACTGTTCTTAACCTGAAGTACCACTTTAGCTAATGGGGCCTCCCACTGCCACCGCCGCGCAATTTCTGTTCTCATCCTGAAGCAAAGTTCTTAACCCGAGGTACTATTTCTGGGTTAGCAGAGTCTATAACCTGAAGCGTCTGTAACCTGAAGCGTCTGTAACCCAAGGTACCACTGTACACAGATCCTGGTCCGACTGCACTGGCTACCAATTTGTTTCTGGGCCCAATTCAAAGTACTGCTTTTGGTTTATAAAGCCTTAAATGGCTCAGGACTGCAATACCTCAAGCATAGCTGTCAACTTTTCCCTTTTCTTGTGAGGAATCCTATTCGGAATAAGGGAATTTCCCTTTTAAAAAGGGAAAAGTTGACAGCTATGACCTCAAGGGCAGCCTCTTCCCATATGAACCTACCCAGACCCTGAAATCATCTTCTAAGGCGCTCCTTCATGTGCCTCCTCCTTGAGAGGTCCAGAGGGTTACAACACGAGAACGGGTCCTTCTCTGCAGTGGCTCCCCGTCTATGGAATGCTCTCCCCAGGGAAGTTTGCCTGGCACCTTCATTACACACCTTTAGACATCAGGCAAAAACGTTCCTTTTTAACCAGGCTTTTGGTTGACCTGATTGACATCCTATACCCTTTTAAAATGTGATTCTTGGGGGGGGGGTTATTGTTTTTTATTTTTATTTTATATATTGTGATCTTTTCTGTGAACCGCCCTGAGACCTCCTGATATAGGGTGGTATATGAATTCAATAAAGAAATAAAATAAAATAATAAGATGAGGCAGAGCCCTACCGTTATTATTTTTCTGAACTCTAAAATAGCATTATTGCGTACCGTAGAACCGTATTCATTAATTTCCTGTCATTCAGAGACTGCCTGGAGTCTTTTCCATCCAGTGTCATAGAGTGTTGGACTAGGACCTGGGAGACCTGCATTTAAATCCCCACTTGGCCATGACACTTCATCGAATCGTAGAACTGTAGAGTTGGGACCAGGAGTCATCTACTGCAACATTCTGCAATGCAGGAATCCTTTGCCTAACATGGGGCTCAGACCCACAACCCTGATATTAAGAGTCTCATGGTCTACTGACTGAGCTATCCCAGAAATAAATAAATAACAATCAAACAATCTCTCTTGGTATAAGCAGAACTGAAATACCACAGTTAGGTCTCCTAGACTCCTAGAGTTGTAGGGACTCGGGTGGCGCTGTGGGTTAAACCACAGAGCCTAGGACTTGCCGATCAGAAGGTCAGTGGTTTGAATCCCCGCGATGGGGTGAGCTCCCGCTGCTCGGTCCCTGCTCCTGCCAACCTAGCAATTCGAAAGCACGTCAAAGTGCAAGTAGATAAATAGGTACCACTCCGGCGGGAAGGTAAACGGCGTTTCCGTGCGCTGCTCTGGTTCGCCAGAAGCGGCTTAGTCATGCTGGCCACATGACCCGGAAGCTGTACGCCGGCTCCCTCGGCCAGTAAAGCGAGATGAGCGCCGCAACCCCAGAGTCGGCCACGACTGGACCTAATGGTCAGGGGTCCCTTTACCTTTACCTAGAGTTGTCACATTTCTAGATGTCCAACTTTTCTCCCCAGTAGTTGGGCCTTGGATATCCGATGCATATATATGGGAACTGCTTATGTGTCCACTGTATCTTTGCAATGGACAAGGTTGGGGAGAAAACCAGAATAAGATTATTCCACCTCCAACTCATCTCCTTCAGTTTACATTTCAGGTAGAGTAACGGCAATTTGCAGATTGCTGCAAAATTGTGAAGAACCGAATTCTAAGATAGGAAAAATGAGAAACTGAGATGAGCTGAAATTGTTAGATTCGTTCATCCAGCTAAACAGCAAATGGGATTGATTCTTAATGCAGTTCAGACTGGGTGTTGGGAGACATTTAAAAAACCCAATTCCTGTCAATAGGGTGGGAGACTGCAGCCATCAATATTTATTTTAATGATGCTTCCTTTACAATTTTCTATTCTGCCAAGCTGCTTGCCCTTCCCCAAGGATCAGTTGACTTAACAACTTGCTCTGGAGTGCAAGTTACATGAACTCAAGACACTACTTAAAAAGCATAATATAAATGAAGGCAATCCATGTCGGGCAGAGCGGGGCTGGAATCTGAGCCAGCTCATGTGAATTTCAGGTCAACCAATGTCTAATAGCATCTCTGTAGGGATTAAAAGCATTGCCTGCTAGTAAACTGAGCAGCCAGAAATGCAAACTCACTCATCCATTGAAGTCAAGTTTGAACATTTACTGAAGCATGAGCAGAATCGATACATTGAGTTCCAGGGAAACTTTGTGGCAAAAAGAAAGAAGAAGAAGAAAAGATTGACCAGTCAAATGAATGGAGGCTAATGCCCAGTACATTGTTAAGAGTGCAATTGATAACTTTCGCGCCACCCACTTCGGTCCTGTTTGCTCTGCTCATGGTATTCTCATTTTAAATGGATCTCCAGCTTTGCTTCTACAAATGGGTTTTCTTTTGCTTTGGTTCTTCTGCCTTGCAAGGGACTTGTGGGTTCCAGCCAGCGCTCGAGGCAGGGCTGAATCACATACATGCGTGCACACTGCCATTTGATCTAGACCAGTGGTTCCTAATCTATGTGATAGGTGATGTCAGGGGCTGGACTGAAGAGGAATGGAGGGGGCCGCCCCTCTTCTCCTGAACCTTCCCAAGGGCAGGAGGACAGTATTGATTTAGAACAGTGGTTTGCAGAGGGGCATCGTTCAGAGGGGAAAAGCTGGGAAATACTGGGTGAGGAACAGCTAGAAGTGGAAACACCAGGAGAAGAGACAGTTGGCAGATTCAGCATTCCTGACCCACCTTTGCCTAAGACGAGATGGGCTTTGAGAGTGATAGACCAGAGAGCTCAGCGGCAACAAGCTCAGATTACCCGACATAGGAGTGACTAATGGGGACGGAGGGGGTAAACCTTAACTTGGAGCAACGCCGTTTCTAGAGAGAGATGCATTCCTTTGCCTCTCGCTGTGATTATGAAAGAAACTAACTGGTAAGAATGCTCCTTTTGTTTGATCTGCTTATTTACTGCCACCGGGGGAGGGATCCAATTCCCCGAAAGCCGACAGATGTACTCTAGTGTGCCATGAGAGAAACTGAAATATGCCTTGGTAAAATAAGACAAGCACCTTCACCACCCTTGCCCATTGAAGGAGAAAGATCTGTGCATCATGCATTCTGGTGGAAAAGTCCAATAGGGCAAATGGGGCACCGCCCTCCAACCGTTGCCTGCCCCCCACCTGCCTGTCTCCTTACTTAACATCGATTCTAGGGGGTGCGATGGTGCTTCCTGTCATCTTCTTCCTCCTTTTAATACACATTACTTGGAGGGAGAACCACATCGCAAAATTCAAGGAAGTGAACATTTCAAAGGATGGCTCCGTTTCAATTGCACAGTTTTGGAAAGTGCAATTTGGGTTGATCCACCTTCAGGCGGGAACAGAACTAATTTTCTCCCCCATCCTTGCCTGTGGTGTGCGCACACACACACATTTGGGTGATTGGTCAAACACGTTTTACAGGGATTTTGTAAGGATTCAGGCCCCTGCGAAATATGTGTAAAGGGAAATAGCAGCAGGAAAACAGAAAGGATTGCAAATGCCAGGGGTGGGGAACCTGTGGAACTCCAGAATTTGCAGGACACCATCATCCCAAGACAGTGCGGCCAATGGCTAGAGATGGTGGGAGTTGTAGGAACGCGGGTGGCACAAGGGACACGGGTGGCGCTGTGGGTTAAACCACAGAGCCTAGGCCTTGCCGATCAGAAGGTTGGCGGTTCGAATCCCCGTGACGGGGTGAGCTCCCATTGCTCGGTCTCTGCTCCTGCCAGCCTAGCAGTTCGAAAGCACGTCAAAGTGCAAGTAGATAAATAGGTACCGCTCCGGTGGGAAGGTAAACGGCGTTTCCATGCGCTGCTCTGGTTTGCCAGAAGCGGCTTAGTCATGCTGGCCACATGACCCGGAAGCTGTACGCCGGCTCCCTCGGCCAATAAAGTGAGATGAGCGCCGCAACCCCAGAGTCGGTCACGACTGGACCTAATGGTCAGGGGTCCCTTTACCTTTACCAGCCCAAGACAGTGCAGCCAATGGCTAGAGACGGTGGGAGTTGTAGTTTAGCCACACCAGGAACACCACAAGTTCCCCACCCCAGATGAAGATTGTATAATGTCCTATACCCGTAGATCTCAGGGCAGTTCGCAACATAAAACCACAATATAAAAATACTACAGACAGTGATGCCTCTTACAAGCCACCACCAGCTCTCCTATGAAGTTTGGGCCTGTCTCCAACTTGAGGATGGCTGCATAACCCCTGTCTCCCAGTTTGAGAGAAAGACATGGTGCCAGGGTAGCATCTGCCTTATTAAACCAAACACCCCAAAGCTTCCATTTTACATTTCATTTGTATTGTAATTCCCCAAATGTGGATTATCTCCAATGCTTTGTGGGGCATTTCTTCTACCTCCCTGGCTTCCGAAGCGCTTATGGAGAGGGGAAGGAAGTTCCGCCTGTGATGCCTAGGAAATGTAAGCCTCCCTCTTCCCGTAGCAAGTGACCTCTTTAATCATGGTGGGCAACTGAAACCTTTCTGCCTTTTGTCCAGAATCCACCCTATTTCACCCTCTCGCCTTCAAGCTGTGCCTGTCTCTGCTGCTCCAAATAGGCACCTGATGCTCTCCGGTCATTTCCACTTGGAAAGTATAAATGAAAAATGCTAATTATCTTGCCCCAAAGTTTATCTGGCTGCTTGCTTTCCTTCCCTCTGGCTGCTGAATCTATTACCACCTCCCAACATATCTAATCCTGTATTTTGGCATAGACGAGGCAAAAGTGACTGGAACGGATGTAATAGCATGGCCTGGGGTATGGGTTTGAGAGAGATGTAGAATACCTGAGAGCAAGTCCCATTGACCGCAGCAGGGCTTATTTCTGAGTAGATATTGACCCCATTTGCACAATACAGTTGTACCTTGGAAGTCGAATGGAATCCGTTCCGCAAGTCTGTTCGATTTCCAAAATGTCCAAAAAGCAAAGCAAGGCTTCTGATTGGCTGCAGGAAGCAGTGGAAGCCCCGTCGGACATTCGGCTTCCAAAAATAGTTTGCAAATCGGAACAATCACTTCCGGGTTTGCATTGTTCGAGAGCCAAAACGTTTGAGAACTAAGCTGTTCGACTTCCAAGGCATGACTGTACATTTAAGGCAGGATTATATTTTTTAAAAAATAATATTTATTACTTTTCCAACAATTTAAACACTAGAAAAACAATACAATACAATACAAAAACACTACATAACATAACATTGACACATTAAACACATTGAACTAACGAAACGAAACAAAAACAATAAAATTAATCAAACAATTTCGTTATCCCATCTTTCATTCACTTATTTCCACGACCTCCTCACACCTCCCTTTTTGTATTCCACTTCTTTTAATTGTTTCAGCAATTCCTTTCCATCTTCCTCTGTTTTCTATCCTATAATTATCTTAACACATTCTAACCTTATTTTTTCCTTTAATACTCTATTAATCTATTTATACTTAATTCCTTCATTTAAGGCAGGATCATACAGCCATGGCTACCCCCTAAGAATCCTGGGAACTATAGTTTGTTAAGAGTGCCGAGAGCACATAGGAGACCTCTGTTCCCTTCACAGAGCTAAGTTATTTTGCTGCCTGAGGTGGGGCAGCAAATGGTCCCTGATCCACCCAGTCAGGAACACTCAAGGTTAGCCAAGGTTATTTGGGCCCTTGGGGCAGAACACCACAGAACAATTTCTCTCCCTGAAGGTACATACAAACATGTTTACGAGGAGAAATTCAAACTAAAATGCTAGTGAATTTTCAAGAGGACTCTCTCTCTCTCTATATATATATATATATATATGCTGATGCATATACAGTGGTACCTTGGGTTACATACGCTTCAGGTTACATACGCTTCAGGTTACAGACTCCGCTAACCCAGAAATAGTGCTTCAGGTTAAGAACTTTGCTTCAGGATGAGAACAGAAATCGTGCTCCAGCGGCGTGGCAGCAGCAGGAGGCCCCATTAGCTAAAGTGGTGCTTCGGGTTAAGAACAGTTTCAGGTTAAGAATGGGCCTCCAGAACGAATTAAGTACTTAACCCGAGGTACCACTGTATATGGATGTGGAGAACCGAAGACAGGGAACATGAGAAACTAAGAGAACCAAAATTGGCAGATCATTCCATCCTTAATACAAACATAAGTATGTAAGGAGAAATTTGCAATGCAGGTGAACTTTCATGAGGACTTAAAACCAAAAAGCCCACAAATTGATGTGGAAATAGTGGAAATATTACACAAGGATGTTTGCGAAGACTCATATATTAAGGGAAATGTGTATATGGGAGAGATTTTCACGAAAACACTGATGAATTCTTACCTATAAAATATAAATAAATCAAAAACCAATATGGAAATGTGAAAAACTGAAGACTGGGGCGGGGGGATAGAAACTGAGAGAATTGAAATAGACGTATATATTTTAGGAGACATTTGCACTAAAATTCTGGTGAACTTTCATGAAGATGTAAACAAGAATTAATCTGCGAGCTGATGTTGAAATATGGAGAACTCAACTTCAGAACTGAAAAATGAGAAACTGGGAGAAGCTTAAACTGGCAGATTTGTTCACCTGTAGGGAGAAACGTAATTTATGAATACATTTTAAAGAGCTGTCCACGTGAAACAATAATTATTTATTGGGCACAAGAGGATAGGAAGCTTTCCTGCTTAGTTCCCACTTGTTTCTGCAGAGCTTGTGGAGGAAAAGCTCTGAGGGCGGATTCGTGCCCAAGCCAATTATCTGGGATTGCAAACATACAAGATTTACCAAATGGGGCTTTGTTCATAAAATAGTTATGTCCTCTGTCCAAAAAAAATAAAATAAGATACAATGCCCTCCCTTTCCCACCCTGCCCTAAGCTCATGCATTTCTTTCAAACATGAAATAACTTTTGAAAGAGAGATGGCTGCGGTGAAAATCAATATCTTTCCTCTAGCTGGGCGTACTTCAGAGGAAAGTCTCTGCCCTCTGCTTGCATCTTAAAATTCTAGGTTTCATTCCCTGTGGTGGCTATCATAACTATACAGCTACTTCTTACAGTATAGATTGACTTTGTAAACTGTGGTGGTTCTCTGGTGCCTGGATCAGTATGCTGGACTGAGCCTCTTCGTGTGGCAGCGGGAAGAGTCTGACATGTTATCAGATGCTTCGCTACTCATGCTCTTTGTACGGTTTCCTGTGTGTCCCTGGATAGAAAATCAATGGCTACGTATGAAGCATCAGTGGTTATCCATTACAGAAGTATAGAGACAGTTCCCGGACTCATGAAAAGGCCCTTGGATTTCTCATGTTTGAGATGTTGAAGTACAAAAGTCCATCAGAAGAATAAGGCCTCCTGTTCCCAGGATCTGTTGGGGAAGCCATGACGGTTTAAAGTGGTATGATACTGCTTTAAATGTACAGTGCAGATTGGGCCTATAAGGGGTTGTGATGCCTGGCAGCCTTGGAGGAAGAAGAGGCACAGTGACAAGCATGACATGAAAGGCTGAAGAAGCCAACCAAACAGCTTTTTCTTCTTCTTCTTTTTGCTAAAACTATCTCACATGGGGTGGGTGGGTGAGGTTCTGCTCTAAGTCGTTATTCTAGTTGTCTCACCTCAAAAGGGATATTGTAGAGCTGGGAAAGAATATGATTTCCTGACTTAATTGTATGCACCTAGAAAGCATTTGGAGGAAGAGGAGGCTGGAGGAGACTCTTGAGAGTCCCATGGATTGCAAGAAGATCAAACCTATCCATTCTGAAGGAAATCAGCCCTGAGTGCTCACTGGAAGGAGAGATCTTGAAGCTGAGACTCCAGTACTTTGGCCACCTCATGAGAAGAGAAGACTCCCTGGAAAAGAACCTGATTTTGGGAAGGAGAAGGGGACGACAGAGGTGAGATGGTTGGACAGTGTTTTTGAAGCTACCAGCATGAGTTTGACCAAACTGAGGGAGGCAGTGGAAGACAGGAGTGCCTGGCGTGCTCTGGTCCATGGGGTCACGAAGAGTCGGACACGACTAAACGGCTAAACAACAACAACAGATAGCATTCAGAACTTCCAGCCCGGCATGTAGCTGGCAGCAGCCATTACATCGGGCAGTAATAGGGGAGAGGAAAAAAGGGATGTAGGGACACCAGATGCCCAACTAGGATTCCAAGCTCCTCCCACCATCAACTGTCATCAATAGCTGGAGGACCAATCCTTTGGCACTTTAGTACCTCCTTGCCCTTAAACTGTTTCCATCACAACTGGTCATTAGAAGATCTTGTAACTAAGAACTCAAGTTTGCTTATTTCCTCCTTCCTCTTGATCCATGTTTCTTTTGTGTTGTGTGTTTTTAGATGGACAACCTGAGAGGAGTGACTTTGTGTTCATCTGTAGCGCACTTCTCTGAGAGCATTTACCCTCCTTGAAGAGCAGGCTAAATGAATACAATTGTACCTTGGATCCCAAACTCCTTGGTACTCTGATGTTTTGGCTCCCAAACGCCACAAACCCAGAAGTGAGTGTTCCGGTTTGTGAACGTTCTTTGGAACCTGAATGTCCGACGGGGCTTCCATGGCTGCAGGAGCTTCTGGCAGCCAATCAGAAGCTGCGCTTTGGTTTCCAAACATTTTGGAAGTCAAACAGACTTCCGGAACAGATTCCATTCGACTTCCAAGGTTTGACTGTAAATGTCAATGTAATGGGGACCTGCCAAAGCTAGATGGCTTTCAGGCAAAATTTCTACGATCTCTGCTGCAGGTACCCAACTGTGTCCCCAACTCCATACTTCTGTTAGAAGCTGGTGAATGCCCAATTTCAACTAAAGCGTGGTGGGCTGCCCTAAAACATTGGCTCAGGATTTCAGTGTTTGATCTAGGGAAGGGTTTGTACCACCACCTGACCAATGAGGAATTTGTCAGCAAATGGCAGAAAACCATGGCTAAAAAAGCCTCCTCTATTGGTCTGTCACCCCCCCCCCCACTGTATTACCTGGGTTATGAAGGCGCCCAAAAGATGTTAAAGCAAAGATTATGGGATAATGCACACAGTGACTTGCGATCTCGATCACACGCAGTCTGTAGTCTGCTGGCAGTAGGAGTACAATATGGGCATGTCATTAAGTTAAAATCTTACATTAAAAACCTGACAGTACCAAATTATCGAAGGCTTTTCACCAAAGCCAGACTAAATGTCTTTCCTTCTGCAGTGTTGGATGGCAGGTTGAGAGGTGTTCCCTACCAGGACAGACTTTGCTCGTGTGCTCAAGACATCGATTCCATAAAACATATTTTGTTGCACTGTGCAAAATATGAGCAAGCCAGGGCTGAACTGATACTACCCTTGTCGGTACCTTACCTGTGAAAATCAGAGGTTCACTATGTCAGGTTCCTATTTGAAGACCGGACAAATGCTAGAACATTAGCAGTGGCAAAGTTTTTATCGGTGGTTGCAAGAACCAATGATCCCTATATTCTGAACAAAATGCTTGTTTAATCTGGAGGTAGGCTGTATGAATTGTGTATTGCTTTGTAATGATTTGTTGGGTCTCTGGACCGTAATAAAGATTTTTGTTGCTGTAAATGCCAATGACAAAAGATCTCTGGTTGAACCAAAGCATACTGGAGCAAAGAAACTGGTTGGTCTCCGTTGGGAAATATAAATGCCCACAGTTATTTTCATTTGCACCAAGCAATGATCCAAACATGCTGCTCTGGTGCTAGTTTCTTATTGGCACTAATCAGGGCAATTCACACATAGCAGAAGCATGTTCAGATATACTCTGAACATGCTCAGAGGCACTTTTTGGTGTCGCTGCCCATGTGCTCCAAGACAGGGTCGTTGCACTAAAAAAAAAAAAAAGAAGGATCCAGAACTGATCTAGGAAGCCCCGCATCGAATGGCTACAAAAACCCATTCATAACCCGAGACACTGATTTAACGTAAGACGACACACAGATTAAGCCCCTTTAACATCTAGTAAAGAGGCGCAGTCACTTAAGGTATTCTAGGTGTATAACCAGTTCAGTCTTGCAGATGCTAAATGTGCTTACCCCGCCAGATACACACATCACACGGCATGCAGGTGGCAGTCAGATCCTATCACTGTTGTGAAAACACCGCATTAGGAAGACTCAGGGTGACAGTGGAATGGAAGGCCGCCAGTGAATGCCTTACCTGCTTGCTGGCTTCTGCGGCTGTTTCACGCTCTCTTCACATGCTCACAGAAGTCCTGGGCTTTGCGTTTGCTCCGGGCCTCGAGCGTCAAAGTGCATCAGCTCTCTCGCGGAGGCAGCCGGCATCAGGATGACATGTGAAACTAGCCAGTTCCATAACACTTTACACTTCACATATTCCTGTGATATCGAGCCCCGCATTGAGAGGGGAGGAGGAGGGTGAATAAATCAAACCCTGACAAACCAGTCCTGATCCTTAAGCCCTTCCCTGGGGATTTAACCTGGCAAGGCCACAGACACTGAATGGCAACGTTTAACACTGCACTGGTGTTGCTGCAGCAGAGGGTCCCTCCCAGGTCAGGGCCATGGATAGAAGTCAATGATTTGGGAGCATCTCTCCATGCTCATCTCACTCACAGGCATAATGACATCTGCACATCTTTGGGGACATGGCAGCTCATCATAAGAACACAGGAATTGTCCTTCTGGCCAGGCCAGAGGCCTATTCAGTTGAGTGTTCTGTACCCTAAATGGCCACATACTTACAAGGTAGCCCAGAAGCAGGGCATTAGACAATAGGGGGTTTCTGCTGTCATTGACTCTTCTCTCCCCCCCAGAAATTTATTTATTTGGTTTTTCAGATTGAAATTCTACAGTTACTTATCCAACATGCAACATAAAAGCAAGATTCCAAGGAATCTCTTGGGCTTCCCTTCTCCCCTTTGTGGGTCCTACTGTTAATCATTTCCTCCTGCATCTTTAAAAGGGACACGGGTGGTGCTGTGGGTTAAACCACAGAGCCTAGGACTTGCCAATCAGAAGGTCGGTGGTTCGAATCCCCGCGACGGGGTGAGCTCCCGTTGCTCGGTCCCTGCCCCTGCCAACCTAGTAGTTCGAAAGCACGTCAAAGTGCAAGTAGATAAATAGGTACCACTCCGGCAGGAAGGTAAACGGTGTTTCCGTGTGCTGCTCTGGTTCGCCAGAAGCGGCTTAGTCATGCTGGCCACATGACCTGGAAGCTGTATGCTGGCTCCTTCGGCCAGTAAAGCGAGATGAGCGTCACAACCCCAGAGTCGTCCACGACTGGACCTAATGGTCAGGGGTTCCTTTACCTTTACCTTTACCTTAAGAAAAAACGGGACATTCCTGGATCAATTCAGAAACCGGGACGGCTTCTCCAAATCAGGGACATCCCTGGGAAATAGGAACACTTGGAGGGTCTGCAATGGATCTACTCTGAGTAGGACTAACATTGCATACAAAGCAGCGTTAGGAGTCCCTGACATGCTTACCATTGTAGAAAGCAGCAAAAGCAGTGTTGGTTAGAAGCATATTTGCTTTCATATAATCTAAGCAGGGGGAAAAGAGATGGCTTTTATCCTAGTGGCGCTTTGCGAATCCCTTGAATGCATTGCCGCTCCTATCTGCCTACAGATTCTCCCTCCTTCTCTCTCTCTCTCTTTCTCAGAATCAATGACTGATGAACAAAAGTATCCTAGGACTTCATCAAGGCCTTGAATTGTTTTTCAGGACAAGCTGAGTGGAACAAAGGCATATTTAGGCAACAAAGAACCTGCAAAACACCAAAAAGGAGAAAGATGTAAGAGTGAAATAATAACCGGCTCTGCTGCCAGCCCCCGCATCAGCTGAAGGAGATCATTCTTTTGATCTTTTTCTACAATAGCACCTGACATGAGGTCTGTTCTCACGTGCAGCAGAATTAAGTGGTGTAAGGCTTTTCCTGGGCAATGCCATCATCATCGCCATAATCTTATTTCCATAGTTAGAACCGTGTTCATGGCGGCTTACGACATGAAAAGATTTACGCAATTTAAACATAACAAAAGTAGCGCAAATCAATAAACAAAACACATCAAAACGTATGCAATGAAACAGAACAATTTCCACATAAATCCTAATAAGATTTTTTTTAAAAATTAAAATCAATAACAGCAATAACCCCCCTCAAAAAAACAAACAAAAAAACCCTAAACAATTCCCCAGCCCAAGGGGCTGTTCGGCAGCAATAAATGAAATAAGATATAATACAAAAGGTTAGAAACTCAGTAAAGTCAAAGCAATTAAACAAATCTATTTCTACAATTTCAGAATTATTATTCCATACAATGATGGGGGTCATGCTTCAGGGAAGGCATTATTAAAGACAAAAATGCCTTCAGTAGCCGTGTCAGTGTCCAAATGCTAGGCATTTGCATAATTTCCATTGGTGATTCATTCCAGGCGGCTTGGGCTGCAGCACTAAAGTCCTGGTATTTAATGCAGGATTAGTGCATCTCTTAGCACTGGTCCACTGGAGAACCAAAGCTGGCATGCAGGGATATATGGGGCAAAGTGGTCCTTTAACTCTCTTAATCAGTGTTCATGAGGTGCTAATTTTCTACCTGAAGGTAGAACAAGTTGTTTGTTTGTTGTTGTTGTTGTTGTTGTCCTGGGAACTGCAAAGGCAGCAACACTAGGGTTGCCATATTTCAAAAACTAAAAACCATGACACCTTTTTTAAGGAAAACCCAAGAGCCTAACCCCCCCCCCCCCGTGATTTTTTTGATTGACTTGCCTAAGATCCAGGACAAAACACCACCTTTCAGAAATTCCCCCCGAACATCATTTCCAACTTTGAAATCCTCGTAATGTCCGGGAAAATTCGGACGTATGGCAGCCCTAGGCAACACTGCTCCCTCTGCCCTTGCAACATCATAGATATCTGTAGTGAGAGGTTTGCAGATATACCCCCCCCCCACCCAAAAGCATAATGAGGACTGAGCACACTCAGTAGTCAAAGAATGCTGAAGAGAATACTGGAAAACTGGGAGAAACAAACACAAAAACATATGGAACCTGTGGCCCTCCAGATATTGCTGAACAACAACTCCCATCATCCCTGGTCATTGGCCATGCTTCCTGGGGCTGAAGGGAGATGTAGTTCAGCAACATCTAGTGGGCCAAAAGGTCCCCCCCCCAAAAAAAACCTGATCTGTTCCTTTCTCCTGGGCTGTGTTCAGAAAGTGGGGGGAGGGATGAGTGTTCAGACCCCTGGGCTCTCACTTGAAGGACCAGGTGCACAGCCTGGGAGTCATTTTGGACTCACAGCTGTCCATGGAGGCACAGGTCAAATACATGTCCAGGGCAGCTGTTTACCAGCTCCACCTGGTACGCAGGCTGAGACCCTACCTGCCCGCAGACTGTCTTGCCAGAGTGGTGCATGCTCTGGTTATCTCCCGCTTGGACTACTGCAATGTGCTCTACATGGAGCTACCTTTGAAGGTGACCCGGAAACTACAACTAATCCAGAACATGGCAGCCAGACTGCTGACTGGGTGCGGCCGCCAAGACCATACACTGGCTCCCAGTACGTTTCCGAGCACAATTCAAAGTGTTGGTGCTGACCTTTAAAGCCCTAAATGGCCTCAGTCCAGTATATCTGAAGGAGCGTCTCCACCCCCATCATTCTACCCAGACACTGAGGTCCAGCACCGAGGGCCTTCTGGCGGTTCCCTCACTGCGAGAAGCCAAGTTACAGGGAACCAGGCAGAGGGCCTTCTCGGTAGTGGCGCCCTCCCTGTGGAATGCCCTCCCACCAGATGTCAATGAGAACAACAACTACCAGACTTTTAGAAGACATCTGAAGGCAGCCCTGTTTAGGGAAGCTTTTAATGTTTGATGTATTATAGTATTTTAATATATTTTTAGAAGCCGCCCAGAGTGGCTGGGGAAGCCCAGCCAGATGGGCGGGGTATAAATACACTATTATTATTATTATTATTATTATTATTATTATTATTATTAGAGGAGGGAAGGGCTGGGAAGGAGAACTTCTGCTAGGATGAAAGGAAACTTCACTGCAACATTTTTTTTGCTGCAGATTCCACCTGCCAGTTCTATTCCATATACCTAGTAGTAGCAACTACAGGGCAAAGGCTGGCATGCTGATCAGGCCTGGAAGCAAAACGTAGGGAATGAATGTGGGCCTGTGAATAACCGGATGAATAACCTGCTCAGCTGTAATCTGGAAACGGAATACTAGACAGTAGCAATACTAGACACCGAGAAGAAGGAATAGTTTTGCCAGCATTTGATGCAAAAAGGAAAAGCTGCTCATTTTGCTAATTTTTCATCCGTTTTCCAGGCCACAGGATAGGTCCCTCCTGCTGGTCTTTTCATAATACAGATTTGCTCTGGCTTCCGAAGATTGCCATAAGGTAATCACTTTCACACTGTCTTCCAGAGAACTCTGGGGTACCTGGAATCTTTTCAGGGATGCTTAGGCAAGCAGCCTGCATCTTCGACTATCTTTGCTAAAATGTTTAACTGCAATCGACTGGGGATAGTTTAGGCCAAGAACTTAGCACACGTTTCCCAGTACATTTCCGAGCACAATTCAAAGTGTTGGTGCTGACCTTGAAAGCCCTAAACAGCCTCGGTCCAGTATACCTGAAGGAGCATCTCCACCCCCATCGTTCAGCCCGGACACTGAGATCCAGCGCCTAGGGCCTTCTGGCGGTTCCCTCATTGCGAGAAGCAAAGCTACAGGGAACCAGGCAGAGGGCCTTCCAGCAGATGTCAAAGCGATAAATAACTACCTGACATTCAGAAGACATCTTAAGGCAGCCCTGTTCAGGGAAGTTTTTAACGTGTGATATTTTACTGTATTTTTGGTTTCTATGGAAGCCGCCCAGAGTGGCTGGGGAGGCCCAGCCAGATGGGCGGGGTATAAATAATAAATTATTATTATTATTATTATTATTATTATTATTATTATTATTACTACATACATCAACTGTGAGGCCCAATAATAGACCTAGCCAGTGTCCCGCATACACTGAGTGGGCACCCTAGATTATTTCCTAGGATGCTCTTTGATTTTATCTAATGAAATATTTGTGTACCACCTTTTCAACATCCCAGCTGAGCTTCTATGCAGTTTAAAGCAACGACAAACCATTTAACAAATAAAAACAGCACGTCCTAATCCAAAAGAGATATACAACGAAAGTACAATAAGTGCAACAAATTAATCTAAACAATATAAATTAGCAAAATCACAACATACAAAATCCATTGCACTCGACGGATGTTAGGAATGCCAGCCAATGGATATTAGGAATGCCAGTGGTAAGAAACAGAGGGTTTCATCCACCAAACACCCTCCCACAGACAAGCCCACATTTCATTGGCTGACAGGATGGTACCAAATGCATCAGCCTATGTTCGTAACATTGATGCTTTTGAATTATGGTACTGGAGGAGACTCTTGAGAGTCCCATGGACTGCAAGAAGATCAAACCTATCCATTCTTAAGGAAATCAGCCTGAGTGCTCCCTGGAAGGACAGATCCTGAAGCTGAGGCGCCAATACTTTGGCCACCTCATGAGAAGAGAAGACTCCCTGGAAAAGACCCTGATGTTGGGAAAGATGGAGGGCACAAGGAGAAGGGGACGACAGAGGACGAGATGGTTGGACAGTGTTCTCGAAGCTACCAGCATGAGTTTGACCAAATTGCAGGAGGCAGTGGAAGACAGGAGTGCTTGGCGTGCTCTGGTCCATGGGGTCTTGGAGAGTCGGACAGGACTAAACGACTAAACAACAACAAATGTTCGTAATCATAGCAATTTAATATCTCTGAGAGGCAGGTGCTCCTGAGTCACATGGGGACAATGCTGTCTCTGGCACACAGCAATGTAGCAGGCGACCTCTGGAACAGGTTCACATTATTTGTTAGACTTGTATCTTGCTCTTCTTTGGCAAATTAATAGCCGTTCCCAAAGGTCTCCCATCCAATACCTCATCAAGGTCTTCAACAATAAGGGCTGTAGCTCAGTGGTAGAGTATCTGGTTTGCATACAGAAGATCCCATATTCTACCCTAGGCATCTCCCAAGCGGGTTGAGAAGGGCTATGGCCTGACACCCTGAATAACTGCTGCCACTCAGACACCACTGTTCTTCCACCTTGTAGTCTGACAATATCTGGGAACCCAAGGTAGAAGAACATTGTAGACGATACTGAATTAGATAGACCAATCCTTTGCTGATACAATAAATCTACCACGTCAGCATCCCTGATCAACTCAAATCCTCTAATGAAGGAAAGTTTGCTACTGTCCAATGCATGTTGTTCACAACTGAGCAACTCGTACTATCAGGACATTTTTCTTAAGGTTTCATTGGAATCTCCTGCCTTGCAATTTCAACCCATTGATTTCAGTCCTACCCTAGAGAAACAGAAAATGAACCTGTCACAGCTAGTGATTCTTGTTCTGCTCCATCTTTGTTGCACGCAGCACTGTTTCTATTCCACTGCAGTTCAGCTTCCGACAAAAATCAGATTATTTGCTTTGTTGTCCACTCAGGAAGAAATTTGCATAATTCATCATTGCACACCATTAATTTAAACGCAAGGAAACCCAGTGCAAATGAAGCACAGGGAGACCTGTACTTCAAAGCTGGTCACACATAGGGTTGTAGGAAGGAAGTGCTGTCCAATCCAACTGTATTTGCTGCATGCAACACTGTTTTTATTCTGCTGCAGTTCAGTTTCTGGCAAAAACTGTATGCCTTTGTCCTAAAATTCATTGTGCACTGATTATTATTATTATTATTCCACACCACTCATTTCAATGCAAAGGAAACACAATGCAAATGGGGGGGGGGGAGAGAGAAATGACTTTAATTACGCATCATTTATGGGCTGTTTGACTCATTTCCGTTCTGGAAATGCAGATGAAGAAGCAAATACTGGCAATTTTTCTGCTCCTGTTTCGATCTGAATTCTCCAACATCCCTGGTGCTAGCCCTTGAAAGGATGTAAGATGGTTACCATATCACCACTTAACTGTCTCTACTCTTGTCTCAAAGCCTTCAACCATTCTTCATCTGAAGCAGGTTCCCAGACACCATCTTTTCCGCTCTGCTTTGTGGCAGTCCCAATTAGAAGTCGGGGGGGGGGGGAGAGATTTATATGCACAAGCACATTTGTGGTAATGCAACTACATTATGCAAACATCCAGACTGACTTTTAAAACAAGGGTTAACAACGTCCACGATTGCCCCGCTCGGGTGTCTTAAATCCATTCCTTCCATCTGACCTGCAAGAACACACATCTGCTGAGTGTTAGCCTTCCCCTGGCTTTTGACAGTGGCACACACTTCAAATCCTCATCATTTTGATTAAAGCCTCGGTTTTGTTAGGATGTCATGTACAGTATATCAAAGGAGATCAGTAACCAGTCAGAAAGTCAGATGACAAAGAAAACAATCAGAGCATGCACAGTTAAGCAGACTTCCACAAAGAGACAGACCTAATGTAATGAGATATAATTTGGAAAAGTATCTGTGAGCGAGGCTCAGCGCTTGAACCATGCAGACGACATCTTAAGGTTTAGACTCAATTACTGTCCGGTGAACCGGTTACTGATTACAAGAGGGCAGATCGTCTTAGGCAGTGTCCTAATCAAAGTACAAATTGGTGATCACAGGTAATCGACCAATATAACTTTCAGGCTGGAAAAGCTTTGGAATGGTAAGATGTGAATTTGTTTCAGAACATTTGGCAATAATTTATCCACGATGCATTGAGATTTAGCCAGCTGTTCCCTAATAGGTCCCGATTAGGAAATTGTGTTTTATTTCCTTTAATCAATGTATACTAAAGAACATTCCTTTCTGACTTGCACAATTATCCAAAATGTTAATTTCCCTCTCGTTTTGTAAAAGATCCACCACAAGACATTACTAAACTCTACCCAACCTGCTTGGGTTCCTCCCCCCCTTTCTTAACTCATTATATTTTTAGAGTTTATTTCTAATTTGGATGAAGGGATGCGCCATGTTAATCACTGCCATGCCTCCAATGGCAGGAACCTGGGAAAGTTGAGTTTTCAGACCTACAAGTCCCTGAATCCATAACAAACCACAGTTCCCATGGTCCTCTGGGGGAAATTGTGTGCTCCAAATTTATGGTGGGGATCTGCTTTTGTGTTAATAACACTGTAGAGAATTTCACCCCCTGGGCTAAAAATGAAGAAAGGATGTAGGAAAGAGCCTTAACATTTATTTATTTATTTATTACGGCTTTAGTTAGGATCACACCTGAAGAAGGAGTAAATAGTTAACCCAGCTGGGCAAATTCAAGACCATGCCAAGGTTCAGAGTGGACTTCTTCTGGCTGCTGTGCTAAACTCATCGAGAAGGAGCTTCTGAACACAAGCTTTCCGGATTAGTGGAAAGGAAAGTGATGCTTGGCTGATACATTTCCCAGGTTTCCTTTCAGCATCATGTGTGTTTGTTTCCATTTGAGGGCAGCTGAAAGAGAGGGGGAGAGAGGGAGAGAGTCCTTTCTGCTGTGGCAACGAGTCAGTGCAGAAGAGGATGTAGCAATTTAAAGACTTCTTCATGGAAAATCACTCGCAAGATGAGTCCTGCAGAGGCTCATTGAGGGACAACTTAGGTCTCTGCCGCAGCTAAGTGAGATGTTAACATTGATGTGGTTTTCCTTCCTGCTTGGACTGGTGCTCTGCTCCCATTTTGGAGCTGTAAGCTTTATCTTGCACGTTTGATCTCTGCTGGGCACTGTGCCATGTGGGCATTAGCTGGTATTTGGAAAATAAGAAGTGTTCAGCTGGATTGGGCAAATGGCCCTTCTTGTCCATGGCTAACTTGATCCCCGTAGGAAGACCAAAATAGAAGTCCGATTTTGTTGTCTTGCTGTTAATCCCCATGCTATGGGAATATAATTTTAAAACACACGGACATCTCCAAATATCAAGGGTTTCGCTAATGCAAAGTTGATGCTGACAACTTTGGACCCAAAATAATTTATCACTGGAGAAGCCCACCTCATATGCCTCGGTGAGGCATTCTCAGAAATGCTGAGAAGTGTATCACTTTTCATAACATCGCAACGTGTTTGTTTTTAATTTTCATTATCGAAGTTGAGGACTATAGGGCAAACAGCAGGGTATTAGTGGGGTATTGATAACAGAACGCCAGAAAGTTAAACATTAGTTTGTGAACAAGTGCTACATTATTTCATAAGCTCTACCCTACCACCACCTTAAAAAAGGAAAGGGAAAGGTTAATTGCCTAAAGAAATTTGTGGAAATTATTATCCATCTGCATGATTGGGTAAAACATCTCCCTGGGTGACACATTATTGGAGTCAGAGAATGATGTGCTTTTATGCTTACTCTCTCAGCCCTTGTCTTGGCTGGAATGATCAATGGCTAAGGATGTCACTAGAAATACGATATCAAGAGTCCTTAATTACATTTTCAACTTCAGGCAAGTTTTTAAATGCTGAACAGATGGAATACCAAAGAAGACTTGAGAAACCAAAGTTCTAGATAAGTTTCCCACTTCTTCAGAGCAGCGAGTTTTAGAAAATGTGCTCTGGGAAACACGAGAGTTCTTTGGTAACATTTTGGGGTTCTTCATTGGGAGTGTGGTTTATCTCATCACTGCATGTGTACCCGGCTGGGTTCAACCAAAATGCTCAGTACCACTACCACCCATTTCCCAGCCATGAGTATCAGCTTAAGTCTACGTTATGAGTAAAATAATAAAATGAGAAAAATACTTGTGTTCCTTGTATGAGGAATACCTAAGGGTTCTGTTATGTACTGAGCTGAATCCTAGATCAATAGGATCCAGAATGCACGAGTCTGATTGGTCCGCAGGAGCCACCCAATCCAGCTCCAGGTGGAAGTGAATTAGCGACCTGATTGGCCTGCAGGAGCAGCCAATCAGGCTCCTGGATGGAGTGAATCAGCAACCTGATTGGCCTGCAGGAGCAGCCCGGAATTAGCCAATCAAGCGGGGCCCATTGTGTAAATAATGTATATATAGCTAGACGTTTTGGGGCAAGTTCCATTCATTGCTACTATGAGCTGAATAAAGAGCATGAAATTCACACTCGACTCAAAGTATATTTCAGGTTCCTTTAAACAACTTGTTTACTGAGCATTCCTGTTTTGCTTGCACAAAGCTTACACAGAGCTCAGATTTTATCTAGTTTTTATTGATCATTCATTTATTGTATTATTTATTTACTTTATTTATTAAGAAGAGTTTGAAGAGTTTGGATTTGATATCCCGCTTTATTACTACCCTAAGGAGTCTCAAAATGGCTAACATTCTCCTTTCCCTTCCTCCCCCACAACAAACACTCTGTGAGGTGAGTGGGGCTGAGAGACTTCAGAGAAGCGTGACTAGCCCAAAGTCACCCAGCAGCTGCATGTGGAGGAGCGGGGAAGCGAACCTGGTTCCCCAGATTACGGATCTACCGCTCTTAACCACTACACCATGTTGGCTCTCGTCATTTGATTAAATGCATGGTCTGCCTTTCCTCCCAAAGGAGCCAAGGGCAGCAAACAAGGTAGAAATAAAACAAAACAAAAATATCTTACAGGCAATTCCAGTAACGATTCCCTGAGTTCCCCATTGTGCTGGTCCCGGGGGTAAGGTACCGTGAGTGTAGCAGAGTCCACACGAAGCGGGGCGAGGTCCGATGCAGAGAGACGGGCGGGGAACAGGAACGCTGGAACAGAAGGCTGAGCAGGTAACAGGAGTACTGGATAGTCAGGAACAGGAAGCCGATCAGGGAACAGGAGTACCGGTTAGTCAGGAACAGGAGGCCGAGCAAGGATCAGGATCACAGGAAGGTCCGAAGCCAACAACGACGTTGCTCCCGCAACCTGGGGCCGGGATGAGTGGGCTTTTATCCTCTTCTAAGGTCAGGGGCGGTCCCGACCCCCAGGAGCCCCGCCTACTCTGGCCTTAAGGCGAGCACTCCTCCTGGGGGCAACTAGTTCCCTTCGCCTCTCTGCCCTAAGCCTCTGCAGATCAGGAGAGGCCGAAGGGTTACTGGGCCCTGGAGGAGGCTCACCTGTGGCCATTGAGTCATCAGGCCCCTCTGGGGCCAGGAGGACTTCACCTGGGCCCAGCTCCTGCTGCACTGCCACAGGTGCAGGCTCTTCAGCCTCTAGGCCTTGCCCCAGTTCAGCCGGCCCTGGAGGCGGGGACTCCTGTGCAGGCTGGGATTCCTCTGTTTCATCCTCCAAATCGGAATCCCAGGCCATCACACCATCCCCCCTCCCAGGCCCCCCCCTCAACCGAGGGTCCGGACCCGGCTTGCCGGGGTATGTCGCATGGAACTCTCGGAGGCAGGCAGGTGCGTGGACGTTGGCTGCTGGTTCCCAGGAACGGTCCTCCGGTCCGTACCCCTTCCAGTCAATGAGATACTGTAGCTTTCCCCTGCGGTATCGGGAGTCCAGGATGCGTTCCACCTCGTACTCAGGCTCTCCCCGAACCAACACTGGCTGCGGTTGGGGACGGTTCGGGTGGAACTCGTCGGGTGGGGCCACAGGACTCAAAAGGGACCTGTGGAAGACCGGGTGAACCTTCAGGGTTGCGGGTAACCGGAGACGGAATGCCACAGGAGAGACTTGGTCCACGATAGGGAACGGGCCGGTGAAGCGGGCGTCCAACTTCTGCGAAGGTCGAGAGGGGTGGAGATGGCGAGTGGAGAGCCAAACCAGGTCACCGACGCGAAGTTCCGGCCCCACCTGGCGGTGGCGGTCGGCCTGGGCTTTGTACGCTTCCTTGGCCTGGTGCAGTTGCTCCACCAAAAGCTGTTGCTGGGACTGGAGCTCCTGAAGCCACTCCGTCACTGCCGGGACCGCGGATGCCGGCAGCACCTCTGGAAACAGCCGTGGATGATAACCATAGCTGGCCTGGAACGGGGTCTGCTGGGTGGACGCATTCACCGCGTTGTTATAGGCAAACTCCGCCAATGCCAGGTGGTCGACCCAGTCATCCTGCTGGTAGCTGCAGTAACACCGGAGGTACTGCTCTAGCACCGCGTTCGCCCGTTCCGTCTGGCCATCGGTCTGTGGGTGGTAGGCTGACGAGAGGCAGACCTCTGTCCCGAGGGTCTGGTGTAATGCTCGCCAGAACCGGGATGTGAACTGAACGCCCCGGTCGGACACCACGCGCTCAGGTAGTCCATGCAGGCGGAAGACATGCTGAAGGTACAGCTGCGCAGTTTCCTTGGCTGTGGGTACAGATGGACAGGGAGCGCAGTGTACCATCTTGGTGAAATGGTCGGAGAAAACCAGAAGGCAGGTACAGCCACGAGACGAGGGTAATTCCACTATAAAGTCCAACGAAACCGTGTGCCAAGGGCGCGGTGGAACTGGCAATGGCTGAAGTAGGCCGGGGGGTCGCCCGGTAGGACCCTTGGCGCGACGGCAGACATCACAACCAGCAACGTAGCGAGCCACGTCAGCCTTCAGGCGGGGCCACCAAAACTCCCGACTGACCAAATGGGTGGTCCGATACCGTCCAAAGTGCCCCGCTGCTGGGGCATCATGGGCCATCCGGAGAACCTCCAGCCGTAGTGGCCCTGGCGGGACGTACAGACGACCGTGGTGCAGCAGCAGGCCCTGATGCAGGACCAGCCCCGGATATTGTGGACTGGACCCTTCAGCCAGCTCCCGGAGACGATCCTGGGCCCAAGCGTCGACCCGCTGTTGTTCCCGCACCCGAACCTGCAGTGGCTGCGCCTCCTGGGTGGCCAGGAATGCAGCCGGAGGTAGAATCGTGGTGGGTTCTGCTTGCTGTACCGTGTCTGCGTTGTCTTCAGGTTTCCGGGACAGAGCATCCGCCTTCTGATTCTGAGAGCTAGGGATGTAGCGGATCCGAAACTGGAACCGGGAAAAGAACAACGCCCACCGGATCTGTCTTTGGTTCAGCTTGCGGGTGGTCTGGAGGTACTCCAGGTTCCGGTGGTCGGTTCTCACCTCCACCGGATGTCGTGCCCCCTCAAGATGGTGGCGCCAGACCTCAAAGGCTACCTTGATGGCCAGTAGTTCCCGCTCCCACACAGTATAGTTACGCTCCGCTGGGAGGAGCTGGCGGGAATAGAAGGCGCAGGGTAAAAGTGGCGCTTCCGGTCCGTGCTGCTGAGACAAGACGGCACCGAGAGCCGTACTGGAGGCGTCAGTCTCTACCACAAAGGGTCGAGAAGGATCCGGATGTTGCAAGATTGGCGCTCTCTGGAAACAGGCCTTCAACCCTTGAAACGCCTCCTCCGCCTCCTTGTCCCAGGAAAACGGCGTCTTGGGGCGCAGTAGTCGGGTCAACGGGGTGGTGCGGTGAGCATAGTCCGCAATGAAGGTTCGGTAATAGTTGGCGAACCCCAGGAAACGCTGTAGGTCCTTGCGGTTCCGAGGTGCCGCCCATTCTCGAACCGCTGCCACCTTCCCAGGATCCATCTGCACCCCACCTGGTGAGAGTCGGTGACCCAGGAAGTCCACTGACCGCTGATGAAACTCGCACTTGCTGAGCTTTGCATACAGACGATGCTCGCGCAAGCGCTGCAGCACGGTCCGGACATGGCCTTCGTGGCACGCCGGGTCACGGGAGTAAACCAGAATGTCATCCAAGTACACCACCACATACTTGTCTAGCAAGTCCTGGAACACGTGGTTGATGTACCGTTGGAACACAGCAGGCGCGTTGCACAAACCAAAGGGCATAACCAGGTATTCGAACTGTCCGTACCGGGTCCCAAATGCGGTCTTCCACTCATCCCCGGCACGGATCCGAATCAAATTGTAGGCACCCCGGAGGTCTAGCTTGGTGAACACCTGCGCCCCTTGCACCCGCTCCAGTAACTCCGAAATAAGGGGCAAAGGGTACCGGTCCGGGATGGTGATTTTGTTCAGGGCCCGGTAATCATGGCAAAGGCGGAGCTCCCCACATTTCTTTTTAACAAAGAGCACTGGCGCAGCAGTGGGCGAGGTAGAAGGCCTAATGAACCCACGCTCCAGGTTCTTGCGCAAGAAGTCCTGTAAAGCCTCGCGCTCTGGCTCGGTTAACGAGTATAAGCGACTCACCGGTAGAGGCGCTCCGGGCTGGAGGTCTATGCCACAGTCAAAGGACCGATGCGGCGGCAGCTGGTCTGCCCCCCGTTCCTCAAACACGTCGTGATAGTCCCAGTATTCAGCGGGGAGCGTTGCAGCAACCTCCTCAGTGGGCGCAGCTGCTACATCTCAGTCTCAGCCGGAGAACTGGGGTCTGGGAAGTGTACAGTCCGTTTGACCCAGTCAATCCGCACATTGTGAGCCTCCAGCCAGTCCATCCCAAGCACCAGGGGGAACCGGGGCATGGAGGCAATATCCAGAGTTCGCATCTCACGGTGCTGCTGGAGGCACAGGACCAGGGGCTGGGTCTCCTGAGTGACGGCACCCGAACGCAGGGGCCGTCCGTCGATTGCCTCCACCTGCACCGGTTCTGGCTTGTTCCGCAGTGGCACCCGATGCTGGGCAGCAAAAGCAGCGTCCATATAAGAGTGGGTTGCACCCGAATCCACCAGCGCATGGGTAAGAATCCATGGCCCTCCTGGAGGGTATAGATGTACCGGAACCATAAGGTGTTGTAATTCAATTGGTGCGGCCCCATTCTGTGCTGTTTGGGACCCCCGGTAGCCAGGGCCATCAGCTACTGGGGTTTGTTGTTTTCCCTGCGGTTGGCGTTTCTCAGGACAGGACCTTGCATAGTGTCCGCTTCCGCCACAATAGAGACAAAGATTCCCCTCCCGACGCCGCGACTTCTCTGCGGGGGAGAGGCGTGGCCGCACTGCCCCAAGCTGCATAGGTTCCTCCAATGACTTAGCTGGACCCGTGGGGCTGCTGGTCGACACTGGGGCCAAGAACTGGAGGTGCCGGTGGTCCCGAGCCTGACGCCGGTCCTCTAGCCGATCGTCAATCTGTAGACTCCATTGGATAAGGGTGTCTAGCGTGGTGGGGCGTTCCATCGTGGCCAGCTGGTCCAGTATCTCATCTGAAAGCCCCTCGAGATACTGGTCCCGGAGAGCCGAGTCGTTCCAGGTCAAGTCCTGTGCCAGCAGCCGGAATTCTGTGGTGTATGCGGCCACCGTGGACTTGCCCTGTCTCAACCGCCGAATCGCCCGGTTGGCTTGACTCCCTTTCTGGGGGTTGCCGAACGCGGCCTCCAAACGATTGCAAAACCCCGTATAGTCTGCCAGCAAGGTGGAGTCTTGCCTGAGTAGCGGCAACGCCCACTTGGCCGCCTGGTGCTTTAACAAACTAATCAAAAAGTGCACCTTGGTGCGGTCGTCAGGAAAGTTCCGGGCTCGCCCCTGAATATATAGCTTGGCCTGGGCCAGGAACATAGGAAAGCTGGCCGGGGCTCCATCAAATTTCTCAGGCAAAGCCACTGGGTACTTGCCAGGAGTCGGGGCGTCGGCCCCAGGAGCCGGTAGGGCTTCTAAGCGTTGCTGGAGTGCCACGACCGCGTCACTGAGCTGCTGCACGGTGTGAGTTAAGGCCTGGTTCTCCTGGGCCAAAGTCACCAGTGCAGCCGCCTGGTCCTCCATGGCCTCTGGCTCTTCCCGAACGCACCCCTACGAAGGGGGAGTGCGGGTGTGGCGGGAGCAAACTGTGCTGGTCCCGGGGGTAAGGTACCGTGAGTGTAGCAGAGTCCACACGAAGCGGGGCGAGGTCCGATGCAGAGAGACGGGCGGGGAACAGGAACGCTGGAACAGAAGGCTGAGCAGGTAACAGGAGTACTGGATAGTCAGGAACAGGAAGCCGATCAGGGAACAGGAGTACCGGTTAGTCAGGAACAGGAGGCCGAGCAAGGATCAGGATCACAGGAAGGTCCGAAGCCAACAACGACGTTGCTCCCGCAACCTGGGGCCGGGATGAGTGGGCTTTTATCCTCTTCTAAGGTCAGGGGCGGTCCCGACCCCCAGGAGCCCCGCCTACTCTGGCCTTAAGGCGAGCACTCCTCCTGGGGGCAACTAGTTCCCTTCGCCTCTCTGCCCTAAGCCTCTGCAGATCAGGAGAGGCCGAAGGGTTACTGGGCCCTGGAGGAGGCTCACCTGTGGCCATTGAGTCATCAGGCCCCTCTGGGGCCAGGAGGACTTCACCTGGGCCCAGCTCCTGCTGCACTGCCACAGGTGCAGGCTCTTCAGCCTCTAGGCCTTGCCCCAGTTCAGCCGGCCCTGGAGGCGGGGACTCCTGTGCAGGCTGGGATTCCTCTGTTTCATCCTCCAAATCGGAATCCCAGGCCATCACACCCATGAAGAGGGAATAATTGTCAAATTTTAGAATTATAGCTCTAGGAGAGGAATAGGGGCCTCCTGACAACTCTCAGCACCCTTCACAAACCACAACTCCCAGAATCCTTTCTGGGGAAGCCATGACTTTTCGAGAGCTATCATAGTGCTTTAAATGTATGGCTGGGAATCTGACCTCCACTTCCTATGTCCCTATGATTCCAAAATGATAATTAAGGCTGTCATACTATACACACTTAACAGAGAGTAAATTATAATGTGCATCATTAGGGCATACTTCAGAGTAGACATAGGATTATACAGGAAAGCACTTTAAAATGCATAAATGTAGGATTATGCAGATATCCATATGGCAGCCCATATGTAGATTTTGGCAAAATTGGAAGTGTAGAATTTGGCGAATTTCATTAAAAATAGCTCAAAATAATAATTTATTAAAGCTCAATAACTTTTGTGTCCAGATTCACTTTTTGAAATTAGCCAAAAGTTTGCTTACAACACAAACTCAAATGGTTTCAATAGTTATTCCTGCTTTAAGGTATACACTGGTACCTCAGGTTACATACGCTTCAGGTTACAGACTCCGCTAACCCAGAAATATTACCTCAAGTTAAGAACTTTGCTTCAGGATGAGAACAGAAATCGTGCTCCAGCAGCACAGCGGCAGCAGGCGGCCCCATTAGCTAAAGTGGTACCTCAGGTTAAGAACAGTTTCAGGTTAAGAATGGACCTCCGGAACGAATTAAGTGCTTAACCTGAGGTACCACTGTACAGTCTAAAATACATGCCTCAAAAGGGAAAAGGTTATGAGAGACGAGAAGGATGGAAAATCCAGGCACTATTTCTTAGTTACAAGTCATTGAAATGATTCTCTGGAACTGCAAGATTTCAGTGAGAGCAGGAGTCAAATGTTTCTGGTCTTTCAGCAAAGCTGAACGATGGTGAGGAAGGAGCCTGATGGAATAGAATGGGTAGACTAGCCAGATGGAAAGGGTGCCGTCATGTGGTTCCGTTCTGACATATTGATCATGGCCTCTCCTTGCACAGGCTATAGATAATAGGGAAGTTGTGGCCTTCCAGATATTGTTGGACTCCACTTCCCACCAACCACAGCAAGCATGCTCAGTGGTTAGGGATGATAAGAGCTGAAATCCAACAGCATACAGAGGGTGACAGATTCCACAGCCAGCTTCATGAGATGGATAAAACAAATGAACTGGGGTAATGAATTTGAAATGTGCTTTTTGGGTTGTTAAAGAAATGTGTGCTTTGAAGATAATAATCTTTTCAAAGTTCTTTGGCCAGGCATACCACTAGACCTCTATGGGAGCATCTTGCTAACTTAAGCGCCACAATGTGAATTTGCTTTGCACAAAGCAGCTATCTTCTTTCCTGCTAATGTTTCTTTTTCAAGTACCTGCAGCAGCAATGGAAAAGCCAGAGGCAGGGTTTGGATTAATCAGTGTAGCATATTTAATCTGTGTTCCAAGTCATTCATCATTTGATTAGTGCCATTCAAAGGATTAATATTTTGATTTCTGGCGATTAATAAATTGAAAGTGGGAGAGGGAGGGAAGGCTTTAATTACCGGGTGGGAAAGTTTCAGTGGGGAGGTCAAAAGTAGGATAAGTTAATTATCTGCTTCCAAGTGAAACTGGGAGGCATACATTTCGGACGCCTGCTGTTTGAGGAGGCAATGGGCTCACTTATATGAGAGGCAGGTGAGCTGGTCTTTGACCGTAATAAATTATCTATCTATCTTTGAGAGGCAGCAGTGGCGATGGGAAGGAGCATGATGGATTCAGGTTTGTTTCTTGTTGTGGGGTAGAGGAGGGCAAGAGCCTGTGACTAGCGATAGATGCATCTGATATGCAGTGGTGCCTGCTTTGGTAGCCTCAAGACTTGATTATTGCAATGCACTACTTTTGGCCCTATGAGGGACACGGGTGGCGCTGTGGGTTAAACCACAGAGCCTAGGACTTGCCGATCAGAAGGTCGGTGGTTCAAATCCCCGCGACGGGGTGAGCTCCCATTGCTCGGTCCCTGCTCCTGCCAACCTAGCAGTTCGAAAGCACGTCAAAGTGCAAGTAGATAAATAGGTACCGCCCCGGCGGGAAGGTAAATGGCGTTTCCGTGCACTGCTCTGGTTCGCCAAAAGCGGCTTAGTCATGCTGGCCACATGACCCAGAAGCTGTATGCTGGCTCCCTCGGCCAATAAAGTGAGATGAGCTCCGCAACCCCAGAGTCAGCCACGACTGGACCTAATGGCCAGGGGTCCCTTTACTTTACTTTTGGCCCTGCTCCAGAGGCCAGTGCAAAATGAAGCAGCTAAACTGTGGATGGGAACAGACTATCGCCGGCACATAATTCCAGTGCTTAAAAGTTTGCACTGGCTGCCCATACGGTCCCAAGCCAGGTTGAAGGTTTGTGTATTAATCTACATGGCGCTTAACAGTTTGGGTTCAGGATACCTCAAAGATCACCTGATCCCTTATATCCCTGCCCAGTCACAGAGGTCTTGAGGGGGAGGATCACTGTTAGTGGTCCCCCATGGCTCAGGTGCATAGCTTAGATGCACCATCACCTGTGCGCATTCAGGATTGTGGGTCTAAGTCTGTGGAACTCTCTTCCACTTGAAGCCAAACAGCCCCCCTCCCTTCTGAACTTCCGGCACCTACCGAAGACCTTTTTTTAAAAAATTCCAGAAGGCATTCCAGAAGCTTGATTTTGTAGTTTCAGCTGATTTTTATTTTTACTGCATCTTTGTAAACTGCTGAGAGACTATTGTAGTTAAGCAGTTGCACAACTTGTTAAAACGAATAAGACAATAAAATCAATACATGGCGGTTTCTCGATTTCTCTTTCCCCCCATTTTAAAATTATTGGTAAGTTTGCCGCATTTGTACATCGGTTGGTGATTTATTTGTTTTTCAGACCTCAAGGGGAAAAAATGGCTAGCATTTCAGGGCACAAAAAACTGAGGAGGAAGTGCCTTTTTCAAAAGCTACCTGCATTTTGTTTTGGGAAGCGTAAACAATGTACAAAATTCCTTCTCCATCTCTGTGACTTTATGGATAACTGGCGGTGGAGCGGTTGGGGGTTCAGGGGCTTGGAGGAGGCCTTTATGATGAAAGGAGGGCATGGATTTGAGAGACGTCTTGGGTTGTGGGTGGGAGGGTGCCCCCCCAGGAGGCTAGCGAGGGAATGAAAGCAGAGGGGAGCCGGTGTTACCTGGAAGGAAGTGAACAGAGGTTGCCATTTATTTGTGTATTTATTTATTTGATGTATTTATTTCCTGCCTCTCTCCCGAGCTGGGATTCAAGGCAGCTTTTTAAAAGCACCATTGTCAAATACAAAGTAATAAAAACAAACTAGTAAAAAAAATGGTTAAAATGCAATGAAATGCATTTCGAATCATCATTACAATTTGTTGTCGTCGTTTAGTCGTGTCCGACTCTTTGTGACCCCATGGACCAGAGCACGCCAGGCACGCCTGTCTTCCACTGCCTCCTGCAGTTTGGTCAAACTCATGCTGGTAGCTTCGAGAACACTGTCCAACCATCTCGTCCTCTGTCGTCCCCTTCTCCTTGTGCCCTCCATCTTTCCCAACATCAGGGTCTTTTCCAGGGAGTCTTCTCTTCTCATGAGGTGGCCAGAGTATTGGCCTCAGCTTCAGGATCTGTCCTTCCAGTGAGCACTCAGGGCTGATTTCCTTCAGAATGGAGAGGTTTAATCTTCTTGCAGTCCATGGGACTCTCAAGACTCTCCTCCAGCACCATAATTCAAAAGCATCAATTCTTCGGCGATCAGCCTTCTTTATGGTCCAGCGCTCACTTCCATATATCACTATTGGGAAAACCATAGCTTTAACTATACGGACCTTTGTTGGCAAGGTGATGTCTCTGCTTTTTAAGATGCTGTCTAGGTTTGTCATTGCTTTTCTCCCAAGAAGCAGGCGTTTTTTAATTTCGTGGCTGCTGTCACCATCTGCAGTGATCATTACAATACCTGATAGCAATTGGAGGGTGGGGGGTTTACATGTTTTCCATGTGGAAGTTCCCAGATCCTAAGAGGCTCAGGTAGCAGATGGCAGGAAGACCTTTTTGTGAGGCTCTAGAGAGCTGCTGCCAGATGGGGGAGTCAGGATTGGGCTAGATCAGCCTTCTCCAACCTTGTGCTCTCTAAATGTTGTTGGACTCCAAAGTCCTGTCAGCCCCAAGTAGCATGGCCAGTGATTGGGGTGATGAGAGTGGTGTCCAACTACATCTGGAGGGAAACAGGTTGAGGAAGGCTGGGCTAGATGGATAAATAGTGGTGTGATAGGTCAGGGCGTTTGGCTGTTAACCAGAAGGTTGGTGGTTCGAGCCCACCCAGAGACTGCTGTGGCCAAGATTCCTACATTGCATGGGATTGGACTAGATGACCCTTGGGAGCTTTCCAATTCTACAATTCTATGGTTCTATGAAATCACTTTCTAATGACCTTTACTTCTTAAAAAAACCTGGAGCTGTCCTTTTATCAGCAGTTGAGCTTCAGGAGTTACCAGGTGGTGACACTGCACTCCGTGTCATGGAAAGCTTCACCTGCTCATTTTTGCCACTCAAAACTCTTCTAGGATGGAGGAGAAGACTAAGGGAGCTGCGGGGTGGCAGGGATCTTCTGCAACTGTGTAGGATTGCCCTATGTCCAGAAGCAGGAAGTGCTTTTTTGGGGTGGCGGAGTGTGTGTAATCCCCCCCCAAAAAAGCTTATCAACTCTTGTGTCCAGAATTTTACTTCTTGGAATATGGCAACCCTATGATAGCAGCAAGACTTACTGAGAAGAGCTGCTGGACTCACTAGACCTGGCAATACTGAGCAGCCCTGTTTCTTCTAATATAGAGTTAACTTCCATTACTCCATGTGATTTATTGCTAGCCCACTCCTGATACAGATACAGAGTCCCAAGGGCTGGATCCAAGGGGTTACATTTGGCTCCTGGGCCCAGCTCTGCCTTACCATTATGAAGGTCCTAATATTCAGCCAAAATCTGTTTCCCTAAAATTTCCACCTATTAGTTCTAGCCCTGCCTTCCAGAGCAACAAAGCCTGCTCCATCTTTGGAACATATGTAACTGGGATGAGAGTGTAGCATCCATAACCACAAGCTCTTCGCAGAGAAATCTGGTCATTGAAAGGCAGGCTATACATTCCATGGACTGCAAGAAGATCAAAACAATCCATTCTTAAGGAAATCAGCCTTGAGTGCTCACTGGAAGGACAGATCGTGAAGCTGAGGCTCCAATACTTTGGCCACCTCGTGAGAAGAGAAGATTCCCTGGAAAAGACCTTTATGTTGGGAAAGATTGAAGGGACAAGGAGAAGGGATGGCAGAGGACAAGGTGGTTGGACAGTGTTCTCGAAGCTACTAACATGAGTTTGACTAAACTGCGGGAGGCAGTGGAAGACAGGAGTGCCTGGTGTGCTCTGGTCCATGGGGTCACGAAGAGTCAGACACGACTAAATGACTAAACAACAACAAATACATTCCAGGAACAGAACAAATAAATATGACTAGATGAAAGCTACAGAAAAGCACCTTGGGTTCACAGAAAAATATCCCCTGCATATAGAAAGATAGTACATCAGGGAAATGGTTAGGTTCCAGCCTGTCTCCTTGATGTGCTACTTTTCTATGCAGATGGTTTGTTTTTGACGACGTTGCCAAACCTGTGATCTCCCACCTGCAATAGTTGGAAGAGTACAAAACAATCTTGCCTTGTCATCTGCAGGAACTAGCTCTTAGATAATACCAACGCACCAACCACCAGCCAATTCCACTTTCCCAGTCTGCAGAGATTTTACCTTCCTCCTTAGCTAAGAAACGTGGCTAAGGGAGCGCAGGCACATCAAAGGCCTGGAAAAAATATCATCAATGGCACCTCCAAGCTATTGTGCCTATCAGGCAGAGAGATAACCATCAGGAATAATAAGATGCTGCACACAGAGGTTGCACAAACAGCGAGCTGAAGCAACCTTATAAAAATGCATCTGCTGGACTGGGCTTGTCCCTTGCTTGGAGGCCACCAAAGCTTCCACAGAATTATCTTCAGAATGAGCTTGCAGCACTTGGAACACGGTGGCAAGAACTCCAGCATGCAAGGGGAATCTTTCCCACTGTTGCACACAAAGCAAGAAGCACAAAATCGCAATGTATTCGCTGCTATTATTTGGAGAAGGAAGCTGGAATCCAAAGAGAGGCCTTATGTGCAGGATCGCCAGGTGTCTCTGGGGATGACCTGAACTTTCAGGGCTGTAGGCTGCATTCCTATATCCAGTACCTGGGAGAAACACCCACTGGGCTTACTTAACGTAAGCAGGGGAGGATGAATCTCAATTTTGGTTTCTCTCATTTATCACCTCTCCAACTCACCACATTTCCACAACCATTTGCAATTTTCATACAAAAACAAGCGCTCATGAAATTCAACAGCACTTTGCTGCCAATTTCTCCCACGATACAGAAGTTTGTGGGCAATGTTACCTCATATATGCATGTGCAGAGCACTTTTCCCAAACGTAATGCATTTTTGTATGTTATTTTGACAAATATATGCATTTTATGAGTAACTTTACCCCAGTATATGCATTTTGTACACATTATTTGGCCGGAGAACTGCCTTGCAATATTCAGGAAAGTGTTTTTAAGACCGGTTGGATGGCCATCTATCATGTATTATCTAGTTGAGATTCCTGCATTGCAGGGGGTTGGACTAGATAACTCTTGTGGTCCCTTCTAACTCTACAGTTCTATGATTCTATTAAATTTGCCATCCAAGACTGGATTGGGAATTTTAGGCAGGTCTTTATTTTGTTTAGCTCTTACTTAAAAGCTGCCTTTCCAACCCTCTCCACAGCTCCCTGGGGGAGAATAAATGGCCGTTAAACCAGTTTAAATCTGTAATGTAGACCATGACCCTCAACTGCTGAGGTTCTCCATGAACGTTTCTTGGCCTATTCACAGTAGTCCTGCTCATCTGATATCCTGCTTCCACTTGTGGCATTCTTCCAGTGGAAATCAGGAGGTGAGGAAGCTACTGTAGCCTTCCAGACTCTACCAGACTCTGTGGACTGTACGTCCCATCAGCCTCAGTCAGCATGGCCAATGTCCATGGGTGATAGGATATGTAGTCCGGACAGCATTATCTGGTGGGCCACAAGTTCCCCATCCCTGACTTAGACGAAGCAGCAGGTAAGCCTGAGAAGAGAAAGACAGTGTGATGAGCATGTTGCCATGTCAACAACTTAATACTCTGTGCTTTAATTATTGATTGACTCATGCTCCTCTAGGATATAATGCAAGCATTAACAGCACACCACAAAGGCTTCGGAACAGAATGTCCTGTGTCATCCAAAGGTGTGGCAGGTTCTCCAAACAGAAAGAGATCTAAAGGGCGGTGCTTAAGGCAACTTGGCAATTTGACATGGAGGAGGTCAGGATGTCCCGTCCCTCCAGAAAAATCTGGAACACTTCTTGCTTCCTTTAAAATTGCAGTGGCAGCTTCCCTCGGCAGGACACTCCAATTTTTGCCTCAGCCAATTTTATTTATTTTGAGATAGAGAGAGAGAGAGAGAGAGAGAGAGAGAGAGAGAGAGATCATACTCTCATACACATAGAAAGGCAGCATACAGTATATAAATGTTACCATCACAAAACAGTGCAATATTAAATAAACAGTGGCTGATAGGCAAGACGAGTCATCCTCACAGCCCTTGAAATTGACTGAAGCCCATTGGTTTCAATGGACCTACTTGGAGTATGACTAAAACTGCGTATCACCCATTGTTTATTTAATATCACACAGTATAAATAAGATTTTATACATAACTAATAGCTGTTAAAACAGACAGCAGATAAATAATTTCTTAATTGTTATTTTTGCTTCTGCTTCCACCCCCCCCCAAAAAAAGACTTGAAATTTTAGTTTAGGCAAAATTTGATAGCGATTCATTCCAGTAAATGGGTTTGCCATTCAGGGGAGTGTAATTATTATGAGAGAAATTATAAAATACTTTCCTATCAAATCAATCCCCAATTATTCTAAGACATGGGTAGGCAAACTAAGGCCCGGGGGCCGGATCCGGCCCAATCGCCTTCTAAATCTGGCCCACGGGTTGTCCGGGAATCAGTGTGTTTTCACATGAATAGAATGTGTCCTTTTATTTAAAATGCATCTCTGGGTTATTTGTGGGGCCTGCCTGGTGTTTTTACATGAATAGAATGTGTGCTTTTATTTAAAATTCATCTCTGGGTTATTTGTGGGGCCTGCCTGGTGTTTTTACATGAGTAGAATGACTGCTTTTATTTAAAATGCATCTCTGGTTATTTGTGGGGCATAGGAATTCGTTCTCCCCCCCCCCAAAAAAAAATAGTCTGGCCCCCCACAAAGTCTGAGGGACAGTGGGCAAACCTGCCCCCTGCTGAAAAAGTTTGCTGACGCCTGTTCTTAGATGACCAGGTGTAATTCAGTGACGTTGTGTCATAATAACACAAACAATGCTTTTTTTGTGACAGTATTCACCAGTACAGAAAACAGTCGCCTCTTGTTTCTTGTCTATGGCAGCCATTTTGTGCTGGCACTCACAGCACTTGTATCAAGATACAAGTTCTGGAACCTCATTGTTGTATTATTTTTACCAAAGAAAAAGCACTGGGCACAAGAAACATCACACACCCCAGAATCCCTTGAGGGTCATCTTAGTCAAACCTTTCATTGGTGCAGAGATAGAATAGCTTGCAACAGACAGCTCTCCAGCCTCCATAGTCGAATTGCTCTTACCATCAAAATGTTTCTCATATCACTCAGCCAAAATCTGCAATCTTGCATCCTTTCAGAACACCCTATGCTTTTGCATTTCAAGACGTGGGGTTTCCATATTTTGAAGAGCAAAAAACAGGAGACATTTGCCAACTTCTACGTTTAACTATGGGTAGCTATGACAACGCTCTCCATGAAAAAGAGGACGTGTCCTGGAAAAAGAGGACATATGGCAACCCAGGCTGTGGTAGTAATATGGGAGCTCCCATGTGACCTTGTTTTGTTGTGCATTCATTCTGATTTGCTTGCAGGGAGATTACACAAAGCTGGCAAAAGCGTGGCATAAAATAGCACAAACAAATGCCAGGGAGTAAGGATGCAATCCCAACCCTGTTTACTTGGGAGTAAAACCCATTGAAATCAATTGGGCTTACTTCTGAGTAAACATGGAATAAGGTTGTAAGTCATTCACTCAGATGAGGTTTAGTAGGATATAATACAGTCATAAAGAAGGACCATAAAGAAGGCTGATCGCTGAAGAATTGATGCTTTTGAATTATGGTGCTGGAGGAGACTCTTGAGAGTCCCATGGACTGCAAGAAGATCAAACCTCTCCATTCTGAAGGAAATCAGCCCTGAGTGAGTGCTCACTGGAAGGACAGATCCTGAAGCTGAGGCTCCAATACTTTGGCCACCTCATGAGAAGAGAAGACTCCCTGGAAAAGACCCTGATGTTGGGAAAGATGGAGGGCACAAGGAAAAGGGGAAGACAGAGGACGAGATGGTTGGACAGTGTTCTCGAAGCTACAAACATGAGTTTGACCAAACTGTGGGAGGCAGTGGAAGACAGGAGTGCCTGGCGTGCTCTGGTCCATGGGGTCACGAAGAGTCGGACATGACTAAACGACTAAACAACAACAAGAACAATACAGTCAAACCTTGGTTCCCGAACAGCTCCTTTTTGGAAAGTTTCGGCTCCCGGACGCCAAAACCCCGGAAGTAAATGCTCTGGTTTTCGAACATTTTTTGGAAGCTGAACATCCGACATGGCTTCTGCTTGAGTGCAGGAAGCTCTTGCAACCACGGCTCGGTTGTAAAATGTTTCAGAAGCCAAACAGGCTTCCGGAATGGATTACGTTCGACAACCGAGGTTTGACCGTACATGCATGTTGCTTCCCACCACCTAAAGATGGCCTGTAAAAACTTTATAGTTATTAATTGTCCTGGCCTGATAGCCACCTTTCAGCTTAATGAGCCATACTCTCCCTAGCTCTGCCACCTCTTCACCTTATATACTTAATCTCCCGAGCAAAGCGTTGTCAAGAGCCTGCTGAACCCGTCTGACTATAACGTCCGCCGTGCATCCAGCTCTGGCAGCGCTATCCTCAAAGAGTTCCAAAAGGCTAGCGAAGCATGACTTTCCTGTCCTGGATGGCAGAGCCTCACCCTAATCGGGCTGAGTGATGCCTTCGCCGGGTTCCACTTGCACTCCTTAATCTGTTAAAATACGTCCTAATACCTTCCCTACAGCTAACAGCAATGTGCAATTTTCAATGCTTAAGCTCTTTATTAAAGCAAGGCCCAAAAGGAACAAACATTAGAATTAGGGGGGGTAGGGATGAATAATTTGAGAAGTTCTGAAAACACTATGACAGATGTTTGTTCAGCTTTTTTAAAAAATACAACTAAAAGGTCGAGGCTATTGTTTCAGGCAAAGCACAGCCATCATTGTGGCTCAGATAATTTATTTGTACTTATTATAAGGGTTGTCAACGCTGTGCCCACGGGCACCAGTGTGCCTATCATTGCCTCTTGTGGCACCTACGACAAGGTCTCAGCAAATATTCCCTCAAAAAATGCATGGTGCTTGAGAGGCTGATCTTTCTGCTCAGTTCCTGTTCCTGTTGTCTCAGCCTCTTCTGCACTGAACACTCCCATGTTTCATTGGATGCCAGGATTGGACATCACCATGTCCGTGACTAATATAAGTCACTTTTCCTCACTATGGGGGATGGGCACACCCACAACATCTAGAGCAGGCATAGGTAAACTCAGCCCTCCAGCTGTTTTGGGACTACAACTCCCATCATCCCTAGCTAACAGGACCAGTGGTCAGGGATGACGGGAATTGTAGTCCCAAAACAGCTGGAGAGCCGAGTTTGCCTATGCCTGATCTAGAGGACCACAGGTCCCCGACCCTTGGGGGTAGTGATGTTGTTGTTATTGTTGTTGTTGTTGTTGTTGTTGTTGTTGTTGTTGTTCTTCTTCTTCTTCTTCTTCTTCTTCTTCTTCTTCTTCTTCTTCTTCTTCTTCTTCTTCTTCTTCTTCTTGTCATCTGCCCAAATATTCAGAAAGGGACGACATGTCAGAACCAGTACTTTTTTTTCTAAAAAAAAATGTTTAGGGGTATTCTCATTTTGACTCAAGAAAATCACCGGGAAAGGAAATGAAGCTGCCATCAGAGGTGGTAACAACGAAATTGACCAATCACTGTGCTAGATTCCAACTCCTACTTCACACATTAAACGCTCGCTTTTGTCTGAGACTCAGGAAACACTGTGACAGGAAATGAGGCCGCCATTGGGGCTAGCAATGGAACCGACGATTCACCATGCTATTTTTTTTAAAATTTAGTTTCTTCTCCCATTAGATTCACAAAATGTTTAGCGGTATGCGTACCCCCGCGTGCGATCTTTGCTGTCTTGTTTTGCTGTTTCTTCAGCTTGGAAACTTCCTTGCGTAGAGCAATTTAGAAAGTAGAAAACTAAAAGTGGAATGAAACTTGACATGTAGCAAATCACCACACACTTGCACAAAGCCCCAATTCTCCAAAACAAAGTTCAGAATTCTCCATCAAGCATTGCTCCAATGACAATTTTTATTGAGATGTGGCCCTGTGGGTTCATAAAATCCTCTCTGGAGGATTAAAAAAAAGAAAGCGAGATACAAATTTAACAGATTAGCTTTTACCAATAGACACCTGTTTAAAAGTCCCAAGTGTGGGGCTTGAGTTAGTTGCTTTCCACCCCCTCCTTCCCCTCTCCAGAAGGGACTATGATGCCAAGAGGTCACAGGTGAAATTAGTCTGAGGTTGACTGACCTATTCCCACACCTGCCCTGGGGAAGTGACAAGTGAGCAGGTGACTATCAGTATGTCACTCCCCCCCTCACCTTGTTGAGGAGGCACCAAACAGAAGTATTATAAACTCAGGGAACTACATGGCTGCCCTCCCACGAGTATGCGAGGAGCCAGGTGTATCCTTAGAGCATTTGAAAGGAGCTATCGTCCACCATACGTTCCCAATGGCCTGCCCAGGAAAAGACCTCGTGAGTACTTTTTGACTCAGCTTATTCAAGCTACAGGACTAAGAGATTGCCTATATGCCTGTTTTTGCAGCATTCAGGAGGGCGTACGTCTGCATGCCTTGTTGGCAAAAATGTTAAAGCCTTTCGCTTTTCCACCAAACGGGAGAGAGAGGAGCTACTAATGGCTGCGAAAACTCTTTTCTCTTATCTTTTCACCTTGTCTTTACTTTTTACTTCTCCCTCCTTCAGACATATTGTAATAAGCGGGAGTCTTTTTGCTTCAGATTTAAATTCTGGAGAACTCTGGGTGACATATTATTCTTTTTAAAAGTTTGGTTTTTGGGGGGAGGGAGATGAGCAAGGAGATTTGGGGGTGAAATGGAGACCAAAGTTCAAAGCTCTTGCCTTGGTTCTATTTGAGACGTCTGAAAATGAGCACTGTATTTTAAGAGCACTGTATTTGTTGTGACCACTTCCATGATACCTTACAGTAACAATTTCATGGTATGTTACAAAGGCTACGCTGACCCTTGTCTGTATCCTGCCTGGTTAGGTTAGTTGGAATGAGTGAAAGGGCCTTTCTGAGTGTAACTCTCTTTCACAGAAAGTTCATTTGCTTTCTCTCTCTTTAACTTCATCCACCAGGTGAACACAGTTTTATGTTGTATCCAACTAACTCCTACTCAGAGTAGACCCATTGAAATAAGTGAACCCATGTTACTCATGCTCCTTAACTTCATCGGGCCTACTCTGATTAGGATTTACAATGGATACAACTGTTGCCCAGGTGAGCTTACTCGTTTTAATTATTTGCTATGATGCTTCTGGTTTTGGGCTTCTTATATTTGTAATTGTTTAATTCTTGGTTGTTACATTGTATTTTTGAACGTTGTTAGCTTCCTTGAGCACTGCTTTAGTAAAACAGGATAAAACTAAATAAATCAATGTTACCAATGCAGATCAAACAGTTATATGATGATGATGATACAGTGGTGCCTCGCAAGACGAAATTAATCCGTTCCGCGAGTCTCTTCGTCTAGCGGTTTTTTCGTCTTGTGAAGCGACCCTATTAGCGGCTTAGCGGATTAGTGCTATTAGCGGTTTAGCGGCTATTAAAGGCTTAGCGGCTATTAAAGGCTTAGCGGCTATTAAAGGCTTAGCGGATTAGCGGCTAAAAGGCTATTAGCGGCTTAGCGGCTTAGAAAAAGGGGGGAAGCGGAAAAAAATCGGAACACTCGCAAGACGTTTTCGTCTTGCAAAGCAAGCCCATAGGGAAAATCGTCTTGCGAAGCAGCTCAAAAACGGAAAACCCTTTCGTCTAGCGGGTTTTCCGTCTTGCGAGGCATTCGTCTTGCGGGGCACCACTGTACAAAAGAATTTGTGTATTGACATGCTGGCCTAGCAGACAGAGACATCATGGTTATATTTAAATGGACCTTAGTGTGTGGAGTTAATGAGTTGAACACAGAGAGAGGTTTTTCTGAGGAATACTTGCAGGTGGCCCTGAACATGGCGGGCAATTGCCCTCCTGAAATTGTGGGTCAGCAATGGGGCCTTCTCTTTGGAACAGTGATGTTGCTTGCTTGGTCTATGTGGCTACTGTAGGGCCAAACCCTGTAAACTGTGGCTAGCAGTGAAGGTACCAACCCTCTACACTGGTCTCTGCACTTGATTTATATAGATGCCATGTTAGCGCTGTCTCTGGGCACAAATCAGCCTTTATAATGTTAGTCAATCAAAAACATCCACAGATGTAGAGGAGAAGATCCCATTACATCAGACATAGGCAAACTTGACCCTCCAGATGTTTTGGGACTACAACTCCCATCATCCCTAGCTAACAGGACCAGTGGTCAGGGATGATGGGAGTTGTAGTCCCAAAACATCTGGAGGGCTGAGTTTGCCTATGCCTGCATTACATCCATAAAAGCTTGCAAAAGATCACACGGGGATATATGCTGTGGCACAGGGTGAGAGCATCAGATGTGGCACAGGGTGAGAGCATTAGCTGCCTCCTCTAGTGGGCCAATCTTTGTGCTTGGGAAGAGGGAAATCTCTCTACAACAGGGGTAGCCAATCTCATGTCCTCCGGTTGTTGCCGGTCTACAACCACCCTTCCCAGCCAACATGGTCAGGGATGATGGCAGCTGTATAGCCCAGCAGCAGCATCTCGAAGGCACCCTACTGTTTGCCCCTGCTCTACATAATGCAGCCATTGTGTGTATTTCCGTGTAGAGGCCTTTATTGATTTATCTGCCGGTGCCACGAATGGAGGGCTCCGTGTACAAAGGTTGTACACTCGCATAAAAAGCCAGAGTGATATTTAAGTCAAGTGGTCACTGGCTTGCACAAAATGTTTGATCCTGTTTTTCTTTTCCTCTGCTTCTCTACTTGAACCCCTTTCGTAGAAATGCAAAGCCAACTATTGAGCTTCAAAAGATGGAACTACTTAAAGCAGGAGATGTTCCTCTAATGGCTGCCTTCCATTTGCTATGTACTTCAGATGGTAACTTTCCTGGTCTCTTTGAAGGTTCTTCCTTCAATTAGAACAGAAGAGTTGTTTTTCTGTTAACCTTAGGGGGATGGCTTCCCCAAGCCCATACTCTTTTCTATGGCTTTCTTTCTTTTCTTAAAAAAACATCATTTTATTGCCAGGGAATATGAGGGTCTCTTTTCTTAACCATCGCGGCATATAGCTGCTGTTTCGCTGGGTCCCTCCTCCACTTCAGTCTTTTACAGTCCTCTTTTCAAAATTGAAGCTAGTGTCATTACCAATGATGTCTTGGTTGGAGGGAGGGCTAGGAAACTAAAGTAGCAGGTGATGGGAAGGATCTCAGCCCAAGATCCTAGAACATGGGTAGGCAAACTAAGGCCCAGGGGCTGGATCTGGCCCAATCGCCTTCTAAATCTGGCCTGCAGATGGTCCGGGAATCAGCATGTTTTTACATGAGTAGAATGTGTCCTTTTATTTAAAATCCATCTCTGGGTTATTTGTGGGGCATAGAAAGTCGTTCATTCCCCCCCTCCAAAATATAGTCCGGCCCCCCCACAAGGTCTGAGGGACAGTGGACCAGCCCCCTGCTGAAAAAGTTTGCTGACCCCTGCCCTAGAAAGCCACTACCAGAAAAGCACAATCAAAATTGGGGCCGGCCCAATACATTTTGGCACCTGAGGCCAACCACAAAATGGTGCCTTCCCGGTCACCAGGGAAGAAGGGGTGAATGAAGATCTATATCAGGAACAAGGGCAGATTAAAGAGTTACATCAGGCTCTGCTGCCCCTGTCGATCCAGCTGACTGAGGCGGTCACCTCAACTTGCCTCATGGGTGGGCCGGTCCTGATCCAAAAGGAACAGCTTCCCTGTGAAGAAAGGTTATCTTTGGGACATGTAAGTTTAAGTAGAAAGGCAGAAAAGCAAAGTGGGGATGTGACAAAAGTTTAGTAAATCTTGCATATTGTGGGGAAAGGGGATATACTGTGGACTGAAACTCTATGAGACTTTTTTCTGACACATACAGTGGATGCTTGGGTTGCGAATGTGATCCGTGCGGGATGCAAGTTTGCAACCTGCAGCAGCACGTCTGCGCATGCGTGTGTTGCGATTCGGCGTTTCTGCAAATGTGCAAAAAGCGATTTAGCGCTTTTGCACATGTGCGACCCCCGAAACCTGGAAGTAACCTGTTCCAGTACTTCTAGGTTTCGGCAGGCCTGTAACCTGAAAAATGCGACCTGAAGCATCTGTAACCCGAGGTAGGACTGTATAGGATTGTGCTGCTGGAGGATAAACAAATTGCCTCATCCCAAGAAACCTCTGCTTTATCAGACCCACCTACTGTCCTCCTTTCTCATGCACAAAAAAATGATTGTTTCTTTGCTTCCTTTTGGAGAGATGTTGGGAATGCGCTAGAGTTCTGTGGGATTCTTTGTATGCAGAAGGCACTGGGTTCAAGATGGTTCAGTTCCAGGTAGGGCTGGAAAAGATTCCAATCTGAAATCTTTTAGATCCACAGCCAGACAACACAGTTGGCATAAGGCAGCTTCCTGCTGCGTTCTGCCCTGACAGCAGAGTCGGGCTGAATTCCGTGGCGAGAAAACCAGACCTTGATCCAAAGGCAATGCACAAAGGCGTCATGTAGTTTTATCAGAAGGTGAGAGGAGACGGCCTCGAGGCAAAGTGTTTCCTCTTCAGAATCTAATGCCTACTTCGCTGCATCCACCTTTGGCACAAAATGGGAGATTTAAAAGTGGAGCACTTTAAAAACAACACAACTTATTGTTCTGGGTGACTGATAGGATCATCACTGCGAAAGGCCAGAGCAGAGGCTATTTTCCTTAGGCTGGCTATTTCTTTACATAGCTGCTCCACTCCCAGCTTCTAAAGAGACACATTTAGTGTATCTCTATGTGTGTGTGCAATATATATACATATTTTATAAGTGTGGGTGTACATGGGCCTTTGCAGTTTTGCAGGCTAGATCTTCCTGGAGCAAGTGGGAAAATGTTAATATATTTCTGAAACTCTGCAGGTGTTGCAGTCATGCTGGACAAATAGGTGAATAGGCTGAGTATTTCCAAACGATTTATTCAGCTGATTAGAAGGGTCAGAGAACCTCATTTGTAAAGAAGCAATTGGGGGTCTTGATGTTACCTATGAAGGCCTCAGATGCTCAGTTGGGTCCTATGCTGGGCCATGGGTGTAGCCAGGGGCAGGCAGGGGGCAGGTCACCCCCCCATCAAGTACCGTATTTTTCACTCTATAAGACGCACTTTTTCCCTCCTAAAAAGTAAGGGGAAATGTGTGTGCATCTTATGGAGCGAATGCAGGCTGCGCAGCTATCCCAGAAGCCAGAACAGGGAGAGGGATCGCTACGCAGTGCTCCTCCTTGCTGTTCTAGCTTCTGGCTTAGCCCCTCTGTCCTTTTCCCCACTTCCCGGAAAAGCCCCCAAGAGCCGCGCTCCCTTTAAAGAGCATGCAGCTCTTGCTGGCTTTTGCAGGAGGTGAAGGGAAAGAGTGCACAGCTTTTCCCCGAGGTGGGGAGGTGGGGGCTTTTCTCCGAGGAGGGAGAAGGGCAGCCAGTCAGTGACAGGCTGCCCTTCTCCCTCCTCAGGGAAAAGCCTGCAAGTGCCGCACACATGCCCCCTTTAAATATTTTTTTTTCTTGCATCCCCCCTCTAAAAACTAGGTGCGTCTTATGGTCAGGTGTGTCTTGCGGGGCGAAAAATACGGCAAATAAAAAAATACTTAACTAACTGAGGTTCTGCCCCTCCTAACATGAAGCTGCTCCCCCCCCAACATAAATCCATGTGCTGGGCTTGATTAGACCTGCAGGCCAGAAATTGTCCCTTTCTCCCACCCCAACATACACTTTAACAGGTGTCTGACATGCAGAAACCAAGAGGCTGGCACTTTTCCCATGCCAGAAAAACTTCCTCCCACCTCCAAGCCAGTCTGTTCCAAAAAGCTATAGCATTGGGGGGGTGGGGGGCTGCCTCTCCTGGTTCTATTTATACATCCTGTGGGGTCAGGGCTCATTTCCCAGCCCACATTCTGAACACAGGGATTCCCACTTTTCTCTCCAAAAGTACTTTTTTCTTTTCCTAAACAAATTAAGCCCAGCTGTTCACTTATCAACCCTTTAGTAGCATTTCACAAAGGCAGGTTCTTGCTGATCCTGCAATGAAGTAGAGCACGGCTTTCCAAACTGTATGCCATGACATATTAGTGTGTCGGCTGCAGTGTGCAGTTGTGTTGTGAGAACCCTCCCGACGCTCCTTCCAGGGCCGGAAAGGGGTTCGTTTAACCTCTGGTTTGCTAGTAAAACTGAATTACCGTGTCACGAAATGATGCATGTCTGAAAACGTGTGTCACCAACACTGAAAAGTTTGGAAAGCTCTGAAGTAGAGCATCAAAAGTGGCTGATTCTTGAAGAGGGAAACTCCAGTTGCTTCTCTTGTTGGTGGAGTTGCCTGTCTGTGGTCGGTATGGACAATGTAGGCCCTGCTTTGGAAGTGCTGTGTACAGCATTCTCAGACCCTCCAAGTGTCCCTACTTTCCAGGGACAGTCCTGGTTTCTGATTTCATCCCAGAATGTCCCGCTTTTCCTTGTTGTTTAGTCATTTAGTCGTGTCTGACTCTTCGTGACCCCATGGACCAGAGCACGCCAGGCACGCCTGTCTTCCACTGCCTCCCGCAGTTTGGTCAAACTCATGCTGGTAGCTTCGAGAACACTATCCAACCATCTCGTCCTCTGCCGCACCCTTCTCCTTGTGCCCTCCATCTTTCCCAACATCAGTGTCTTTTCCAGGGAGTCTTCTCTTCAAAGAGAAGGCCAAAGTACAAAGTACTTCCCTTCCCCTGCCCCTCCAAGTGCCTCTCCAGCTGGCAATAATACGGAAAGGATGGGGAGGCAACTCAGAGCAACAAAGCAAGCAGAAAGGTGACGTGTTAACAGTGCAGTATAAATCCACCACAAATGCACTGAACGCCCTCCCATTAGATGTCAAAGAGATAAACAATTACCTGACATTCAGTAGACATCTGAAGGCAGCCCTGTTCCATCTTTCCCACGCCAGGCACGCCTGTCTTCCACTGCCTCCCGCAGTTTGGTCAAACTCATGCTGGTAGCTTCGAGAACACTATCCAACCATCTCGTCCTCTGCCGCACCCTTCTCCTTGTGCCCTCCATCTTTCCCAACATCAGGGTCTTTCCCAGGGAGTCTTCTCTTCTCATGAGGTGGCCAAAGTATTGGAGCCTCAGATTCAGGATCTGTCCTTCCAGTGAGCACTCAGGGCTGATTTCCTTCAGAATGGAGAGGTTTGATCTTCTTGCAGTCCATGGGACTCTCAAGAGTCTCCTCCAGCACCAGAATTCAAAAGCATCAATTCTTCGGCAATCAGCCTTCTTTATGGTCCAGCTCTCACTTCCATACATCACTACTGGGAAAACCATAGCTTGAACTATACGGACCTTTGTTGGCATATTTGATCCTTTGTTGGCATATTTGATCACTTTTCCTTAGTACATCCCTATTTTTATTGGAGAAATGTTGGAGGCTTTGAAATTATCCAACCCCCAGATCTTCTGAAGGCACCCCTGTACAGTGGTACCTCAGGTTACAAACATTTTGGGTTACAGACTCTGCTAACCTGGAAGTAGTACCTCAGGTTAAGAACTTTACATCAGGATGAGAAGAGAAATTGCATGGCGGCAGTGGGAGGCCCCATTAGCTAAAGTGGTACCTCAGGTTAAGAATGGACCTCCAGAACAGTGGCAAGAGAAACTGATGAGTTATGCAGAACTGGCTAAATCGACATACCAACTGCAGGACATGGACAACTGTGACCTTAAGGAAGAATGGGAACTTTTTACAAATTACTTAGAAAGACAACAAAATGAATTGGACTCCTTGGCAGGTTTTGAATAAACATACACAAGTTTATTGGTTGATAACATGATAGATAGATAATGCAAGGATATGTATAATTTCATAACATGCAGAGAATAATATGTACAGAGAAATCAGAGAGAGGAACTGAGAGAAGTCCCTGGTGGGGGGGGGAAGGGGGGGAATAATGTATGTGATTATATGGTCTGATAATTTATTATGTGGAAATTGTTTAATAAAAAATATTTTTTTAAAAAAAGTGGACCTCCGGAACGAATTAAGTTAGTAACCAGAGGTACCACTGTATAGGGAAGGTTTTTTTATGTTTAATGTTTTATTATGTTTTCATATATGTTGGAAGCTGCCTGGAGTGGCTGGGGCAACCCAGATGGGTGGAGTATAAATAGAAAATGATGATGGAATAGGACGTCCCGCTGTGGGTGAAACCTCAGTGCCTAGGACTTGCCGATCGTATGGTCGGCGGTTCGAATCCCCGCGACGGGGTGAGCTCCCGTTGTTTGGTCCCAGCTCCTGCCCACCTAGCAGTTTGAAAGCACCCTTAAGTGCAAGTAGATAAATAGGTACCGCTTTATAGCGGGAAGGTAAACGGTGTTTCCATGTACTGCACTGGTGCTGGCTCGCCAGTTGCAGCTTCGTCACGCTGGCCACGTGACCCGGAAGTGTCTTCGGATGGTGCCGGCTCACGGCCTCTAGAGCAAGATGAGCACGCAACCCTAGAGTCAGACACGACTGGCCCGTACGGGCAGGGGTACCTTTGCCTTTACTTATTTTCATCAGAGAAATGTTGGAGGGTATGCCTGGGATTGTGCTGCTTTAGAATGCAGGTGGGGAATTGTTCATCTGAATGCTTCTGGATGGCAAAGGAAACAAGGGAGAAAGCTGAGATAGACTCCTTCTCCCTGATGGACTAGGTTTCTATGCATAGCAATGGTGACTACCCTGTGGCCCAACCACTACAGGATGACTCCAGTTCCCAGTAGCCCTAGCCAATATAGCCAAGAGTCAGGGATGATGGGAGTTGTAGTCCAAAAACATCTGGCTGAGCACAGATTTCCTGCTCCTGATGCATAGGAACTTCAGAAAACACCTGTTTGGTAAAAACACAGCAGAAACTGTATTGCATGTCATTTCAGAAATTGATCCTAAGACCAAACCTGCAAAGTGAATAGGGGTTATACAGCAGTAAGGGAAATTTGCATGCACCCAGGAGAAGTACCTAAAATATATTGGTTTGTAGCCAATGCTACTCCTACTCAGAGTAGACCCATTTAAATTAATTGGCGTGACTATTTTAGGATTATTAATTAGGTCTTCCCTGAGTAGGATTTGCATTGGAAACAATCCTATGTATTCTGATCCTGGCAAAAAAAAATTGGACTAAATATTCTGGATCAGATGAACAGTCTGTTCCTAAGTCTGTCCCTCTTACTTAAAAGTATGCATGTTTAAAATGGCAATGGTAATTTATTTAACTGTGTTGCTTCATATGCATTTTACGCTGCCATAGTGCATACCGACACAATGTTTTTCTTCCGGGATCATACAAAGTGCAATAAGAATAATGTTAGGACAGGAAATGGGCAAAACGTTCAGTGCTACTAAATGCAATGCTATAACTACATGATATGCCTTAAGGACATAAGCTAGGAAGCATAGTTGTATTATATTTCATTGTTGAGATTTGGGTAAACAAACATAGGTGTGGGAGTGTGTGTGTGTTTGTGTGTGTGTGGTACAGGCGATGGTGTAAGAAACCACAATGGGTAAACATGCCACATTTGTTCTGAGATTTGAAAAATAAACTTGTCCTTGGCTTTCCTTCTTTATTCTCCTCTGCTGGCTTCTGCACAATCAGTGCTTTTCAAACATTTTTCCCCCTCAAGAGAACAAGAAACTTTCCCCCACACACCCACCCTTCAAAGATCAATCTGTCCAATATTCTAGTAACAAGAGTATGCAGTTGTGGTTCGAGGACCCGACCCCCGTGAAGTGAAATGAAGACACAAGGACACATGATATAAGGTTGATGGGCTAGAAAAGGCCACAACTTTATTGATTACAGCAATGAAAAGGTATTGGCTTAGGCATTGGATCGAAACAAGTGGGTTTATTCACCAGTAGGTGGAGCCTGTTGATGCTAATCCAACTATAGGCTCACCCCTGCTGTCACCGAGGGTCGTGCCATGGCCTCCCGCCAAGCAGGTATCGGACAGAATACACGACCCCCAGATTCCTTTAACGGAATACCCCTAAAAATTGAAGGCATAGGCGATGGCCACACCTAGCACTTCGACACACCACAACACATTATTCCAATGCCTAACCTACCCACCAATACCACAAAAGTTGTGACGATTGCTACGAGGTAGGCGAAAAAACCAAAAAGCCAAATGCCAAATGGAAAAACTCCTACCAGGCCCCCCGGGCAACCAGGGCGACCAACCTAAGGTCCATAGCAAGGCCAATGACCTAAGCCCTAACCAAAAGGGAGTGGAGGGTGGGTGACTCACGAGGGGACGACGATGAGGAATGAGGCCAGGGAGAGGCTGGCGCTGCAGCAAAAGGCTGCTGAACACGCCCCCTCTGCGGCACCTGGTTGGGTGGCCACGGGGGGGGGGGGGCGTGAGCGCCAGCCAGGTGAGCTGGAGGCAGGGGGCCACGCCCCCTGCTGGGCGGTGCTCGGGCTCCCGCCCACAACCACTCCCCTCTCTTTCAGGGAGGAGAGTCTTTCACACAGCAATACAATTCAGGACAGTTTTATCCATGTCTACTCGGAAGTTAGCCCTATTGACTTCAGTGGGACTTAAAGGGAAGTGTGTACAAGACTGAAACCTTAGAGCTGCTAGGATATTGGCCTTAAAAGTGTATGTAAGGCCAGGTTATCAATCATTCTGAAATGCGGGCTATACAGTGCCAAAAAAGCTCTCTGCTAGCAGCCTATTGTGGTCAGTTTTGTGGGGCTTAATCACTTAGATGGTTAGTGGATGTAACGTTCCGCCTTGTCATAAGAGACGGTTGCATTAGATAATCTTCGGATCCCTGCCAGTTCTCTGAATTTTGCCGTGCAATTGAATGCTTCGTAAAGTAGTCATCCGACTGCTTCCCCCACTAGCGAGGCAAACAGTTATTATTATTATTATTATTATTATTATTATTATTATTATTATTATGGAACACAACCAGTGCTTTTTTCAGGGGGTATTCAAGGGCATGCAGTACCGGCACCTCTTTTGGTTGTTGTTTAAAAGTGTGGCACTTAATGTAACAATTTCACGGTGAGTGCCGGCACCTATTTTTCTAGGGAAAAAGCACTAAACAGAACCATCCTTTGACATTCACACATCTACAAATTTTGCAGCGCCGTTCTCCAGCCAAGTATTGCGTACCAAGATGCACATACAGTGGTACCTCGGGTTAAGTACTTAATTCGTTCTGGAGGTCCGTTCTTAACCTGAAACAGTCCTTAACCTGAAGCACCACTTTAACTAATGGGGCCTTCTGCTGCCGCCGCGCCACCAGAGCACGATTTCTGTTCTCATCCTGAAGCAATGTTCTTAACCCGAGGTACTATTTCTGGGTTAGTGGAGTCTGTAACCTGAAGGGTCTGTAAACTGAAGCGTATGCAACCCGAGGTATCACTGTATTAGGGTAAAATATATCTGTGAAAATGGAAAAGCATTTGAGTTGTGTAAGTTTAGAGGAAAAGCATTTGAGTTGTGTAAGTTTCCCCCCCCAAAAAAAATCTAGCCTCCGCTGCAATAGATAACGGGGCTCTTTAAAAGTGTTCCTTTAGTACAAATACAAGCACAACAACCGGGGCCCGATTTAGGTTTGATGAGGCCCTAAGCTACTAAAGGTAATGCAGCCCTTTATATGTCTAGCTGTCCTTTGTCAACAGCAAATTGTTGCTTTTTCTGTGTTGAATATATGCTATATAGTAATTTATGGATCTAATAGGTATCTAAAGCCATTTGCTCAGAACAAAATATGTATTTTATCAAAGTAATTGTTGAACTGAAATACAATTAAGAAGTATATTAATAGTGAAATACATTAAGAAGAAGTACCATATTTTTCCATGTATAACACCCCCCCATGTATAAGATGCCCCATGTTTTTAGGGACACCAATTTAAGAAAATAGGGAGGAGATTGCCCCGTGTATAAGACGACACACAGTTTTTCACATATTTTTAAAGTAACAAAATACATGGAAAAGTATCAGTTACAGATAGTTAGCCGTGTTGGTCTGCCATAGTCAAAAAAAAAAAAAAAAAAATTCCTTCCAGTAGCACCTTAAAGACCAACTAAGTTAGTTCTTGGTATGAGCTTTCGTGTGCATGGGTATCTGAAGAAGTGTGCATGCACACGAAAGCTCATACCAAGAACTAACTTAGTTGGTCTTTAAGGTGCTACTGGAAGGATTTTTTTTTTTATTATGGAAAAGTATGGTATATTAATAGTGAAATACGGTAACTATTAAGCTCTAACTTTAAATGATTGGAGGGCCCATAACTTACATCATAGGAGCCTACGCAACACAAAACAAAACACTGTTGCTGTGTGTAGGTTTTATTTTACTTGTTTTTTATCTTATATTTTGGAAATGTACATCCAGTTTTTTTATCCCTTTAAATTTTTTTGGGCCCCCCAGGAGAGTGGGGTCCTAAGCTATAGCTTGTTTAGCTTATACAGTGGTACCTCAGGTTACACACGCTTCAGGTTACATATGCTTCAGGTTACAGACTCCGCTAACCCAGAAATAGTGCTTCAGGTTAAGAACTTTGCTTCAGGATGAGAACAGAAATCGTGCTCCGGCGGCGCGGCAGCAGCGGGAGGCCCCATTAGCTAAAGTGGTGCTTCAGGTTAAGAACAGTTTCAGGTTAAGAACGGACCTCCGGAACGAATTAAGTACTTAACCCGAGGTACCACTGTACAGAAATCCGGCACTGACAACAACCCTCAGACTCAGAAGAGCTCCCCTGTTCAAGAAAGGGTTAATCTTGCAGCCCTTCTCAAGAGACATCTGGCATGAGCTGTGGGTGTTGGCTGTGGCAGATCCCAGGTCTGTACCAGTCGCTACAAGGGAGCTGTCATGACTCTTGATTTATCCTCCCTCCCCTCTCTCCCCCCCCCCACCCGCCCGCCCCAATGTCGTGGGGTATGGGATGTTGAAACGGCTGCGGCTCTAACGAAAAATACGAAAAAACCATGACAATTATGATTTAGTATCTTGGGAGGCATGTTGCTGGCCTCTGTTCATAGCTGGCGAATGTACTGGAAGTGACTCCGTGTTTTCTGTTTTAAAAACACTTTAAACATAATTTGGGTATTCGGAACAGGAAAGGAAGGGGGTGGGTTGGCAGCACTGATAATTTTGCATATGTTCGTGCATGACGGGGTGTGTGTGTGTGTGTGGTGGCAGATGATTAAATCAAGGCATGTGCTGAAGCTCGGGCAGACTGTAGATAATCTGGGAGTGAAGAACAGGCAAGGGAGAATCTGTCAATTTTGGTTTCCCCCAGTTTCCCTTTCTTCCACTCTTGTAAGTCCAGTTCTCCACAATTCCAAATCAGCCTGTGATTAAAAAAAATAGCACTTTGTGTGAATTTCTCCTAAGGTATACATTTTTATATGCAATTTTGCCTCATGTACACACTTTGCAAAACACCTTACCCTAAAATAATGCTTTTTTTGGTATGATAATTTCATCAATATAGGGTTTTTGTACACGACTGAAGAACTGCACTTCAAAATGGGGAGATTATTAACTTGCAAGGGATGTGTGTGTTTCTTTCTTTTTTTAATAAAATTTTTATTGGTTTTTCAACATTTATATAAACACAAACAATACACAATACAAACAAACAAGCACATAGACACACAAGTATAATTTCAAATCTTTTTTTTTCTTAAACCCTACTTCACTGACTTCCCCGTACCTCCCCTTTCTGCATTCCTATTTCCAAATTTATTTCAGCAAATCCTCCCCCTTAAATTTACTTTATTTTCCCTTGTTCTTCTCTTTTACTTAATCTTTTACAGCTGTAATCCCCTTTTTTCTATAACCTCAACATTTTAACACTCATTAATTTTACAATATTTCTTGAGATAAATTTTAAATTTCTTTCAGTCTTCTTCCGCCGTTTCTTTCCCCTGGTCTGCTGTGGTAGCATACATAAAAAAGGTCCTATCCTTCTTTGACACCAATTGGCCGACAATGCCCAAGAGGAAGGCTTCTGGTTTCTTGGGAAAAGTACATTTAAGTACCTTTTTCATTTCATTATATATCATTTCCCAGAAAGCCTTAATCTTCGGGCACGTCCACCAAAGGTGGTAAAAAGTACCAGGTGTGTGTTTCAGTTTGTATATTGCTTCGGGAAATACAAAGTGTTATGAATCGTGGTGTTTGTGTGCCTTGTTCCGTATTGAGTGTCTTCGCCAAAGCATAACTATTCTCCTTGTCTGTGGCTTGATGGTGACTAAATTATATTGCGCAGAAGCTGCTGTATGGAAAAGCGCATGAATCTGACATTTGAAGAGTTTGTAAGTAAACCATTTTTAACTTACCAAACGTGTGGTCTCTTTCTGTGCTAAGGAAGTGGGGAACTTTGGATGCAACTTGAAAGAGGATATTTTAAAGATTTAACAGCCTATATTTCCACACTTTGCTGCATGTTTTGTGATTTCAAATCTCTTCCAGAGGTTCTCTCACCAAAGAGTCCTTGCCCCATACCTGGATCCAGGCATCCAGGGAATTCTCTTTTTATTTTACCTTTGTATATTTTCTTCTTTTAACCAAATGAAGCAAGACAAAGTTTTCCTCCCTCAACCTACAGGGACCTTCCACTGGCTCAGACTCCTACAACTCTCAACACCTACCTTCTAGGGTTGTTGTATTCATGTGCTTCAGAATGGGGCTGAAGCAGAGAGAAAGTGGCTTAGCTTAGCAAACTAAGGGGGGGAAATTGCACTTTCTAAACAGGAAGCTGCTGCTGATTCTGTATGAGTATACCGGCATGATATTAGAGTGTGTGTTTATCACATTGATATTTTAGGGACATGGGTGGCGCTGTGGGTTAAACCACTAAGCCTAGGATTTGCTGATCAGAAGGTTGGCGGTTCGAATCCCCACGGTGGGGTGAGCTCCTGTTGCTCGGTCCCAGCTCCTGCCAACCTAGCAGTTCGAAAGCACAAAGTGCAAGTAGATAAATAGGTACCACTCCAGCGGGAAGGTAAACGGAATTTCCATGAGCTGCTCTGGTTCGCCAGAAGCGGCTTAGTCCTGCTGGCCACATGACCCGGAAGCTGTACGCCGGCTCCCTCGGCCAATAAAGCGAGATGAGCGCCGCAACCCCAGAGTCAGTCACGACTGGACCTAATGGTCAGGGGCCCCTTTACCTTTACCTTTTATACTGCATTTTTAAGTGCATACCACTTCTTTTTAAAGTAATCTGTGAGGTGCCCTTAGAATGATGGTGCTTTGGTTTGTTTGTTTGTTGAACAACAGAGGAGAAAAAATATTTTGGTATTCCAATAAATTCCTTTCTCAGAGTCCTCCTCTGCCTTTAGAACAAAGGAGAGTGAAAATTCTCTAGACTGCTGAAAATTTAATGCAAAAAAAAAAGCAACCGTAATGTTTATCTGCTCCTGCTGCATAATACTGAGCTGCAGTATTACTGATTTCTGAATACATCCCCTTCTGCTGCTTAAGTTCTGGCAGGTTTGCCTCCTACCTTAGGTCACATCTGCACCATACATGTAAAGCACTCGTGTACCACTTTAGCTGTCATAGCTCCCCCCCCCCCAAAAAATCCTGGAAACTGTGGTTTGTTAAGAGGGTTGAGAATTGTTACAAGACCCCTGTTCCCCCCACAGAACTACAAGTCCCACAGTGGTTTAACCATCAATCTATGCTGCTGCCTCATTCGGCTCCACCCCCTGCCTCCCCGCAAAGTCAGAATAATAATTATTATTATTTATACCCCGCCCATCTGGCTGGGTTTCCCCAGCCACTCTGGGCGGCTGCCAGCAGAACATTAAAAAAACCGATATAAGATCAAACATTAAAAACTTCCCTAAACAGGGCTGCCTTCAGATGTTTCCTAAAAGTCAGATAGTTTATTTCCTTGACATCTGATGGGAGGGTGTTCCACAGGGAGGGCGCCACTACCAAGAAGGCCCTCTGTCTGGTTCCCTGTAACCTCACTTCTTGCAGTGAGGGAACCACCAGAAGGCCCTTGGCGCTGGACCTCAGTGTCTGGGTTGAACGATGGGGGTGGAGACGCTCCTTCAGGTATACTGGGCCGAGGCCATTTAGGACTTTAAAGGTCAGCGCTAACACTTTGAATTGTGCTCGGAAACGTACTGGGAGCCAATGTAGGTCTTTCAGGACCAGTGTTATGTGGTCTTGGCGGCCGCTCCCAGTCACCAGTCTAGCTGCCACATTCTGGATTCATTGTAGTTTCCGGGTCACCTTCAAAGGTAGCCCCACGTAGAGCGCATTGCAGTAGTCCAAGTGGGAGATAACTAGAGCATGAACCACTTTGGCGAGACATCAATCCATGCTGCCGCCTCATTCAGCTCCAGCCCCTGGCTCCTCATAAAGTCGGAATGTTGCGTACATGACATTAGGACGTCACATCAGGCCGCCCACAGTGTTTTTGAGAAGTTGGTGCCTCTGCTCCCAACAATTGGGATTCAGAGACATATTGCCTCTGACAGCAGGCACAGAACTTAGCTGCTATGGCTGATAGCTACTGATACCCTTATTCTCCCGTGAATTTGTCTAGTCGTCTTTTAAATCCATCTCTGCTGGCAACCATCACGGCCTCTTCTGGGAGGGAATTCCACCGCCCAACTTTGCCCGGTGTGAAGAAGTCTTTTCCCTTGCCAGCCCTAAATCTCCCAACATTTGCAGAACAGTCATCGTGTTTTGTAGCAACAATGGCAGGATCCAACGGCATTTGCATTATAGCAACACCCAAACGATACTTGTGGGCATTTTCTTATGAAAGCCCGTGTGAGTTCAGGCAAGTCGGGACACTTGGAAGTCGCCTGGGGCCAAGGCACAGGTTTGGCTCTCTGCGTGTTAAAAAGAAGAAGGAAAAAAGTTACATGGTTTTAGTATAGACACATGAAACAGGAAATTAATAAAGCGATAAAGTGCAGAAGCTTGCAGAGCAGTGTGCCAGAAAATAATGTTCACGTACCCTTGCTGGCTTGGCATACTGTGTTTTTTTCCAAAAGCAAGCCACCATCCCTTTTCTCATATTAGATTCCTAGGTAACTACTTCCAACAATATCTGGCTACATTCAGAAAGCAAAGACTGGCGTCATTAGTATTTTTTTCTTTTCTTTTTTAGATCCCCCTTTTCCCATCTCTGGTATTTCCTGATCTGCAGATAGATGGTTTTCCATCTTCTGTAATCATGTTCCAGATGTTTGTGAATGAGCATGTCTGTCTTCCAATTGACTTCTCTTGAACCATTTTGCCAATAAGATCTGTAGAAGTTGGAGAAATAAGAAAGCTGGGAGTAGGGGTGGTTGAAGCTGTCAGTTTCGGTTCTTCTCAGTTTCTTTTTCCAACCTTAAGTTCAATTCTCCACATTAGTTTGCGATTATCATTATTTTTAGAAAAATCCTCATGAAAATTCACCAGCATTTTAGTACAAATTTCTGCTAATAAAGAGATACTTTTGTGTACAATTTCCCATCATATGCAAATACTTACAAAGCAATTTCCCCTAACATAATACATTTTTGTATGTTATTTTTTGGCTCACAAGTGCATTTTTAGTCCAGTCCAGTACATGCATTTTTGTACACATTACTTGGCGCTAGACAACTGCAGTGCAGAATTCAGATAAGTGCGAATTTCAAAGAATGGCTGTGTTTCAGTTTGTGAGTTGTTAGGAAGGTTACAAATTACATACGTAGGATTGTATTTAAATCACGTTGCTTTCCGTGGGAGATATTTGACTGCATGCTAAAAATGTCTGGTTGTCATCAGCCTTCTCTCGGGCTAGATTATATGCAAATTGCTTTATAATAGTTGTTGCCTTCACAATATGCCTGTGAGGTGGGCACATCATTCTGCACAAGACGGGCTTGAGTAATGAATCAAAGGCAGAGTCCAGTACATTTTTCACCACTAACACAAACTACAGGTTCAACCGTGACTCCAGCTGGGAAAGGAATTTGTCATCATACCAAATAGTCTTAAAATTGGTTTGGTAATACTGTATATGTCTTATGTGCTTTTCCCTGTAGACAGCTGTGGCGTAGACAATTCCTTGTGCTTTTTTCTTGTCAACAATTATTATATTATATATATATATTTGGTTTTACAAATTAAAATTTACATTCAAAATCATAAGTAATAAAAAAGTGAATAAACAAAGATTTACCTGAATCTCTGGGCTCCCCCCCCCACCTTTCCATGGGTTCCTTCGCTAGTCCTTTTCCGCTGCATATTTTTACTCACTCCAATTTTTAAGTATTCCATATATCCCTAGTTATTGTTACACTACAAGTGTTATTCAAATCCTGCTAAAGAGCTAAGCTGTTTACAGTGGTCTCCAAGGTAAATTATAAATTTTCCCCATTCTTTGTTAAAATTCTGGTCTTCCTGGTTTCCAATCTTCCCAGTCATTTTCGCCATCTCCACATAGTCCATCAGTTTGGTCTGCCATCCCTCTCTGGTGGGAACTTTGTCTTCCTTCCATCTCTGTGCTAAGAGTATCTGTGCAGCTGACATTGTGTACATAAACAGTCTTTTGTACTGGTATTTCTGCACCTATAATTCCTAATAAAAAAGCTTCCGGTTTTTAAACAAAAGTTATTTTAAACATTCCCCCCCCCCCGATTCATTATGTATCATTTCCCATAATTGTTTTACAGCCTTTACAACCTTACACTTCCACCACATATGGTAAAAGGTGCCTTCTTTTTCTTTACATTTCCAGCAAATATTTGAACTTGTCTTGTACATTTTTGCTATTTTTCTCGGAGTTAAGTGCCAGCGACCCTTGTCAACAGTTGTGGTGTGGGAAAAGTCAGTTACATGTGGAAGTGCGGGAGAAGGCATTCCTTATATTGAGTCAGGGGCGGAGGAAGGTGGGGGCAGTAGGGGTGGATCGCCCTGGGTGTCTTCCCTGAGGGGGGGTGACATTTGGTGCACCGCCCACCTGCGACTCCCAAGCCTACCCCGAGCCGTCGGGGGAAGGAGGGGGAGCTGTGCTGCTTTGCCAATGGCATTCCCCCCTTTCCCCCTTTGTTTTGGCAGCTGGGGGAGGCTTGGGAGTCGCAGCTGGGCGGCATCCTGAATGTCCGTCATCGGTGGCTTGTTCTGCCCCCGTGGGTGGCTCGCTCCACCTCTGGTTGCAGGGCGTCCGCGCCGCTCCATGCACCCTAGCAGCTATCCCGCACCTGGGAGGGCACCCTCTGTGCCCCACCCCCCTCGGGAGCATGCCTGCCCTGGACAGTGTGGGCATATGCTCCACCACTGTATCGAGTCAGACTGTTGGGCCATCTAGTTCAGTACTGTCTACACTGACAGGCAACAGCTCTTCTAGATTTCAGGCAAGTATCTCTCCTAACCCTACCTGGCAATATGGGAGATCGAAACTAGGACCTTCTACATGCCAAGCAGGTGCGCTGTCAATCTCTCTATGGCACATGCTTACAAAACTGGTTGAAATAATCTTGCCCTCTTCTTTATAAAGCCACCAAAATGTGGAGATGCGTATACATAGCTACATTGTTTAAACCATTAGAGAATAAGTTTGACTCAGTGAGATGTGTCTAGCCATCCACTGATCCTCTTCATTAATTTCTAATAACAATTGAGATATATATATATATATATATATATATATATATATATATATATTTGTGCCTGCAGTAGGTAAACACTACAATGCTTACATTTTCATCAGGATCTCAAAGTGGTTAAAGTCCCATGCTACTGGCTGCAGAAAAATCAACGGTAGATTAAATATATATTTGTGGAGTGAAGGTTCTGTGTGTTGTAACCGGAGTTTTTCCAAGAGACTATTCATTTAGGAGCAAGCTACATTGGATTTTTAAAGTATTGCCTTTTGTATGTGTTAATAAGTGCAAGGAGAACAGCAGGAGGGTAACAGCTAGAGTTAACAGTTCACAAACTTTAGCTTGGCATCTGCGCTGGTAGCAGCTGCTGTAGCCCTAGTGTCATAGAAGGTCCCGCTGCTTATACCTACTCTGAGCTCCCCTTTAAACATTTTTAAAAATTAAAAGATAGCTTTCTAGTCAGTGCTGGGCGGCTTGGTCTGGGAGCCATCATTCTGAAGTCCTTCAATGCCCCTGAAGTAGCACTGCTGCCGCAAAATGTTTCTGGCTGGAACCAGGGCAGGATTTAGGTTTGATGAGGCCCTAAGCTACTGAAGGCAATGGGGCCCTTTACATGTCCAGCTGTCCTTTGTCAACAACAAATTGTCACTGGTTTTTGTGTTGAATATATGCTATATGGTAATGTATAGTTTCCCCAGTAGTGATGTATGGAAGTGAGAGCTGGGCCATAAAGAAGGCTGATCACCGAAGAATTGGTGCTTTTGAATTATGGTGCTGGAGGAGACTCTTGAGAGTCCCATGGACTGCAAGAAGATCAAACCTGTCTATTCTGAAGGAAATCAGCCCTGAGTGCTCACTGGAAAGACAGATCGTGAAGCTGAGGCTCTAATACGTTGGCTACCTCATGAGAAGAGAAGACCCTGATGTTGGGAAAGATGGAGGGCACAAGGAGAAGGGGACGACAGAGGACGAGATGATTGGACAGTGTTCTCGAAGCTACCAGCATGAGTTTGACCAAGCTGCAGGAGGCAGTGGAAGACAGGAGTGCCTGGCGTGCTCTGGTCCATGGGGTCACGAAGAGTCAGACACGACTAAATGACTAAACAGCAACAGGCATGATCCATTCAAGGTCGGGGTGGCAAGAAGCCAACAGTTCTACTCGACTAGCTCCTTGAATATCCCTTGGTATCATTGTGGACCTGAGGCTGAACCAGACTGGAGGCCAATGGCATCCCTCTTGGGCTATGGCAGCTAGACAGCACTTGTTATTTTGCTACTCTTCTTTAATGCTGATGCTTAGGGTCCATCCAGTCCAGTGGGTAGTTCTTTTTGTGGGTTTATTCTGCAATAATGCTGCACTGACATAATAATAATAATAATAATAATAATAATAATAATAATAATAATAATAATTTATTATTTATACCCCGCCCATCTGGCTGAGTTTCCCCAGCCACTCTGGGCAGCTCCCAATCAAGTGTTAAAAACAGTACAGCGTTACATATTAAAAACTTCCCTGAACAGGGCTGCCTTCAGATGTCTTCTGAATGTCAGGTAATTGTTTATCTCTTGGACATCTAATGGGAGGGCGTTCAGTGCATTTGTGGTGGATTTATACTGCACTGTTAACACGTCACCTTTCTGCTTGCTTTGTTGCTCTGAGATGCCTCCCCATCCTTTCCGTATTATTGCCAGCTGGAGAGGCACTTGGAGGGGCAGGGGAAGGGAAATACTTTGTACTTTGGCCTTCTCTTTGAAGAGAAGACTCCCTGGAAAAGACCCTGATGTTGGGAAAGATGGAGGGCACAAGGAGAAGGGGATGACAGAGGACGAGATGGTTGGACCGTGTTCTCGAAGCTGCTGGCATGAGTTTGACCAAACTGCGGGAGGCAGTGGAAGACAGGAGTGCCTGGCGTGCTCTGGTCCATGGGGTCTTGAAGAGTCGGACAGGACTAAACGACTAAACAACAACAAATAGAAAGCTATAGATTGCTTGAGTAAAGAGAGGGGAAGGGGCACAAGTTATTTTATACACTTTTTTAAAAAACAACCCCCCAAAAACCCACATTGTAGCAATCAAGTGACAGGACAGATTTTGATCTCTAGGATCTTCCTGCATTTAATTGCATGCATGCTGGCCCAGCATGTCAAGACTCAAGGTAGGTTATACACCACCTTTCCCTGTGTAATTTTCCCACAGAGAAGATCAGCTTAGAAACCACAAGGCTTTAGCACGACTCAAAAAAGGAAAATAAACAAATCACAAGGGAGCATTTTGTAAGGAAGTGTGTGATTTAGAATGTTGCCTCACTTATTCTAATGCCTAGGAGGGTCACATGCCAGTGATGGGAGGGGCCAGAGGTGAAAGCAGGCGGAGCAATGAATGCAAATATTACCTCTGTGCAGTAGGCTAGTTTCTACACACACACACCCTTTCTATCCTCCATCCAAACAAGCAAGTGACATTATCAGAGTTCGAGAATGCGTTCCAGCCAATGCTGGATTTACGTATGAGCTAAACAAGCCATAGCTTAGGGCTCCACTCTCTTGGGGGCCCCAAAAAAATGTAAAGGAAAAAACCCTGGATGTACATTTCCAAAATATAACATAAAAAAACAAATAAAATAAAACCTACATACAGCAACAGTGCTTTGTGTTGTGTTGGCTCCTGTGATGGAAGTAATAGTCCCACCTGCTAGCCTGCTCCCTAAAATATCACTGGTTTGCTCATTTCTATATATAGGGTGCCTACATGCCACATGGACTGGTTGCATGCCAACATGTGCAAATGGCTTTAGATACCAATAGGTCCATACATCATTTTTTCCCAACGTCAGAGTCTTTTCCAGGGAGTCTTCTCTTCTAATGAGGTCGCCAAAGTATTGGAGCCTCAGCTTCAGGATCTGTGCTTCCAGTGAGCACTCAGGACTGATAGGTTTGATCTTCTTACAGTCCATGTGACTCTCAAGCTTTCTATAAAGGTAAAGGTAAAGGACCCCTGACAGTTAAGTCCAGTTGCAAATGACTCTGGGGTTGCGGTGCTCATCTCACTTTACTGGCCGAGGGAGCCGACATTTGTCTGTAGACAGTTTTTCCGGGTCATGATGTGGTCAGCATGACTAAGCCACTTCTGGCAAACCAGAGCAGCACATGGAAATGCCGTTTACCTTCCCGCCAGTGCTGTACCTATTTATCTACTTGCACTTTGAGGTGCTTTTGAACTGCTAGGTGGGCAGGAGCTGGGACCGAGCAACGGGAGCTTACCCCATCGTGGGATTCGAATTGCCGACCTTGCGATCAGCAAGTCCTAGGCTCTGTGGTTTAACCCAAAGCGCCACCCACGTCCTATATACTTACATGCACAATCACACCACCACCCTGCACAAATAAACACAAATAAATGTTGTATCTCTCTTCACACAAGTGCCCATTAATGAAGCCCTGACAGCCATTCAAAACAAATACAATCCCCCCGAATACATCCTGGACCTGACCAACCACTGCCTAACCAACACGTACTTCATCCACAATGGACAAAGATACAAACAGATAGAAGGAGCACCTATGGGATCACCCCTCTCACCGGTCATCGCAAATCTGTACATGGAACACTTTGAAACCAATGCTTTAGACAAGTCAGAACACAAACCCAAACTTTGGCTCAGATATGTTGACGACACCTTTGTAATTTGGCCACACGGGAAAGAAAAACTAGATAGCTTCCTCACACATCTCAACAGCCTACACCCCAAAATACAATTCACTATGGAAATAGAAGCCAACAACCAGCTTCCCTTCCTTGACGTCCTAATCTACAAAAAACCTGATGGCTCCCTAGGACACACTATCTACCGGAAAAAAACACACACCAACCGCTACTTACATGCTCAATCACACCACCACCCTGCACAAATAAACTCCGTAGCCAAGACCCTCATCTCCAGAACCAAACGCCTGGCTGACAAAGACCACTTGACAACTGAGTTACAGAATCTCTCAAATGTGTTAATCGCCAATGGATACCAGCAAAACAGGGTTACGAAGCTAATCCAAAAAGAAACACCCCCCAAAAACCAAGACACAGAAGAAAACAATGGCATGGCCCTCCTTCCTTATATCAAGGGCACTACAGATAAAATTAGCAAAATCCTCCATAAACACAATATCAAAACAGCCTTTTGCACCAACCAAAAAATAGCCAATATCCTCAGAAACCCCAAAGATAAAATCCAGTTGGAAAACCAAGGGGTCTATGAAATACCCTGCAAAGTCTGCCCAGCCACGTACATTGGACAAACAAACAGACGAATAAATGCACGTATCGCAGAACACAAGAATGCCGTCAAAAAAGAAGAAAAATCTTCCTCTCTTTTCCAACACATGAAAGAAACAGGACACGAAATTAATTTTGCAGATTCCAAATTGCTCTTTAACATGGAACATCACCACAAGAGAATAATCATGGAAGCCATCGAGATAGAGAAACACCCTCACAACATGAACAAGCGTGACGACACGTCCCGCCTACCAGACATCTGGAAATTAGCCCTCCCCACAAAAACCGACACCAGATCCAGAGGCACACAGAACGCCACCACCAATCAACCACACCAGACCCAAACCCAGACCCTCTCCACAGATAAATTACAGACACCATCCAGTAACCAAACCATAGTGGCACCTCCGGATGCTGCACCCCCCTGCAATCCCTACACAGATCTGGCTGGCACAGGGCACAAAACCACAGCTCGCCCCTATACACGAAGCCAAGCCAGAGCACAACTAAGTGCAGTACAGCCATCTTCCCAGAAAAACTCTTCACAAATTCAAGAGGTCAAGACACGAAGGCTTTAGCAACTAATCCACACCTAATGACCCACCTAAGTGGTACTCAGAATATCACTCAAGAAATCACTCAAGATATCCCTTAAGTAATTAAGGAACAAAAGAAGAAAAGAACACTAGCCTGGGAACTTCCCCTCTGCCCAGAACTTTTGAGGCAATACACCACACCCCTCTACAGTATTTATAGGAACTCAAACACTGAGATCCCGCTCTGTTCCAGTAACAAGAAGCCGAAAGCACCAGCCTGAAGATGACGAGTGAGACCTCGTCGAAACGTCGCCTAGACACCCCAACTTTTACACGGGAAGACACCCGAGGACACCAAAACCTGCATATATATATATATATATATAACATGGCAAGCCTGAATCACATTACATACATCTTGTCCCAGCATAGTTTTGTATTGTATATTGCATTCTGCCTTCTCTAGGGACAAACTCGCTGTCTATTCGCTTCATAAGCATTAAAAAAATTGAAGGGGGAAAAAGAAGTGAGATTCTGCAATAATTACACACTTAGGACTTGAGGCAAGTTTGGAATGGTTCTACTGCATAATTGGTAATTTTAATGCTCTGATGTTTTGCGTCCCTTTGTAGTTCTGATCTGTGCTTCAGCTCCAGCGTCTTAATTTGAGCAGGACCTCACTTTCTAAGCAAACCCTGACAGCATTTCATCGGAGACCCCTGGCGGGTGTTTAAGGCTAGAAGTGCGCATGATACGCAATATTGAGACTGTGCAGAAATTGGCAATGGTGGAGCGTACCTTTATTTGCTTTTCAGAAATCAATTGGAAGGACAAAGCTGAATTTTCCCCCCTTCTGTGGTTACCCGTCCCCATTTTTTTTGGAACAGCCATTGATTCCCCTGATTTCTTCCCTTCACAATCACTATGTTCTGCCTCCCTTGTTGGAGGCAGTACAGGGGTGTTGCATTCCTGATTGCTGCCCAGGGCGGCACAATTAAAAGTGTTGGTGCTGACCTTGAAAAGCCATAAATGGCCTCAGCCCAGTATACCTGAAGGAGCGTCTCCACCCCCATTGTCCAGCCCGGACACTGAGGTCCAGCTCCGAGGGCCTTCTGGCGGTTCCCTCCCTGCGAGAAGTGAGGTTGCAGGGAAGCAGGCAGAGGGTCTTCTCGGTGGTGGCGCCTGCCCTGTGGAACATCCTCCCACCAGATGTCAAGTAAATAAAAAACTATCTGACTTTTAAAAAAACATCTGAAAGTTGCCCTGTTTAGGGAAGTTTTTAATGTTTGAAGTTTTATTCTGTTTTCAGTCCTCTGTTGGGAGCTGCCCAGAGTGGCTGAGGAAACCCAGCCAGATGGGCGGGGTATAAATAAATATATATAATTATTAATTGTTATTATTATTACCACCCCCTAACTCACAGGGTTGTTATTGGGAATTTAAGATGGTGTGTGTGTGTGTGTGTGTGTGTGTGTGAGAGAGAGAGAGAGAGAGAGAGAGAGAGAGAGAGAGAGAGAGAGAGAACCATGGAGAGAACCATGTGCGTGAGAACCATGTGTGGGGTATAAATAATCAAAATATTATTATTATTATTATTATTATTATTATTATTATTATTATTATTATTAGCCTTTGAATCCAAGTTGATGGGAGGCACCAATGAGGAGAGGGCTGTTGTGTTCTTGCCTCAGATGTAGATTTTCCATACACATCCGGCCACTGTGTGGACAGGCTGCCAGACTAGATGGGCTTTTTGGCTGATGGACTAGATGGGCTTTTAAGGCGCCTTGCAATTAACAATTGCATTGCGGTTGCATGTACCCCCCTGTAACACTTGGAATTGCTTTGAGGTAGCACACAAACACCCCCACATCTTTGTTGGAAGCCGCCCAGATGGGCGGGGTACAAATAATAAATTATTATTATTATTATTATTATTATTATTATTATTATTATTATTATTAGGTCATGGTGGCCATTCTCATCCGCTTTCCTCCTAGCTGGGTGGTCTGTTGCCCAGCTGTGTGCTCTTTCCTCCCTTCTTCCCAAGAATGCAGATATTTTCACTGTCCAAAGGGCAGAGAGAGGGGAGAGCCAGGAACAGCCTGTGGATGGCCTCAGGTGAGCTGCTGAGCGATGGGCAGGGAGGTGTGTTGTTGTCGGAACGGTCTGATTGCCAGAACAGATTCGGCTCTTCCCAGCCTGCACCGTTAACTTGTGCAATCGTGCACATGTAAAGCAACTGCACTTTTTGTGATGCAATGATAAAATACAGCAAAGTGGGGGGTGGGGTTTTTTGGGGGGGAATTTTCACTAGAGAGGTTTTCTTTAAAATAGACAGGTAGAGAAAGTGTGTGTGTGTGTGTGTGTGTGTGTGTGTGTGTGTGTGTGTAAAATTATGCAGTCATCCCAATTCTGTGCAAAGATTAACTCTGTCACCTGTATCATTTTTTTTTTCAAATTAGAACAATTTGATGATTTTCTTGATTTGCCCATTTGCCCTTCTTTATGGTCCAGCTCTCACTTCCATACATCACTACTGGGAAAACCATAGCTTTAACTATATGGACCTTTGTTGGCAAGGTGATGTCTCTGCTTCCAACCTGAGGGGCTCATCTTCCAGCGTCATAACTTTTATATGCCTGTTGTCTTTGTCCATGGAGTTTTCTTGGCAGGGATACTGGAGTGGCTTGCCGGTTCCTGCTCAAGGTGGATCACGTTTGGTCAAAATTCTCCACTATGACCTGTCCATCTTGGGTGGCCCTGCACGGCATACTCATAGCTTCTCTGAGTTATTCAAGCCCCTTCGCCACGGCAAGGCAGTGATCCATGAAGGGGACCAGCAGAATATCCAAATTAATATTATTCCTTTGCTGCTGAATCAAGTGCAGTGAGGAAGTCACATAGCAAGTGGAGCTGTGGAAGGGAACCAATGGCCCGCCTGATGTTTTTGGACTCCCATCTGCCTCAGCCAGCATGGGCAACGATGAGGAATGCAGCCTAGACACATCTGGAGGACCACAGACTCTTCCAAGACCTCTTGAAATACAGACCCCTTCAGAAATCAACAAGTTCCGTCCGATTTTGCTCTGCTTGTTTCTAGTTGTTGCAGATCCTTGGCATTATCTTGCCTCTCGCTCATGGTAACCTTCAGCAGTGCAGAGCTGTGGTTAACACATTGTCCATCACCAAATGTTTACTCCCCAAGTGACAGCACGCCCATCTGGATTGCATGCAGTGTTTGATCTGAAGCGCCAGACGCAGCTCACTTTGGACCAGCAGTTCATAAGCAGGACATGAAATCTTAAATGCTCTTCTGATACCCCCAGCCTGCCTTCGGTAGCTTCTGCTTGAGAGAAACAAACCTTCTGTCTTCATAGCTGCGTCTCTACATGGCCATTGTCATACCCATTGTGACAATAAACAGTAGGGTGTCAGGCGAGAACCTGGGAGGCCAGGGTTCAAATCCCCATTCAGCCATAATAATAATAATAATAATAATAATAATAATAATAATAATAATAATTAATATGTATACCCCACCCTCCTCGGCCAGAGTCAGGCTCAGGGTGGCTAACACCAGTAAAATTACAATAAAAACATAATAGGGGGGAAAAACCAATTTAAAATACAGTGGTACCTCAGGTTACATACGCTTCAGTTTACATATGCTTCAGGCTACAGACTCCGCTAACCCAGAAATAGTACCTCGGGTTAAGAACATTGCTTCAGAATGAAAACAGAAATTGTGCTCCGGTGGCGCGGCGGCAGCGGGAGGCCCCATTAGCTAAAGTGGTGCTTCAGGTTAAGAATAATTTCAGGTTAAGAACGGACCTCTGGAACGAATTAAGTACTTAACCCGAGGTACCACTGTACAAGCTAAAATGCAGTTTAAAATGCAGCCTCATTTTAAAAGCAGCCCATAGATCAAAACCATAAGGGGAGGGAAACATAAGGGTCAGACTGAGTCCAAACCAAAGGCCAGGCGGAACAGCTCTGTCTTGCAGGCCCTGCGGAAAGATGTCAAGTCCTGCAGGGCCCTAGTCTCTTGTGACACAGCATTCCACCAAGTCAGGGCCAGTACTGAAAAGGCCCTGGCCCTAGTTGAGACCAATCTAACCACCTTGCGACTTGGGACCTCCAAAGGTCATAAACTCACTGGATGGCCAGGGGTCATAGTCACTATCTCTCAGACTAACCTACCTCACAGGGTTGTTGTGAGGATAAAATGATGACACGGAGAGCCACACATGCCACCTTGAGCTCTGGAAAGGGTGGTATATATATAATAATATAGTAATACATTAACAGGCAAGCTCCTGTCCTTGTTTTCATCCCAGGCTTCAAGCTGCAGCTCACATATCCAGCTTACAGAGTAACTCCCTGTTTCTTCAAATACATGAAATGAAATGAAAATAGAAATAACTGGGTGCAGGCTGACTTGCATGGTGCATAATTAATATAATAAGGCATGTTAAATGTAGCTAACAGGTTGGAAATGAGATTAATGTTCTCCCAGAACATTAATTTAGTGATTGCCAAGGAAATGGAGCTTCAGTTGCAGAAAGCGTGTATGTTCCTGAAGCCTTGAGATATGTGCTAGTCTACAGCCGTGTTTCCCAAGTTTTGGTACTTGAGGTAGACCTTGTTAGAGTTAGACTTCTGTGTGGAAATTGGAGACATGTTTGGTGCTTGCTTTTGAAGTTGAGCTGGACCATAAAGAAGGATGATCGCCGAAGAATTGATGCTTTTGAATTCTGGTGCTGGAGGAGACTCTTGAGAGTCCCATGGACTGCAAGAAGATCAAACCTATCCATTCTGAAGGAAATCAGCCCTGAGTGCTCACTGGAAGGACAGATCCTGAAGCTGAGGCTCCAATACTTTGGCCACCTCATGAGAAGAGAAGACTCCCTGGAAAAGACCCTGATGTTGGGAAAGATGGAGGGCAGAAGGAGAAGGGGACGACAGAGGACAATATGGTTGGACAGTGTTCTCGAAGCTACCAGCATGAGTTTGACCAAACTGCGGGAGGCAGTGGAAGACAGGAGGGCCTGACGTGCTCTGGTCCATGGGATCACGAAGAGTCCGACACAACTAAACGACTAAACAACAACAACTTTTAAATTACATAAGAATAGGAATGGGGAGAAATTATAAACAGGTCACATTTAAAGGCAAATCTACCTAATCACACTTTCTAAAAGACTTAGCAAACTAAGACCACAGCCATCCTTTCAAATTCACACTTTTCGGAACTTTGCAATGAAGTTCTAATATGAGAGAATTCCTCAATGCCAATACCCAAGCTTGGGACAAGAGAATTCCTCAATGCCAATACCCAAGCTCTCTCTCTTTGGTGAGAGAACCCCAGCAAAGATTTATATGCCCATTAAAGTGAGTTTCAAATGTCCCCTTTAAAAGTTTTTCCCCAAAGTTTTCCCCTTCCCTCAGCATAGGAAAAAGACCACACATCTGGTAAGTTAAAAAATGTTTTACTTACAAACTCTCCAAAGGTCAGATTCATGTGCTTCAGAAAGTTGCACAGGCAGTAAAACTTAGCTTAGTTACAAAGTGACAAAAGTTCCTAAATTATTGTTATAGGAATTCAAGAATGGCTGATGAGAACCATGCAGTTGAGTTGGAGTAACTATCTCAAACCTCTTCACATGCTGAGCTTCTCAGGTAGACTGAAGAGGAACAAATTGGCTTGATTACCTATTTCCTCCCAAGGGACATGACCTAGGCTAAAGCTGTCAAGATAGCTAACCCTATGGTATTAACCCCTTCATGCATTCATTAGACTTAAGGATTTTGGTTATATGACGCTGGTTATCCCACATTTGCAGAAAGTATGCATTTAAATGCAGTGTTTGTGAAAATAACATCTAAAATGCACGATGTAAGGGATAATTGTTTGCAAAAATGTATGTGTGTATCAGAACAAATTGCATACAAAATGAATGGGTCTATTAGAAGATCTTTGCACTAAAATGCTGATGAATAGTCATGAGGACTTTTTAAATTAAAAACAAAGGAAACTGATACAGAAATATTCAGAGGAGTAGTTTGGTAAGGGTGCTGGAGGTTGTTGAGAGACACACAAAGCCCCATTCCCTTCAAAGAGCTGCAATTCCCAGAATTCCCTGGGAAGAGAGATTGATGGTTAAACCCACTCTGGAAATTATAGTTCTGTGATGTGAATAGGGATCTCCAACAACTCTCAGCACCCTTAACAAATGACAGTTCCCAGGATTCTTTGGGGAAGCCATGTAAGTATCATACTGCTTTAAATATACAGTGGTACCTTGGGTTACAGACGCTTCAGGTTACAGACGCTTCAGGTTACAGACTCCGCTAACCCAGAAATAGTACCCCGGGTTAAGAACTTTGCTTCAGGATGAGAACAGAAATTGCGCAGCGGCAGCAGGAGGCCCCATTAGCTAAAGTGGTACCTTAAGTTAAGAAGAGTTTCAGGTTAAGAACGGACCTCCAGAACGAATTAAGTTCTTAACCCGAGGTACCACTGTATAGTGCAGCTAGGACCAGGTTTGCTCATCCCTATGTAAGAGTACGAACCCTGATTCAGAACGCTACTCTTCTGATTTCCTTTTGGAGGAGGAGGAGTAGAGAAGCCCTGAGGAATAGCTATTGCTGAGCACTAATATGCATGTAGTGCATGACATACACAGAGCTTGTATCATGTTTAGAGTTGACATTTTGCAGGTAACCATGCACTTTTCATAAACGCAAATGACTGTACTTATCTAAAGGAGAGGTCTTTAATTTTCTTTCTGGACTCCAGAGATTTGCACATAGGAGATCTATCACGCACGCACACACACACACACACACACACACACACACACACACACATTAAAAAATTGCAAGTGAGTTCTGTGTTGTTGTTTTTTACCTTATGTGTACCCTTCATTTTGGAAGGTCAGCATTTCACTTCAATTCAGATGCAGCCAGCAATTAGGGAAAATGCCTTGTACACACACAAAGTATGTTAACCCCTTAACAGTGGCTGTCTGAGACAAAAGTTGCAAGGATTACTAAATTTCAGAACTGGGGATGGCCAAATATCTCCATTCTGGTTTCTCGTTTTTCCAATGTTAAGTTCAGTTCTCCATGTTTCCACCTCAGTTTGAGATTCCCACTCCCCCAACATCCTTTTTTTGTATTTGGTGATATTTAATAGGTGGTATGCAGGAGTTTTTAACTGATTGCATTTGATAGTTGACATGCAATGGCATTAGGTACAGGCAACGACCCATTTGTGTGGGGGTTACGTTCCTGAGCCCCATGCATGTTGGTGGAGCATGCATAAGCCCGCTCTGCCCTATTATGTCCCATTCTGCCCCCTTTCCTGGCCACCTCCTGGTCACTATGATTAATGTGTGTGTGGTCATGCATCAATCAGTCATTGCCTGTATAAGACTGTCATTGTATTTAATATTGTTTGTGAACAACCCAGAAACCTTATTATTCAATAAATAAAATAATTAATATGACACTGTATTTAACCATAGGCCCGCAATAGTATTTTGCATTTAACAATTTCCAGAGAGATAGCCATGAGGACAGTTCATGCATCTAAACAAGTGGGCTCTAAACTGCGAAAGCTTATGTCAAAATAACTCTCTTAGTCTTTTAAGATGCCACAAGCCTTTTTATTATTTTTACAATTGTCAGTATTTGATAGCTGGCTCTTTGCAGTGCAACCCTATGTGTGTTTACTCAGGAGTTCGGTATTCTGCGGATATTTTGACCTCTGAAAATGCATAGTGCATACTTTATCTGTGAATATGGTGCTGCATATGATAGTCCTTTTAGACCTTACAACAAAGTGGTACCAAACAATAATACACTATTTTTTTTAAAAAAAGAAGAAACAGTAACAAAAAAGCATCTTCTCTCTCATGCTAACAAATTGTCTTTTGGTTTTATGGGGGAAAGAGAATTATTTTTTTAAAAAACAAACTGGCAGGTCTCACTTAAGATCTGAGATTGAGACAAACCTTTCTTAAGGCAGAAGAATCCCTTCATTAGGACAAGGGTTAGGACTTTTATCACAGACACTGAGTGAGGCAAACTTGCCTTTGTAGCCTCTAGGGCCTAAATGGAGCAGGTGTGCCTTTGCCACAGACCAAGGCATCTCTCTACAATGGATATCATTGTCTGCCTTCAATATTCCTCCCAAAACCTGGGTGTTTTTTAACAGATGAGGATGCTTAACAAAAACTCTGCTCTCTCACTGAAGTGGATTCCAGGCGGCAGAAGGGGAGGAGTTTATTTAAGACACACAGACAGACATCAAACACATGGGGGGGCACTTTACATCTGCTATTTCAAATGGGAGTAACTGGCAAACGGTGAATAAATTTCATCTGAATAGGAACATAGTGCAGGGCTGGTTTCCCCCCACAAAGATGTCCGCTTTTATTGGATTTTCAAAATGCAAGCGCAGAATTTTTTAAAATAAAAAATAAAAATACAACTCTCATTAAAATAAAGAACAGGAGATATGACTTGATCGTACCAGGTTGATTTATGAGGGCTAAGGAGCTTTGATTTTAAAATACAGTGGTACCTCAGGTTACAGATGCTTCAGGTTACAGACTCCGCTAACCCAGAAATAGTACCTCGGGTTAAGAACTTTACCTCAGGATGAGAACAGATATCGTGCAGTGGCAGCGGGAGGCCCCATTAGCTAAAGCAGTACCTCAGGTTAAGAACAGTTTCTTAAGGCAGAAGAATCCCTTAATTAGGACAAGGGTTAGGACGTTTATCACAGAACAGACCTCTGGAATGAATTAAGTTCGTAACCAGAGGTACCACTGTATATCAGTTTCCTTGTGGTACTGGAACTATATATTTAAGCTGCAAAAGGGGTTCAGAAGGGGGGCTGTATATGTGTGCATATGCGTAGGCCCATGCAACTGGGAGACACTTTGTCTATGAAATGATTATTAAACAAAGCTGTAAACCTAAGTGAAACTCCCAAGCAATCCATAGCTGGCTCATACCTCTGGTCTTTTAGCTGACACTGACAGCTCCCGAATGGGAGGAAAGGATATCTTCTGTTGCACATGCTTCCACCAAGTACCAAGTGGTACAATGAAAATAAATGTTCATTGCAAGTATTTTTGTGGGGGGAGATTTGCCCCTAATCAAGTGGATAAGGAACATTCGTGGAGTTGGCACTATGAAACTGTAAATATTCCCTCTGTGTGCGTGCGCTCGCTCGCTCTCTCTCTCTCTCTCTCTCTCTCTCTCTCTCTCTCTCCACCCACCCAAAAAGCTTGGATTTGCTTTGATCAGACAGATCACACAAACCTCAGCTTGGGAGAACTAATTAGTGGCCAGATTGCTGGACCTGGTCTGTAGAAACTGAGTTGATCCTTGGACCAATTCCAATCCCTCCGCCAAGCCTACCTCACAAGGTGGCTGAGGGGATGAAAGGGGGGGGGGGAACTATGGGATTTGCTTCCACAAGAGGCAGCGAGGGCAGCCAACTTGGATGGCTAAAGGAGGATTAGATGAATCCAGGAAGGATAAGGCTCTGTTCTACCTACCTTGTCAAAGACAAATGTTGCATCTGGCTGCCTGAAGGGACAATGCCTCCAGGGGTGAAGTCAAACCACTGCATTAGCAGCACCAAAGTGACGTCTCTGGGGCGCAAGCCTGGGCAATGAGCATGGAAGTCCTGGGCTTCCCAGATGACAAGACCCCCCCCCCCTGCTTTGGGGTCCAAAGCAAAGCAATAATAATAATAATAATAATAATATATTATTTATACCCCGCCCATCTGGCTGAGTTTCCCCAGCCACTCTGGGCAGCTCCCAATCGATTGTTAAAAACAATACAGCATTAAATATTAAAAACTTCCCTAAACAGGGCTGCCTTCAGATGTCTTTTAAAGATAAGATAGCTACTTATTTCCTTCACATCTGAAGGGAGGGCGTTCCACAGGGCAGGTGCCACTACCGAGAAGGACCCCTGTCTGGTTCCCTGTAACCTCACTTCTTGCAATGAGGGAACCACCAGAAGGCCCTCGGTGCTGGACCTCAGTGTCTGGGCTGAATGATGGGGGTGGAGACGCTCCTTCAGGTATACTGGACCGAGGCCGTTTAGGGCTTTAAAGGTCAACACCAACACTTTGAATTGTGCTCGGAAACGTACTGGGAGCCAATGTAGGTCTTTCAGGACCAGTGTTATGTGGTCTCGGCGGCCGCTCCCAGTCACCAGTCTAGCTGCCGCATTCTGGATTCGTTGTAGTTTCCAGGTCACCTTCAAAGGTAGCCCCACGTAGAGCGCATTACAGTAGTCCAAGTGGGAGATAACTAGAGCATGAACCACTTTGGCGAGACATCAATCCATGCTGCCGCCTCATTCAGCTCCAGCCCCTGGCTCCTCATAAAGTCGGAATGTTGCGTACATGACATTAGGACGTCACATTAGGACGTCACCTTCAAAGGTAGCCCTACGTAGAGCGCATTGCAGTAGTCCAAGCGGGAGATATCTAGACCGTGCACCACTCTGGTGAGACAGTCTGCAGGCAGGTAGGGTCTCAGCCTGTGTACCAGATGGAGCTGGTAGACAGCCGCCCTGGACACGGAATTAACCTGCACCTCCATGGACAGCTGTGTATGTTTGGCATCAGCCAAATATGTTTGGCATCAGCCTATCTTTGCTCTGGCCTCTTCATATCTCTTTGGGTTCTGGGAGACCAGAGAGGAGGGAAGCTGGTCACTGCAAGAGGGCGAGACAGCCTGGCAACTCTTCTCTGCCTCTTGGTCATTGTCCTCTACTTCTGCTGCTGATTCTGGACCTAAGGCTCTGGTGTCTTGCCTCTTGTTGCAATGCCCTCTTCATTTCTCTGCACGTGTTGGGAGACCGGGGGGGGGGGAGCTGGTTGCTGGAGGAGGGGGAGACCTCTTGGCTGCCTTATCCCTGGCCCCCCTACTCTCCAGCCTCTCCCTGGCCCCCCTACTCTCCAGCCTCTCTCCTGCCTCTGAGTCTGAACTGCTCTCTGCCACAGACTCTCCCAGCTCATTAAGTCTGGTTGCCTCTCCAGTTTCCAACACCACCTCCTCCCAATCTTTCTCCCTCTTCTCACTCATTGTCATCCAACCACCAGTCCCCAGGCTCTGAGTCTTCTTCCCTTGGGTGTTCCCCAGCTGGTGCCCCTCACCATTCCTCTACATCCAGCCTGTCCATGACAACTAGAGGGCTTGACTCAGGCAGCTCCATAGGTTCTTCAAGCACACCCACATTCCCTTTGTGATGGTTTCCAGTCCTTCTCCTCTTCCAGTAAGGCTCCCTTTAAGCCGACTCCTTCCCTAATCCAACTAGATGTGCTCCTGCCAGCCTCCAGTCACACCATTTTTTAAGCCCCCAGAGTGACAGGTAACAATGTGGCATTCTGTGCAGATCTTGGATGTCTGGGTTAGGTCACTCGTCTCTCTCTCTCTCTCTCTCTCTCTCTCTCTCTCTCTCTCTCTCTCTCTCTCTTTTAATGGTTTTCCAACCAGCCCCAACTTGCACGGTGGTGACACACATCTGCTGACTGGATGGATCGACGCATTAAGCTCCAGGCTGACTGGTGGGCCATGCTTGAAAGACTTCTGGCATGTGCTGGTGCCTGCATTTTTCACCCGTGACTGCCAGCATATGCTCGGCACAATCGAGACAGTGTTAGCATGCGGGTCTCGGGCAGCCTCCTACACATCTGGCACAAGCTGCCCGCCCTCCTTCCAGGTGAATCATCTCTCTCTCCCCCCTTCCTTCTCCTTCTTGGGGGGTGGCTCGCAGCCTTGTGGCATCTGCCGAGTGGCAGGAAGTGTCTGGATTCATCAGAGAGCGATTTTTATCTCCGCGTGCTTTCCCAATTTCCTCGTGCTGCATTCCGAGTGACAGGATGGAACCTGCCAGAGGGGAAAGGGGAGATTCTGCAATGATTAATATGCTATATAAGAGAATATCATACAATATACAACGGTCCCCAAACTGCCCCCCCCCCGCCCTGATTGTTTTTGTTTAGTCGTTTAGCCGTGTCCGACTCTTCGTGACCCCATGGACCAGAGCACGCCAGGCACTCCTGTCTTCCACTGTCTCCCGCAGTTTGGTCAGACTCATGTTTGTAGCTTCGAGAACACTGTCCAACCATCTCATCCTCTGTCGTCCCCTCAATCTTTCCCAACATCAGGGTCTTTTCCAGGGAGTCTTCTCTTCTCATGAGGTGGCCAAAGTATTGGAGCCTCAGATTCACGATCTGTCCTAGTGAGCACTCAGGGCTGATTTCCTTCAGAATGGAGAGGTTTGATCTTCTTGCAGTCCATGGGACTCCCAAGAGTCTCCTCCAGCACCATAATTCAAAGGCATCAATTCTTCGGCGATCAGCCTTCTTTATGGTCCAGCTCTCACTTCCATACATCACTACTGGGAAAACCATAGCTTTAACTATACGGACCTTTGTTGGCAATGTGATGTCTCTGCTTTTTAAGATGCTGTCTAGGTTTGTCATTGCTTTTTCCCCAAGAAGCAGGCGTCTTTTAATTTTGTGACTGCTGTCACTGTCCCGATTAGACCTCTTGAAAACTGTTGAGAGTCTTGGCAGACCACTTCATGATACCCCCATTTTAGCAACTGTACAGTGCTAGATGCTGTCATTCTGTTTTCATTGCACATGGTTCTCAAATGTGGGATATAGTGCTTTAGGAACATTAGGCATTATTGTGTGTGTTTGTTTGTTTGTTTGTTTGTTTGTTTGTTTGTTGCATTCATATCCCACCTTTTTTCTTCAAGGAGCACAAGGTGACATAGATAGTTCTCCCCCTCCTCATTTAATCCCCATAATAACCCAATGAGAGTGTTAAGCTAGGCTAAGAGGCAGTGACTGGTTCTAGGTCTCCCAGTGAATTTTCATATGTAATTTTGTCTACTATGTAAAGCTCCCCCCCCCCACAATAAAATATAATGTATTTTGAACAAGTCTTCCTCCCAGGTGTGCCAGAGAAGAGGAGGGAATGCAGCCCTTTAAAAACACAAATTGCACTATTCATTTAAAAATCACAATACTTTGGGGGTTCTTTGAATTTCTAGTCAGCGCTGGGCAATCCCCACTTGTCTACGCAAACATAATTGCTGCACATTTGGAAAAAGTTGCTTGCTTTTCTGTTGTCTGTTCATTTGGACACCTCTCAAGATATCAGAATGAATTTTTGCATGAAATCAAGAAACAGGTTTTTGACTGTGTTTGGATACAACTGGAGGCCACTTTGAATGAAAATGTCAGACTGAGCCTTTCAAAACAGTATCAATTTCAACCATAGGCTGAGAGGAAGTGGTGTATTGGAAACTCAGAGAATCACAGCTCCTGTTTGTTGGCTTGTTGGTTGGTTGGTTGGTTGGTTGGTTGGTTTTAAGAGCAGGAGCAATGAAGCCATCTGTCCAGGGCACTAGTGTGACGGACAGACCTTCCCTACTCTAGCAAGCAGATGAGGTGATAACGAGGCTTTCAAGTGTTTGTAACAGATAAGCATAGAGGAAGTTGGATAAAGAAGAACATAATGAAAGCAGAGATGATGGGATTCCTACTGCATGCTGGCAATTGAGATGGTAATGCATCTTAATGGAATCATTTACATTTCTAATTGAAAGCTTAATGTTGCATCTCAGATAGCTGAAGACTTCTGGTTAGGGTTCAGCGCATTTTACAAATTGAATGTAGGCAATCAGAAGTCAGCACTGCTGAATTCAGTGGTGCTTACTGCAAGGAAAGCTATGGATCGCACTCATGCTTATCCTAAGACGCTGGGAATTATGCGGTATACTGCTGCTGTCTGGTTTGTGTGCAAATTAATGCATCAAATACAGCTTCCTGTGTTTTTGGACTTTCCTGGGGTATGGATCTGGGGGTAGTTATGATGAGCTCCTGCACTTCAAAACTTGCCACTGCAACACTGATCAAGAGGAGATGAGCATATATTATATTAGGGGCTCCCAATATGTGGTCTAACATACTGGTGAATTTTCTGGAAGACTTTAAAAATATAAGCATAATAATGTGGAGGCCTGAACTTGAAATTGGAAAAATCAGAAACATGCGAGAAACTGAAATTGATCTTCCCATTCCTACTTGGAGTTGCTCTGTAATAAGTACAATCAGATCCATTATGAGATGAAGCATTCTATTAAATTTAAATAACACTATATTGTATTAAAGGAAATTATTGCTGTGAGTGAGTGAGTGAGTGAGTGAGTGAGTGAGTGAGTGAGTGGCTGGAACTGTCCAGAGTGGCTGGGGAAATCTAGCCAGATGGGCAGGGTATAAATAAATAACTACTACTACTACTACTACTACTACTACTACTACTACTACATTTCTCAATTGCAGCTGCTCCAGGAGCCAGCACAGGGTCGTGTGATGTAAAGGAGCACAATGCACAGGAATCACAGAAAAGGTTTCAGCACTCAATGTGTTAACAGTGGTTTCTCAGTGTGCAAATTTTAATTTTTAAGAACGTTGGTGTTATCAATACTCAATTGTGCCTCTATTTGCGTAGTGGGAAAGATGAGAAGGTTGCCTATACTGAATCAGACCACCGGTCCACGTGGCTCAGTATTGTCTACACTGACTGGCAGCAACTGTACAGGGAACTTTTCTAGCTGTACTTGGAGATGGCAGGGACTGAACCTGACACCTTCCGCATGCAAAGCAGATACTCTACCACTGAGCTACAACCACCTCTCCCAAGGGGCTTACGCCTCACTACTGAGTGACCAAAAGCATCCAATTGGCTGCTGTCAGAGACGGAATCCTGATGGTCTGAGCAATGAAGGCAATGCTTACGCTCCTATCTCCTGGTTTGGTGGGACGCAGGTGGCACTGTGGTCTAAACCACTGAGCCTCTTGGGCTTGTTGATCGAAAGATCGGCGGTTCAAATCCCCGTGATGGGGTAAGCTCCCATTCCTCTGTCCCACCTCCTGCCAACCTAGCAGTTCAAAAGCACACCAGTGCAAGTAGATAAATAGGTACCGCTGTGGCAGGAAGGTAAACAGCATTTCCGTGTGCTCTGGCTCCCATCACAGTGTCCCATTGTGCCAGAAGCGGTTTAGTCCTGCTGGCCGCATGACACGGAAAGCTGTCTGTGGGGAAACACCGGCTTCCTCGGCCTGAAAGCGAGATGAGCGCCGCAACCCCATATTCGCCTTTGTCTGGACATAACCGTCCAGGGGCCCTTTACCTTTTTCTTTTCTGTTTTACCTTTCTCCTGGTGATATCTGGAGCCTTTTTTGGAAGAACACATGGGGTGTGCATGCGTTTGTTTGTGTGTGTGAGAGAGAAAGGAGGGTGGGGAATGCAAATCGAAGCAGTTTGGTTCATGGTAACCCTCCTTCATTACAGAGTTGCTGATAGGAGTTGTCATTTCAACAGCTGTGAAGCCCACAGCTCAGAGCTCCGCCACCTGGAAAGATTGGGTCCAGCGACTTGTACAGAGGAGGCGAAGGGAGAGTTGCAGGCAGCTGTCCCATACAACAATTAGCATTTTGTCAAGACTAAACAGCGCAGTCAGGCAGAGTAATGGTACATTGTGATGAGCTGGAAGAGAAGACTGTGTGACATACACTCCTTGCCCAAACGTGCCCCACTGTCCCACCCAGATTGATATAACCAAGGTGTTTTGTTTTTTTAAAAATTGTTTTAAAGAACTCACACACTTTGAATGCCGCATGAGCTAAAGCACATTTAAAGCCTTAAGCACAAACAGAGATCAACACTGTATTTCTCTCTGGGTGTGTATTCACCATACATTTAAAGCATATGAAAATAACCCCACGAACTGCAGTTTGTGAAGGGTGCCGGGAATTGTAGCTGTGTGGGGTTTATACGACAGCTCCCAGGTTTCTTTGGGGAACAACATGTGCTTTAAATGTACCTTGGTTCTCAAACTTAATCCATTCCGGGAGTCCGTTTGACTCCTGAAACCACTCAAAAACCAAAGCACGGCTTCTGATTGGCTGCAGGAGCCGCGTTGGACATTCGGCTTCTGAAAAACATTCACAAACCAGAACACTTATTTCTAAGTTTGCGGCATTCGGGAGCTGATTTGTTCATCAACTAAGCTGTTCGGGAACCAAGGTACCACTGTATTCAACTAGCGTTTCCTCAGAGTTTGTGTAATAATCTACCAGACCAGACATTCCTGATCGGCAGTCTTCTCACCCCTGGTTTAAGGCATAAAAATAATTCAACAGGGTGTTCTTGCCTTACTTTGTGTAAGTGAGGAGCTGGGGACCTCATGCCTGGGGTCTGAATGTGGCCCTCCATACCTCTTGATCTGGCCCCCAGGACTCCTCCAGGCCACACCCACTTCCCAAGGTCCCACTGCAATGCACTGTTTAAATTGAGCTATTTTGACATTTTGACGTTTCCTGTCCTAGGCTCCTTTGGGAGGATGAGATGGAAATTTAATCAATCAGTGTCCTGCCCGTTAGATATGTGAAAAGGGTATTGTATAATGTTAGAAGAAGAGTAGAAGAAGAGTTTGGATTTGATATCCCGCTTTATCACTACCCTAAGGAGTCTCAAAGTGGCTCACATTCTCCTTTCCCTTCCTCCCCCACAACAAACACTCTGTGAGGTGAGGGAGGCTGAGAGACTTCAGAGAAGTGTGACTAGCCCAAGGTCACCCAGCAGCTGCATGTGGAGGAGCAGGGAATCACACCCGGTTCACCAGATTACGAGTCCACCACTCTTAACCACTACACCACCCTGGCTCTCAGTTAGGGTATAGTATTAATGGTGCTGATCCCCATATGGGACAGCTGCATATTCCTTCATTGTAGAGGGTTGGGTTAGATAATCCTCTGTTTCCCTTCCAACACTACAATTCTGTTAATCTGAAAAAAATGATTAAACCCAGCCACAGATTCCAGAACATTTAGTTGGTTGATCGTCTTTTTAACCAGTGAATCTGTGCTGGTTCCGGGGGGAAGGTTACCGTTGGCGTAGTCAAAGTCCGGTCCTGGGTCACTTGCCTGGAAACAGTTCACAAGGAGTGGGACGAGGTCCGAAGCAGGAAGCCGGGCGGGGACAGGAACACTGGAGGGTCAGGTCTGGGTCCGGGCAGGAACAGGTACTCAACAACGACGTTGCTCCCGCAACCTGGGACCAGGCTGACTGGAGTTTATCTTCTCTGAGGCCAGGGGCGGTCCCGGCCCCCAGGAGACCCGTCTCTCCTGGCCTTAAGGCGAGCACTCCTCCTGGGAGAAACCAGTTCCCTTCGCCTCTCTGCCCTGAGCCTCTGCAGTTCAGGAGAGGCTGAAGGGTTACTGGACCCAGGGGGAGACTCACCTGTAGGCACTGAGTCCTCAACCACCTCCGGAGCCAGAATGGATTCACCTGGTGCCTGCTCCTGAGGATCCGACACAGGTGCAGGCGCCTCAGAATCAAGGCCCTGCCCCAGTTCAGCTGGCCCTGGAGGCGGGGACTCCTGTGCAGCCTGGGATTCTTCCGGTTCACCCTCTGAATCGGATTCCCAGGCCATCACAGAATCTCTTTTGATTGATCAATTATGTTTCAGTAAATCTGCATGTGGTCGAAACTTTGATATACGTAGTATCAAAGGAAGTGTGTGATAACTTGCAAACTAATTTAAAAAGGCTCCACTCCTTGTTGGAAGGAAAGATTGTGTTTCAAAATCAAAATAGCCTGCAGCCTTGCTACATGAGCTGCTGTTTTTGGCTCCTGTTCTGATCTGGGGTATTATAACAGTTCTTAGCTGCTTGAAGTCCCTGGTTCAAGTCTTGACTTTCTGCTATGAACTCATTAGGTTCCCTCAGGCAAGTCACTACGCGGCTTCAGTCCCGTCCCTCATCTTACAGTATTTGGCTAATTATGCTTATCTACCTTATAGGGCTATTGTAGAGATATCTGAGATAGTGCTCAGAAAATGCTGGGTTGTTGTTGTTGTTTAAAAATACAAAGCCAAAATGACTTGAATTCTATGGCCTGCAAAATAAACATTGGCCCCATTAAGTGACTCTCCAACAATTAATCAACTGGAGGTTTGGTTGATTAATCTATTGATTTTAAACTAGCTAAAGCTTGCAGCCTTAGTGCTATGGATGAAGTGCTATGGGCACACCTGGTGTTAGGCTCATTTCCAGCACATTTCTTGACATAAATAGATTGATACAACACATGGGGCTCCCAACAAAAAGACTTGTTTATTCAGTATTAATCCTGATTAGTTTGCATAAAGCTTATGCAGTGGTTAAGACTATGTCTGGTATTTATTTGGCATTTGTACTGAACTGCATACAGGGTGGTTATATGACAATAAGTGTTCATCCAGCATTGGTTCTGATATGCTTGCAGGGTGTATACATGCCTTCTCATTAATAATAATAATAATAATAATAATAATAATAATAATAATAATAATTTTATTTATACCCCACCCTCCCCAGCCAAAAGCCGGGCTCAGGGCGGCTAACAACAATAAAATAGTACAACATTCTAAAATCATTTCATTATAAAATTAATTCAAATCAAATTGATTCCTTCATTTCACATTTTTCAATGCATTTCCACGCCATTTTGCAAACAGCAAGCTGCCTGGTTTTTTCTTTTTTATTACAGACAAAACATTAAAACAAACAAACTGATATAAAACAAGCAAAACGTTCTTAAGATCATGTCAAGAGGAAGAAAAAAGACATGCATTCTTTCCAGTCTGATACTTTTTAAAAGTGGATTTGTTGTACTGGAGTGGCAGAGCCCTTTAATCCACTCCAAATGCACAAACCTAAAGTTCTGGCATGTGCTCGAATCCTTCTGCCAAACAGTGACATTTTGAAGGCACCCTGTGTCTGATATTTATTAACCAGTAGTGGTTTGGAAACCAAATAATACTGTGATTTTTAAATGGCTAGCGTAATTTGTGTGTTTGTACCCATCACCCAGAAAAAGGGTGAAGTCACGCCACAGTAATGTTTTGGTTCACTGTCTTGAATCAAAATGGTGGCCAATGTCCAAGTGCCTACAGAGATCTCTGCCTCCACCTCAGAAACCCTCATGCCAAGTTTGGCAGCAATATCTTGAGACATGACCAAAGCTATGCCATAAAATGAGCGCCAAGGTGATGCTTGGGTCTGCCATCTTAATTCAAAATGGCGGTCAGTGCCCAAACGTCAACATAGATTGCCACCCCCACCTTGGGGGCCCTCGTGCCAAGTTTGGCAATGATATATTGAGAGGCGTCTGAACGTAAAGAGAAGAGAGAAACCACTTTCCAAAATATTTAATGGATTAATTTGTGTATGGGGTAGTTATACGACAATGAGCCTTCAGTGGCAGTGGCTATACAGTGGTACCTCAGGTTACATACGCTTCAGGTTACAGACTTCGCTAACCCAGAACTAGTGCTTCAGGTTAAGAACTTTGCTTCAGGATGAGAACAGAAATTGTGTGGCAGTGGCGCAACGGCAGTGGGAGGCCCCATTAGCTAAAGTGGTGCTTCAGGTTAAGAACAGTTTCAGGTTAAGTAAGGACCTCCGGAACAAATTAAGTACTTAACCTGAGGTACCACTGTATGCCCCTTCCATTAATCAGTAGTTCATGCCACACTTTTCAGTGTATTTCCCTCTTGCATTCCTAACCACAAAAATTCCAGTTTTAAAACATAAAGTGGATTTATTGTGCCAGGGTGACAGAGCACTTTAATCCACTTCAGTTGTGCAAACCTAAATTTCCGGTATGTGGTTGAATTTCTCCCACAAAACAGTGGCAGTCTGGAGGAACCAACCATATTGGCACAAAACAACAGACAGTCTTAGCGAAAATCTTCCTGCACAAGTCCTTGCAGGAGACGTAATGAGAGCAGCCAAAATCCTCCTCAGACCCCCCCCCCCAATAAAACAACACGTTTCTTCCCCTGATTGGAGGGAACGTGAAGCCTTCCTCTCACCACATGAGAACACTCTAGAGAACTTAAAAAGAGTGGGTTTCCTTGCAAGTCCTGCCAAGGTGGCCACCTCAGATGAGTTGAGGGTGCCAATATTGCAAGAAACAGTGCCAAGGCAAGTCATATGGCTTTTGAGATGTGCTTGAATGGGGACCGAGAGGAGCTGATCGCACCTTTAGTCGCAGTCAAGAAGGGGCAGGGCAGACTGGGGATGAGGGAGCCCCATGATTTGAGGAAAGGGATAGCTCATTTGGTTAGAGCGTGGTGCTGATAATGCCAACGGTTGCAGGTTTGATCCCCATGTGGGACGGCAGCATATTCTTGCGTTGCCGGGTATCAGTGGTGGTTTCTCGTGAGTAACCAGCCAGGACTCCGACCTGCCTTTTACAGGTTTTATTTTGATGCAAAACTATTTACAGTGCAGAGCCACAAGTTCATGTCTGCCTCAGTCACTAGCAGAATCTGGGAGTGGTTGTTTCCGGGACCTCCCCCAACATAATAACTTAGTCACCCCCAGCCTTTTCCTTCCTTCTTTGCATTTTACACCTCTGTGCAGGGTGGGCGATGGAAGGGGCGTGCTTCCCTCCTGGTCGGCTTGGCTAGGAGCGGTGCTGAGGCTCCCAGCAGCATCCTCTGGTCCTTTCCTCTCTTCCCCACTGGAGGTGTGGCTTTCCTCACCACAGGAAGAGGAACTGCTTTGCAAGATTTTCAGAGGTTCCCTGTAACCCAACTGCCCCTCTGCTTCTCTACCCTGATCCGATGGCAGTACCCTGACACTGGGGATTCGACTTAGATTATCCTCAGGGCCGCTTCCAACACTACAAGTCTATGATTCTATGTATGTCATCAACAGCAATGAGCTAGGTGACCTAATCAGGCTGGGACTGCACGTCAAAATTTGCTGGTTTAACTCTCCATGTGATTTTGTCCTCCTTACATAGAGTACTGGTTTCTCTTCTCTTCTCTTCTCTTCTCTTCTCTTCTCTTCTCTTCTCTTCTCTTCTCTTCGTGGGCCTGCCTCCTTTTTGCAGTTGGTGTTCCTGTCCATTTGCTTGCTCTGTCCCTTTGGGCCCAATCCACACAGGTGCCTAGTGGGAGAGAGAGCAAGGTGAGCAAAGGCTGCTGCTCCATTGCCTTGCTTCTGCAATTGCTTGCTCACTTAATGGGGCCGGGTGAGCAAGCAGTGGCCACTGAGCCGGCTCTGCCATTAGGAAGAATGAGGCAGCTGCCGCAGGCAGCAACCCCCCACCCTGGCCATTCATCCCGAGCTGCTCCCACCCTTCTGCTCCTGCAACCTTACTGCAACCCAGAGCTGACAGACTGCCTTCCTTAGGGTGCCTCCGGACTGTCAGTGTTTTGTAGGAGGGATTTGAGGGGATCCCGGGAAATTGAGGTTTAAGCAACTAAAGAGGATTAAAGGGCTCCGTTGCCCTGGTGCAACATATCAACCTTAAAAACAAGAATATTTTGTGGTTTGGAAAGTGATAGGGAAATGCACTGGTAAGTGTGGGGTGAGCAAATAATAATAATAATAATAATAATAATAATAATAATAATAATAATAATAATAATAATACTTCTTTTATTATTTATACCCCACCCATCTGGCTGGGTTTCCCCAGCCACTCTGGGCAGCTTACAGGACGTAAAAAATGGTAAAACTTCAAACATTAAAAACTTCCCAATACAGGGCTGCCTTCAGATGTCTTCTAAAATCAGATAGTTGTTTATTTCCTTGGCATCTGATGGGAGGGCGTTCCACAGGAAAGTGATGGGGAAATGAACCAGGAAAAGTGTGGATAACAGTTGCTTGACATTACGATGTCTAACCTCCCCAATCTCAAAGACATCTTTTCTGCATTAGGAAAATGCTTACCTTTCCCCTCAGGCCTTTGATACACTGGGTGCGTTCAGACATGGGGATTATTGCATTTTCCTGGTTATAATGCTTTCCTTTTACACTGTTGTGTTATGGAACTGACTTTTTGATCAATATACCACCATGTTGTGCTAAATTTCTAGGTTGACGTGCTTGCAAATTGATTTTTTTTTTCTGGATACAGTTAACACGGAAATGAGCGCTGTGCTTTTAGATTTTTAGAATTGGCTTTTATGTAGCTGTTATATAAGGGATTGTTATATCTGAATGGAATGGAATGGAAATTATTAAAAATTTTGGAACACACACAAAAATGTAGAACAATGAATTAATCAACTCTAGCATGCAAGGGGGGCAGTTTAATTGTATAATATGACTTTTGAATAACTGGCATTAATAAGTGTATCAATTGGATGAAATTGGTATTGTTATAATGAGGCTGTTATTGAAACGATATTGGAACCCACACACAGAGAGAGAGAGAGAGAGAAATGGCTTTTGTGAAAGATCACAAGAAAGGCAAAAAATATCACCCACCCCATCCACCCCTCCCTCCTTCTTTTACACCTCACCCAAACCCCCATCCCCTCACAGTTCTCTCTAAGCCCCCTCATCTCCTCACAGCTTATAAATTAAAGGTGTGTCAGGGTGCAGCTAAGCCTAAGGATTTTTCCTCCTCTTGCCACCCATTTATTACTTACGAAAGGGCAATCACAAGGATGGCAAGTCCAAATGCAAAATGGCTTCAATTGATATTCATTTGTTTTCTATTCATTCTGCATCGGTTGGTTTCGTTGTAACGTCTGGTTCAATGTGTAGACACTTGAGGACACTCTTTATTTGATGAGGCAATGACTGTGAACCCTGGTTTTGTTGTTGCTGTTGCCATTTTGCACTGGGTTTTTACTACTATTTATTTCCCAAGCGTCCCTATTTTCCAGGGAACAGTCCCAGATTTACAGAACCCACCCCAGTTTCTGATTTGATCCTGGAATGTCCCATTTCCCCTATTTCCATCAGAGAAATATTGGAAAGTATGATAAAGTAAAGGTAAAGGGACCTCTGACTGTTAGGTCCAGTCGCAAATGACTCTGGGGTTGCGGCGCTCATCTCGCTTTATTGGCCGAGGGAGCCGGCGTACAACTTCCAGGTCATGTGGCCAGCATGACTAAGCCGCTTCTGGCGAACCAGAGCAGCGCACGCAAACGCCGTTTACCTGCCCGACGGAGCGGTACCTGTTTATCTACTTGCACTTTGACGTGCTTTCAAACTGCTAGGTTGGCAGGAGCAGGGACCGAGCAACGGGAGCTCACCCCATCGCAGGGATTCGAACCGCCAACTTTCCGATCGGCAAGTCCTAGGCTCTGTGGTTTAACCCACAGCGCCACCTGCATCCCGGAAGGTATGATAGGGCGTCCTCATTCTCATTGGAGAAATGTGGGTGGCTATGGAGTTATCTGACCCCAAGCTACCTGGAGACAGCCTTGTATGTGGGGCTGTTCTTTTAATGTTTAATGCTTTCCTATGTTTTTACATATGTTGAAATCCTCCCAGAGTGGCTGGGACAACCCAGTCAGATGGACAAGGTGTAATACAGTAAAATTATTATAATTATTATTATTGAATAGGACGTCCTTATTTTCATCGGAGAAATGTTGGAGGGTATGAACTATACCATAATATATTAAAATGATATTGCAAACAGGGGTGGGGTGGGGAGCCACAAAGCGATGTGGAAACATGGAGTCTCTTAAGATGAGATTGGGAAAAGGAGACTCTGAAATTGACACATTCTGTCATCCGTAGTCCTTGGGGCCTATATTTTTGTTTGCATTCCTCCCCTTCTTTTTCCATTTGGTTGGGAGGACTAGTTCCAGTCAAACAAAGGCTCTTGTCCCACCCTCAGCTGCCTAAGAGCAGAGCAGAGCCTAATTACTGCTAGCGCGACTCCTTCCCAACCCTTCTCTCAAATCCCATCAAAGAGTAGGTGTGATAATGGAGTCGGGGCAGTGGAGACAAGAGCCTGATTTGGCTACTGTGCAACGCCGTCTTGGAGTGAAGGCCGTGTGCCGTATGCTCAGCAGCGCTAATCCGCCTCGAAACACCTGCCTCAGCTTTTCCCCTCAGTTGAATAATAGATGCTATGATTAATCGGATTGTTCATTAGCTGCTGAAGAGTATCATGTTGTGTGGAAAAAGACAGGGAGGTGGTGGTTGTGTGGTAAACATGTGCCGTGGTTTCGCGTGGTAAACATGTGCCGTGACCTCCATGGGACTGGCGTGCCTTGCAACAAACACATACAGTGGTACCTCAGGTTACATACGCTTCAGGTTACAGAGTCCGCTAACCCAGAAATAGTTCTTCAGGTTAAGAACTTTGCTTCAGGATGAGAACAGAAATCGTGTTCCAGCGGTGCGGCGGCAGTGGGAGGCCCCATTAGCTAAAGTGGTGCTTCAGCTTAAGAACAGTTTCAGGTTAAGAACGGACCTCCGGAATGAATTAAGTACAATGGTACCTCGGGTTACATACACTTCAGGTTACACACGCTTCAGGTTACAGACTCCGCTAACCCAGAAATAGTACCTAGGATTAAGAACTTTGCTTCAGGATGAGAACAGAAATCGTGCTCCGGCGGCGGGGTGGCAGCAGGAGGCCCCATTAGCTAAAGTGGTGCTTTAGGTTAAGAAGAGTTTCAGGTTAAGAACAGACCTCCGGAACGAATTAAGTACTTAGCTCGAGGTACCACTGTACTTAACCGAGGTAGCACTGTATACGGGAGGAATCCGTCAGCACTACCCAAATGCTGGGAGCTGAAGTCCAACTGCACCTGCAGGGAACCACACTGGCCGCCCCCGCTTTAGGGTTTGGCACGGGGCTTCCTGCTGTGATATGCCCTGTGCGGCCTACCCCTGGCGCCGACCCTGATTCAAATATTCCACTGCACTACTCACATGATGAACAGAAGGCCTTGCTGGCAACTTCTCTGACTCGTTTCGGTATTCTAATGAGAAAGGGATAGTAAATTAATAGCTTCGTACTTCCAAGGCAGCTACTCAGCCTCTGATCTCAAAACAATTAGAGATTAATCACGCCAACAAACCCTCCACCCCATGGGATGGGTTGTGGTGTCGCTCAGAGTATTATTACTATTATTATTATTAACTATTTCCAGACATGTCCACGGGGAAGGGGGGAAATAAGTCAAAGGTGCTTGCCTCCAAGCTGCAGACGAAAGGTGCAACTCCAAAAAGAAGGCTCTGGTGCTCTATAGAACCACCTTTCTCTCTGTGTGTGTCTCCTAATTCTACGAAGAAGCCACTGAGTGCCAGAAGTCCATTATCCTGCTCAGTTTCTCTTGGGGTCCATTCACACAACAACATGGGCATGTCAGTTCAGGTTGTGTTTATTGTCAGATCACAGACCCTCCAATTGTCCCTGTTTTCCAGGGACAGTCCTGGATTTACAAAAGCCATCCCGGTTTCTGATTTGATCACAGAATGCCTTACCTTTCCTTAGGGCATCCCTATTTTCACTGGAGAAATGTTGGAGCGTATGGTAGGACATCCGTATTTTCATCAGAGGGTATGGAGTTATGTGATCCCTGAGCCTAGGAGATAAGTGACTATACAGTGGTACCTCGGCTCCCAAACGTCATAAACCCGGAATGGACTGTTCTTCTTTGCAAACATTCTTTGGGAACCCAAACATCCGATGGGGCTCCCACAGCTTCTGATTGGCTGCAGGACCTTCCCACCTCTCGCCCCCTAAAAGTTGGGTACCAGCCCTGAACATGTGTGCACATACAATTCAGAGCTTCCACAGCCCCAGCTGTAACACTTAGATCAGCTCCTTTGTGGAAATTTACAAAAGTATGTGTGTGTAGGATTTAGATCCTGTTTTGCAACAACATCTAGTTTCATAAAATTCCACCCAATCTGCCATATTATACTGAAGATACATTTTAAGTGATAATGCTGCGTTCAGCAATGATTAACAGTGGAATCCCGGGCATGTCTACTCAGAAGTAAGTCCCATTGAGTTAACATCGAGTTTACTCCCAAGTAAATGTTGGGCTGCAGCCTAAATCATGGGTAGGCAAACTAAGGCCCGGGGGCCGGATCCAGCCCAATCGCCTTCTAAACCTGGCCCACGGACGGTCCAGGAATCAGCGTGTTTTTACATGAGTAGAATGTGTGCTTTTATTTAAAATGCATCTCTGGGTTATTTGTGGGACCTGCCTGGTGTTTTTACATGAGTAGAATGTGTGCTTTTATTTAAAATGCATCTCTGGGTTATTTGTGGGGCATAGGAATTTGTTTCTTTTATTTTTTCAAAATATAATCCGGCCCTCCACAAGGTCTGAGGGACAGTGGACCGGCTGCCTGCTGAAAAAGTTTGCTGACCCCTGGTAAATACTCCTATTTTCCTTCATGAAGCCCAGTGTGGTATTCTCCTAACTGGGATAGTGAGTCATTTTTTTTTCTTAATCTCCCGACAGAAGGAACAAAATTGTGGCTGATACCTAACTAAGGCCTACTCAGAGCAGAGCCACTGAAATTAATTGACGAAGCTAGCTATGTTAACTTCCCTGGGTCTTCTCTGAGTAGGGCCAGCACTGGTTTAAACGTTAAGATGGTGTGTTGATGCCTCAAATGTGCTGGTTCCATGGGCAGAAATATTCAATTCTCTCTGTTCCCTGAGAAGAGGAATTGATTGTTAAACCACTTGGGAAATTGTATCTCTAGGAGGGGGAATAGGGGTCTCCCAACCGGGGTCTCCAAGTTAGGTGGCCATCACTGTGGGAGCAAGTGCTATGGTTTAACTATGTACTGTTATGAATATATTTGTAAATATTTATGTTTACATCCTGCCTTACCTCAAGGGGGCTTAGGGGGGCCTATGTGGTTCTTCTCTTTCCCATTCTACCCACAATGCAACTTGGTGGGTGCTCTGCTTGGAGTGACAGCCTCAGCAATACAAAGGCAAAGCAAGACTTTTCAGCAGTACCTTGGACAGCTCAGTGCAAGGACCGAAGCTGGTGACTCCCTAAGAGCAGTGCTCAAATGTTGTTTCAGCAGCAGTCATCCTCAGACTGAGCCTTAAATAGAATACAAAGGAATTTCAGAAATAGACTGGAAAGAGAAGCTGCTGAATTGCAACTCATTACCAAACTTAAAACCATGGAGAGACCTGGTCTGAACAGAGACATTGGATTCTTATCTCATTATACATGACTAAGCCATTTCTCACCTTCTCCCCCCCTTGCCTTTTCCTGTAAGACCTATTGCAGTCGTTAAGAGTCGTCAACAGGCTCATCTCAGCTATCTGCCAATCTCCCATTCCCACCACCCTTCTGAGTAATACCCCTCCCCACCTTCTCACTATATAGAAGGATCTGGCAACTTCTGTTTCAGTGTATCTGAAGAAGTGTGCATGCACACGAAAGCTCATACCAAGAACTAACTTAGTTGGTCTTTAAGGTGCTACTGGAAGGAATTTTTTTACCTTAAATAGAAGGTCCAGTCTCTCACTTCTTGGCTCTGCCTTATGTGAGAGGGACCTGTTCATTTAAAGGGTCTGCTTTAACAGTTGTTGAATCAGATGGAGTGGGGCGGGGACTGTTTCAGCTAGGACTTCTGAGCTGGAGTCCTCAGAAGAAGTCAATCTAACCTTATCAGGCCACAGAAGTACTGGCATAATAGCCTCCTCATGTGCAACTATGTATACCTGGGGCTGTCATTTCCCTCTCCCACTCTGAACTATCATCCTCTGCAAAAGATTAATTTGATTCCAAGGCCATGATGGTGAGAGTAAGTTAGGCTGAAAGATGGTGACTGGCCCAAGATCCCTCAGTGGGCTTCATGGTTGATGGAGATTTGAACCCTGATCCCAATCCAAGATTCTAATGACCACATCACACTGGCTGCCACTGGGTCCTAGCATAGAATGAGAGAAACCCTTTTTTCCAATCTGGTAAAAGAAATTTGGAAACGTTGATATTTGATAAGGTTTTTTAATTTTATTTTGCGATGTGTGTACGTATACATGCATGCATGTGTGGACAGGCAATCCTTGTTTTGTGGGGGGGTTACGTTCTGGACCCCCATGTGTGTTGATGGGTCCCACGTAAAGCTTTCAGTCCTGTCCCCGTTTTGCCCCCGTTCCACCCCTTTACTCCTGTTTTAGGGTTACTTTCAGGTTCAACACCATGTACGCATGTGCGATCACACGTCAGTCGGTTGTTGCCTGTATATATTTCCACAACCAGCCAATTGGCCAGCTAATGGAAGCCCCTGAAGAAGAATCACAGTGAAAGAGGAACATTCTCACCACTGCTGAGACTCCCCGCTTCCTATATTTTTAGATCAAGTTTCTAGTCCTTCTGCAATAAGGAGATGTGTGGCCAATAACTTAATGCAGATTTGGGGTTGCTGTTGCACAGTGTTTATATTTTGAAACCACAACAGAACACACAATATACACACATCCCTGACTAAAGCTGGGTCTGCAAAAGTGGGTAGAGCAATGAATATAAATTCTACCTTTTGCAGAAGGCTGCTTTTTACAGATACCCACCCCTCTCCACCCTTTGTGCAGAGAAGGAGGAGGCATTATCAGAGTTCAGGGTCACAAAAAAGACCCCAAACCACTGGGTGCAATGGAGGACCAGTAAGGAGTTCCAAGAGATGTGGAAGACCCCCTTTGGCCACCTGGGCCTGAGACTGATCACCCCTGATATACAGGACTTACCCCCATCTTTCTGCTGATCTTAACTGTCATTAAAAGAACTAGGCTTCAAAATTACCCCTATGGGATAGAAAATGGTCACATGACAGTAAGTCTTCTGCTGTTTAGCACCCCTGGGTTATTTCTTGCTGCATGTGGCAGGCTGGCTGGCTGGCATCCACCCAGACTCTTCAAACCACCCCTCGCCATCTGCAAAGGGAAGACTCTCTCCATTCCTGCTTTCTTTGCAGCTGACATAATTTATAGCGGAGGCAGACTGAGTCGGGGCATGTTTGCGATCGTAGCTGGCATTTCTGCCAGGCCTCATGCTGACTGCACAGCCTCTCCCTGTATCCCAGGTGTCTGAACACATTATGGATGTTGCTGGGAGGAGGGGCCACTGCAGAAATCAGCAGAAGAGCGGTACGGGGGGGGGGGGGGGAGAGAAATGGCAAGGCAGGAAGGGAGCGGACTGGAGCAAAGAAAGGCAACTGTCGAGCATGGAGGGAGGGGTGGAAGGTACAATCGCAAGGAGCCTAAACGCTGCGGTGACTTGTGTTTGCCTTTTCCCGCAGCCGAAGGATTATAGCAGGTGATTAGTAACATATGACTCCAGCCAGGCTTTTCATAACTATTGGCAAGCCTTTTAAAAAAAAGGGAAAAAAGGAAAGGAAGGAATGATGACAAGGAACGGAAGAAATTTCTGAAACAATTTAGATGCTTTCTGTAATTCAGTGGTGGGCTGAGGCAAACTCTTTTATGGTGGTGGTGAGTGATTCTGGTTGTTAATCCAGAATGCAGCAGCTAGACTGGTGACTGGGAGTGGCCGCCAAGAGACCACATAACATCGGTCCTGAAAGACCTACATTGGCTCCCAGTACGTTTCCGAGCACAATTCAAGGTGTTGGTGCCAACCTTTAAAGCCCTACATGGCCTTGGCCCAGTATACCTGAAGGAGTGTCTCCACACACACACACACACCCCATCGTTCTGTCCGGACACTGAGTTCCATGGCTGAGGGCCTTCTGGCAGTTCCCTCAATGCAAGAAGCAAAGTTACAGGGAACCAGGCAGAGGGCCTTCTCGGTGGTGGCGCCCACCCTGTGGAACGCTCTCCCATCAGATGTCAAAGAAATAAACAACCATCAGACTTTTAGAAGACATCTGAAGGCAGCCCTATTTAGGGAAGCTTTTAATATTTATTAATTATTGTGTTTTAATATTTTGTGGGAAGCCACCCAGAGTGGCTGGGGTATAAATAAATAAATTATTATTATTATTATTATTATTATTATTATTATTATTATTAGCCTCCTAGGTTCAGGGAGAGTCCAGTGGACCAGACTGAGAGCGTTCGGGGGCCACATTTGTCCCTCAGGTCAAAGGTTCCTCAAGTCCAGATGCCACAAACATGGGCCCCTGTTGTTGGATGGGCTCCCAAAACATGTGTTTTGTTATCCCGCAGTTGGCAAAGCACTAGGAAGTTCTAGGTCTGATTTCTAGGGTGAGATAAGACAGCGCTGGGGACTTGAAATATGCCTACCTACAAAATTACAGATTGAGGAGGCAAGGAGGCAGGCTGTGCTATCTCCAAAACTGTGTTAGGTCAGAACCCACAGCTGACTCCAGAGGAACTAAGTAAAGCAGATTCCAGAGCCCTGAGTCTGCCAGGAGGTTTACAAAGGAGGCTGGAGGAAGTCTCGCAAGGGAAGAGCCCATAGCTTCACAGGAGAGCACATGCTCTGCATTCAGCAGGTCCTGGGTTCAATCCCAGGTATCTCCAGACAAAAATATCAGACAATGGGTATGGATATGTTTGTGGCTGGCGAGTCACTGCCGGCAGGGCCCCTGCAAGTTTATATAGCATGGGGTTTGTAAGCTGATCCAATATTACATGGAAAAAATAAATGTGTAGGGGATCTCTGCTGAATGGTCAATTCATAAATATTATACAATGGTCAAAAATGTAGCATTAGAAATTCATTATTCAGGGCTTGGCCTCTTCACTCTCAGTTGCAATTCTGCGTCCATCCCCCTCCTTTGTCTTGCATGCATTAGCTCTCAGCTCAGTTCAGCTCCTCCCTGCAAAGCAAAACTCTGCTCACTCCTAGAAAAATAGGGAACACTTCGCCCTCTTCTTTTATCATCCAGCCTTGACTACAACTAGGGGTGGATGAATGTGTCAATTTCTCATATTTCCATTCTTAAGTTTGGTTCTCCACATTTCCCACATAGGTTTGCAGCATTATTATTATTATTATTATTATTATTATTATTAAAAATACTTATCCTGAAAATTCATCAGCATTTCATTGCAGATTTCTTCTAATATACAACATTTTCGCACGCAATTTTGCCCAATATACATTTTGGCAAAGCCGTTTCCCCAGATATAATGCATTCTTGTATGTGATTTACACCAATACATGCATTTCCATGCACACATTTGCTCCAGTATATGAATTTCGTTTTGTACACTTGGCTACAGAACTACATTGAAAACGTGAGGAACATACATATTTTGAATTATTGCTGTGTTTCAGTTGGTGTATTGTTTCCAAAAGTGAAATTTAAGTAGGTTTGCCTCCAAACACGAGTTGAACCGGATTTCTCTCTATCCCTAGTTGGCAGTGCTTATTTTAACTTCAAAAGCCAGAAAGATGTGTGGGTGTCTAAGATTTCCAGTGAAATAAGTCTTCAGGGGAAGGGAGACTCGTTGCCCTACTTGACTCATTGCCCTTCCCCACTGTAAGCAAAACCAGAATGGTTGGCGGAAAATAAGAGATTTTATGCAGTTGTGCACCATTTGTATAATTTGTACAGGCTACTGAATTCAACTTTTCTTAGCACAGAACTTAGATTGCTTGTGTGCAATTTTTTTTATTTATATTTGGAGTGGATCCCATGCAGCCAGGCAGAGAATCTTCACAGTTCCCCATTCAAGTGAGCTGAGGTGTGCAAGAGAGGTTAAGTATGAAGGCATATCATAGAGTTGCCATACGTCCAGAATTTCCCGGATATAGCTGGCAATTGGCCGTAGGAGGCTCTGTCAGGGCAGAAATCACCGAAATGTGGGGACGTATGGTGACCCATGTCGGCAGTGTCATTTTTGGTGATTTCCCCCAAAAAGAGCTGGAAAATGTCATATATATTTTTTGAGATTTTGCAAAAAAAGAGCTCAACAACTTTTCTGTCCGGATTTTCACTTTTTTAAATATGGCAACCCTAGCATGTCAAGGGTTAAATGAACCAAGCCAGTGGAAGGTGTGTGCATGCAGTACTTTCTTCACAATCCCTAGATTCATGAGAACCCTCCTTGTTCCCAGCCCCTTGTAGCAAAATTGCCTTTGTGGTTCAATAGATAGTTAGCATTGCAAAATTCAGAGAATAAATTTCCAAGGGTGGCTGTGTGGCTCGGTTCACCCACTATTTTAAAAAGTGCCTTTAAATGCGGAGTGGATCAAATTTCTCACCCACCTCTGGCTACAACAGCAGGGGTTTATTTTGCTTCATCAGCTTTGGAACGGGAGGGCTTAGCCACCTGGCCCATCCTTAGCCAATTCAGTCACCAGTGGCCAGTCAAAGTCGATAATACTGGAATTATATTAGAAAGACAAATAGTTCAGACTATGGTATAACACATTTTCCTGTGCTCCTAAGGACCCCTCAAAACATCTGAAGGCAGCCCTGTTTAGGGAAGTTTGTAATGTTTGATGTTTTATCGCATCGCCATCATCATCATCATCATCAATTCTGCCGGGAGCTGCCCAGAGTGACTGGGAAAACCCAGCCAAATGGTGGGGTATAAATAATGAATTATTGTACTTTTCTGTGTATAAGAGTAGGTTTTTTCCTTTAAAAATTATGCTAAAAAGTGGGGGTAGTCTTATACATAGGGTGGAGGTTTGATTGGTTGCTGCCATGCCAGTCGTTGGCTGTTGGGCATGTTATTGGTTGCTGCGTCAAGGGCTGGTGTTGGTTGGCTGACACTGCGGCAATTGGGCGGGCGATATGCAGCTTCTGCCAGTGAGGGGACAGACGAGAGGTGGATTTTGTGACACATGTGGGTGAGCAATTTTTGGCAAACAACCCCCCCCCAAGAAAAGCTCAAGAACCCTGGGCAATCCTCCCCAAAAAAACTCAACAACTCTGTGCCATCTCCCCCCATTTTTAGGGACTCAATTTAAGAAAATGGGGGGCGTCTTATACATGGGGGCGTGTTATACACGGAAAAATATGGTATTATTATTATTATTGTTATTGTTATTATCCTTTCTATTGTGCATTCACAGTGATTTCTGATCATTATGGTATTCCGGGAAGTTATGTGCAATCCCACAATGCACATCTGCAAATCTTTCAGGCTGGACCTACTGATTTCTTTCCAATCACTGCATGACCCATAACCTACCTGCTCAAATCCAGTAACGTTTATGCAACAAATGTTCTGGTGGGGCAGGGGGGAGATTGTCCCACTTTTGTTGCACTGTGGTGAGAGAGTGCCCCCCTCCCAAACAGCAAGTATGTGATAACACTGGAATAGCTTTACAGAGCAACTAAGAAAGCAGAATAATGGTCCTGTATAAATCCACTAAGGCAATATTATTGCATCAATGACATCTTGCCAAGTACACCAAAAAGAAACCACCCCAGCTACACACCAGTATATGGAGGAGCTCAGAGTTGGATAAAAACCCCACTTAGTTTTTGCTTTCTCCTTAATCTTATCTAGGGCTGGCATCATCACTAGAACAAACACAACATTGTTGTTGTTGTTGTTGTTTAGTCATGTCCGACTCTTCATGACCCCATGGACCAGAGCACGCCAGGCACTTCTGTCTTCCACTGCCTCCCACAGTTTGGTCAGACTCATCTTTGTGGCTTTGAGAACACTGTCCAACCATCTCGTCCTCTGTCGTCCCCTTCTCCTTGTGCCCTCCATCTTTCCCAACATCAGGGTCTTTTCCAGGGAGTCTTCTCTTCTCATGAGGTGGCCAAAGTATTGGAGCCTCAGCTTCACGATCTGTCCTTCCAGTGAGCACTCAGGGCTGATTTCCTTCAGAATGGATAGGTTTGATCTTCTTGCAGTCCATGGGACTCTCAAGAGTCTCCTCCAGCACCATAATTCAAAAGCATCAATTCTTCGGCGATCAGCCTTCTTGATGGTCCAGCTCTCACTTCCATACATCACTAAACACAACATTATTCCCGCTTATATCTTGATATCAGTTACACTGGCGGAAATATTATGCCAAATATGTTGGCAATTTGGCAGATTGAAAAGATTGTGTGCTCAATCCGGCCCTCTGGGTCTTGATTTATTTTCAGTTTTGACCCTCCATGCGGAACCAGTTTCTCCTGTTCTAGAGCAAAACTGTTGAGCGGAATGGTTCTAAATCAAAGGAAGATTCATACCTCAGGCACGAGGATATTTTGTGTGATTTTCTTTAAGAGCCTTTATGATCATCAGTCTTTCTGACATAAGGGGGAATGGGATGATTTTGACATCAGCAGCCTCACTGAAAAGAGCTGGCACAGGGGGGTGTGTGTGTGTGTGGGTGTGTGTGTGTGTTGGGAAAAGGGAGAATTGGAGACCTTAGCAACATTTTCTTGCAACTTGCAACTTCAGACATCTCATGATTCTTTGTATTTTTTTAAATATCTTGAACAACTGAAAAAGCAGGAGGGGCAGACAAAATCAAAACATATCTTACAGCTCTGAAGGCTGGCACTTTTTAAGAAAAAAGAAAAGAAATATATTACCAGGAGATGGTTATTGATTTGCTCTTATTTAAAGCTGCTTCGTATGAAGGTTCGTCATTTTAGCCCAAATGCACATTCTCACGTTCTTCTTGGGAAACCTGGAAATTGTGCATTTAGAGATTGAGCCGAAGCAAATTTAGGCGAGGGAAGAAGGTGCAATGGTGCAGATTGTCATTAAACATGGAGAAAATGGAAAGTGTTTTCTCTTTTGTAGACAGCAAAGCTGAGTTCTCTAAGCACTATGCAATAATTTCAATTTTGTTGCCATATTTGGTTCATGGTTCATTTGGAAAAAGCTTGCTCATTCTTTATTTTTCCGAAAAGGAAAGAAATGATTAAATTATTGTTAAACCAGCTTTGTTATTGCAAAGCTGTCTTTACACTATAGATGCTTGAGTACTTCAGTCAGTCCACGTTTTAAATTGAACTGACTTGATTCAGACTTCCCAGACTGGACCACGCCTATCTTCCAGTTTTTACACTTTTCAAATAACAGTTCTCGGTTCAAAGACGTGCAAAAGCATTATAAAAATGCATGTTGTAGGTGGAATTACATACAAAGATCAGTACAAAAGGTGCCTTTTGTGAAAGCATACAAAAAGAATGCTAATTCTCATGGCTGGTGATTAAGAAATTTTCAGATCAATGCACCTAGTGCGCTGTCACTGTTGGTTGGGGAAAGAGTGAAAACACAACACTAGCCACAATGCATTTGCAGCCTGCATCTAGCCTGTCATTTCTTAATGCATCTTGATACATTTCCCCACAAAACCAGTTTTGATCTGAGCTGAGAAAAAGAACAGCCTAGCTTTGTTTTAAGGCAGTAATCTGTAGACAGATTATCCCTCCTTCCTTTGAACTGCAAATTTAGTTTAAGGCTATGCCCATTTTAATCCCCCCCCCCCAAAAATACAGTAGTACCTCTGGTTACGTACTTAATTTGTTCCAGAGGTCCGTTCTTAACCTGAAACTGTTCTTAACCTGAAGCACCACTTTAGCTAATGGGGCCTCCCGCTGCTGCCGCACCACTGCCATGTGATTTCTGTTCTCAACCTGAAGCAAAGTTCTTAACCCGAGGTGGTATTTATGGGTTAGCAGAGTCTGTAACCAGAAGCGTATGTAACCTGAAGCGTCTGTAACCCAAGGTACCACTGTACTGGGAATTTTAATTTGACAAGGGTGAAACTTTCCCTATAAGATATCTCACCCTTAGATAACTACAGTTCCCAGGCAGTCTGGGCAGAAGGGACGACCATTAAATCATCTTAAAGTCAGGTCCTGTTAAGAAGGGGCATCCTACGGGTAGCCCCCCACCCCATGGGTTGTGCTCAGGTAACTTTTTTTCCAGAGAAGACCCATAAGAATTATTGGGCCTGGTGGGTTCTACTCTGAGTAAAAGTTTGTTGAATACAGCCCCATGTTGTGATGGCCCTACCAGACAACTGAAAGGAAAAGGCTGTGTGGAAGCAGCTGCTCATGTGTAAACAGCTGGGGTTCCTGCAGGTAAGGTAAAGGTAAAGGACCCCATGACGGTTAAGTCCAGTGAAAGGTGACTATGGGGTTGCGGTGCTCATCTCGCTTTCAGGCCGAGGGAGCCAGCGTTTCTCCACAGACAGCTTTCCGGGTCATGTGCCCAACAGGACTAAACTGCTTCTGGCACAACGGGACGCCATGCTAGAAGCCAGAGGGCACGGAAATGCCCTTTACCTTCCCGCCGCAGTGCTACCTATTTATCTACTTGCGCTGGTGTGCTTTGGAACAGCTAGGTTGGAGGAGCTGGGACAGAGTAACAGCAGCTCACCCCATCGTGCGGATTCAAACCGCCGACCTTCCGATCAGCAAGCCCAAGACGATCAGTGGTTTAGACCACAGTGCCACCCTGCCTAATCAGCAGGTGGGTAGGCTACCACTTTTAAATGTCCCATTTGCAATTAATGCACAGAGTTTGGGGCTGGCACGGCTGGTGTCACATTTCATAAGACATGAGCAATGCTGCTACTGCCCTGCACACATTTAGTGGCTACTTCTGAATAGGTTTTCTCGGTGTGTACAAATACTGCCCAAATTGATTGCCTTTATATTGCATTTGTGACTGGGCTGTTTTAATTGTTACCATTTTTAAGGGATCGTTTTGGGGGGTTTTAAACGCATAACGTAGTGTGTGTGTGTGTGTGTGTGTGTGTGTGTGTGCATGTGTGCGCACATTTATTATTTGTTACTTTATTTATTATTTATTACTTATTTGTTTCTAATGTGATATCCCCTAGTTTTGCATGCAGCACTTAATTATATACGGTTTAAATCTCAGGAACAAAAAAGGCCTTCTTGCTGAAATCTACATTTGTGTCTGCTCTTGTGTGACAGATTCCAGAGCATGTGTATCCAGAGGCAAGTTGGGTCATCATTTTCTCTCTGTGACCCTTCCTAACCTGTACCAACCAGAAGGCTAGCACTAATGTCAGCCTTGTTTACTTGGACAAGACTGATAGCATCCAGGTGGAATTTCCAGACCTTTTCGTGCCTTCTTTTCTGCAAAGCAGTGGAATTCATAAACCCTGCCCAGAAACCTCCTGCAGCCAAGTAGATGGGCTTTGTATATTGCCATTCTTTGGGTTTCAGCTGTTTACTCCAGGCCTCAAGAAGTTAAATCTCTGCATAGAAATGTGTGTGGCTGTGTACCTGTGCATCTGTGTACCTGTGCATGAACATAAACAGTAAGGTAGCACATTATTATTATTATTATTATTATTATTATTATTATTATTATTGATTTCATTTCCATACCACTTTATATTTTTAAGAAAAATCTCAAAGCGGTTTACAGCATATTAAAGCATCAATAAAACAATCCAGAATCGAACATTTCTGAAGAAAGTCAAATATAGAGTATATAGTCAAAGCAACATAATTAACAGAAAACTAAACTATTATCTTAAAAGATTTCAAAGTAAAGCATTACAAAGGAGGTCAACTACAGAATACATATTTAAAACAAAGGTAACAAAAAAAAACTTAAACATTTCAAAAAGGGGAAAAAGGAAGCTAAATGAAGTCAAATATAAAATACACATTTAAAACAGCATAATTAACAAAAGAACAAAATTTTATCATAAGCACGGCACGGCTGTTTGGCAGGCACAAAAAGATGGGGCAAAAGAATCTAATAGTTAGCGTTTGTTGTCAGGCATAGCGATGTCCCTCGGGTCTCAACCAGGATTCTCTTTAGTAGAGCTGGTGAGTGTGGGCCCCGCCCCCTAGGCCAGGTGGAAAGGGCCTTGCAGGGAGCGGCCTTCAAGACTCACAGCCGGGACGTGAGCAGATTGCATGCCATTTAAGACCACAAAAAAGAGTCGTGCTGGATGAGACCAAAGGTCCATTTAGTCCACCATTTTGTTCTTTGCATAGCCAGCCAGTTGCCTGTAAGAAGCCTGCAAGCGGGACATGAACACAATCATCTCCCTGGCTCATAATCTCCAACAACTGGTGTTCAGAATGAGTTGCTTAGCACTGCATTAGATACAGTGGTACCTCTGGTTACGAACTTAATTTGTTCTGGAGGTCCGTTCTTAACCTGAAACTGTTCTTAACCTGAGGTACCATTTTAGCTAGTGGGGCCTCCCACTGCCACCGTGCGATTTCTGTTCTCATCCTGAAGCAAAGTTCTTAACCCCAGGTACTATTTCTGGATTAGCGGAGTCTGTAACCTGAAGCATCTGTAACCTGAAGGGTCTGTAACCTGAAGCATATGTAACCCAAGGTACCACTGTACTCTGGTTCCTGTTGCCTATTTAGGAAGCATAAGACTTTTCAAAACTACATTTTGTAGTTGCCGGGCTTTAACGATTTCTCTTTGATAAGCATCTTCTGTCCCCTCTATATTTGCTGATGGCTACGGAAAGTGGACCTTGCTTGTGTTCCTTATGCCCTCTCTCTCAGCACATACCTGTCCAGACAGGACTAGCCACAGTCTGGTCCTAAATTATTGAGTGCCATGCCTTGAAAGAGTTCTGTCATTTGGTAAAAATATGTTGCACTAGCAGGGAAGCCTCTCTCTATGACTTAAAAGTTGTGTTTTGCAACATTGCAGTTAAGCTACGTATCTCCTCCTTTGCTTTTTTTAATGGCAGTTTTATGCAATTTCACCTGCTCCTTTTTTTGATGATCGTTTAACGGCAGTAAGAAAGCAGCAGCAATGTGCCATCGTGATTTTGGGGAAGAGGGAAGGATTCTGTAGATTTGGCTCTGATCTTTTTATTCCTTTCCAAACAGATCCCTTCTTACACCAAAGTGTCAACTGGGTCCCAAGCAATTCACACATCATAAATGCATGGATGTTCAGCCAGGCCATGAAATCTGTAGAATGTATTGGGTGTAAATCATGGTGTAAAAGACACACAGGCATACCGGGACTAACTGCAAGGCTGGATTGAACTGTTGCAAAAAACCAATAATAGGTGGTTTTCCACATTTGGGAAATGCGAGTGTTTCTCAGCCTAGACCACAAAACTAGTCATTCAAATTTCGGGATAAAATAATAGAATCATAGAACTGGAGGGTTGGAAGGGACCCTGAATATCATCTAATCCAACCCCCTGCAATGTAGGAATATTGTTGTCCCATATGGGGATCAAACCTGCAACCTTGGCGTAATCAGCACAACGCTCTACCCAACTGAGCTGTCCAAGTCTAAAAAACTAAAGTTAGGCCTTTTCTGTTTTAGTGGAATGAAGTTAATAGCACTGCATGCCACCCCAATCTCTGAGGGGTGTGAGATTCAAGAGCTTCCAGGCATCTACTCAGGGTTAGATTCCTTGGAACAAGGAACAGCAGAGACTGTGTGTCTTTGTGATATATAGTTTATTTTGTTGTTGTTTAGTCGTTTAGTCGTGTCCGACTCTTTGTGACCCCATGGACTAGAGCACGCCAGGCACTCCTGTCTTCCACTGCCTCCCGCAGTTTGGTCAAACTCATGCTGGTAGCTTCGTGAACACTGTCCAACCATCTCGTCCTCTGTCGTCCCCTTCTCCTTGTGCCCTCCATCTTTCCCAACATCAGAGTCTTTTCCAGGGAGTCTTCTCTTCTCATGAGGTGGCCAAAGTATTGGAGCCTCAGCTTCAGTATCTGTCCTTCCAGTGAGCACTCAGGGCTGATTTCCTTCAGAATGGAGAGGTTTGATCTTCTTGCAGTCTATGGGACTCTCAAAAGTCTCCTCCAGCACCATGTGTACATCCTGAGCCCATGATGGAGGGGCTCACAGCATCAAAACCCCAGAACATCTTGCTTCTTCCATAGCACAGTCTTGGGCTCCAACACATCAAATCAAGCATGGCTCTCACTCTCTGGCTTTCTTTCTTACTACCAGCCAGGTGAGGAAGGGTTTCCACCCATTTGCACTTCCTTTGTTATACAGTGGTACCTCGGGTTAAGTACTTAATTCATTCCGGAGGTTCGTTCTTAACCTGAAACTGCTCTTAACCTGAAGCACCACTTTAGCTAATGGGGCCTCTGCTGCCGCTGAGCCGCTGCCGCACAATTTCTGTTCTCATCCTGAAGCAAAGTTCTTAACCCGAAGTAATATTTCTGGGTTAGCAGAGTCTGTAACCTGAAGCATATGTAACCCGAGGTACCACTGTACTAAGGACCACACTTAGGCCCATTAACTCACAAAAAAGTTGGCATGGCTCCTTCAACAACTGAGTCCTCCGTTAGATTTTAACCCTTGCTGGATCCAGGACTCCAGGAATTAGAAGGGACTCAGGCATCATACAGATTAACCTCCCACCCCAAACTCACAACAATATAAATATTTGCTAAGTTATTGTATGAGTCCTGTTCCATTTTGATTGCTGTCATGTGTCAGCTGCCTAATATTGACAGTAAAAAGGCTGAGGGTGCTACTTACCTAGTACTGCTGCTCTCAGAGTTTGGGACAGGGGTCCAGCAGTAGATTTAGGGTGGTGTGGGTGGTTGCCCTGCACAGGATACTGAGCCAAGGAGGCACAAACCACAACAGCAACAGCAACAACAACAACAGGAGAAGACAGCTCTGTGTGAAGTTTCTCGCTTCTTCCAGTGGAATCACATACCTTGTTATGAACAGCTCAAGCCTTCATCAGACGTTCTACATTTTCACTCCTCCCTGGCTGAGGTGAGGGTTAATTTCAGAAAACGGGGCTTTTGGGCTGGTCTTAAAGTGTGTGCTGGCCTGGCTTAAAGGGAGCGGGTTTCGCAGGTGACCACCAGAGGTTTTAAATGCCTTTGCCAGCTCCCTTGAATTGCTTTAGGAAGCTGAACAAAAATCTATCACACAGGTATGAGGCCAGGTGTTTACCTGCTCTCGCTCTGACTGCCCTGAGGAAAGCAGATGTTTTCTGCACCTGGTCTCCTGCTTCCAGCCTGACCAGGATGGATGTTTTGTTGTGCAGAGGAGTGTGGATTCGGGATAAGTCTTTCTCAAGGACTGGTTTGGAAAGCTACCACATGAAGATTAAGCTGTTATGCTGACGTTTACTCCCACTCTTGGCCTCTGGCCTCTGGGCTGCTATACTCTTGGTGCCTGGAACAGCCTCTGAGTCTCTATCATTCAAGGCCATTCCTTCCCCACTAACTGAATATTCACTTTTTCTGCAAAGCTGTTCCTGGGCCATTCAACTCTTGTTGCATTCTCCTGTTGTCTGTACCATTGGGTAAGCCTGAGAAGGTAGCAGCAGGTCAAAGGAACCAGGGATAGGTAGTGCCAGTTCGTTGGTGATGTTGTGCGGATGCCTGATTATCATCTCCTAAAGCAACTACTCTATTCCAAACGTAAAAATGGGAAGCGTAATGCTGGTGAAAAGAGGTTCAAAGACTCTCTCGAGGCAAATCTTTAAAAAATGTAGTATGAACACTGACAACAGGGAAACACTAGCCTGCGAGTGCTCCAATTGGAGAACAGCCTTTACCAAAGGTGTCATGGGCTTTGAAGATGCTTAAACTCAGGACGAAAGGGAGAAACGTGCTAAGAGGAAGGCACGCTTGGCAAACCCTCACCATGATTAACTCCCACCCAGAAACCTATGTCCCTACTGTGGAAGGATGTGTGGATCCAGAATTGTCCTCCACAGCCACTTACGGACTGATTGTTAAAACCGTGTTTATGGAAGACAATCTTTCTTGGCTACGAGCGATCAAAGAAGAAGAAGAAGAAGAAGAAGAAGAAGAAGAAGAAGAAGAAGAAGAAGAAGACCTACCACCTTGTACAAGTTGCTTATGAGTAGCTATTGCTAGACTCCCATCAACATAGAAATACAAGGAGGGCCCTGGTGGATCAGTCCAGCACCCTGTTCTCACAGTGGCCAACCAGATATCCCGATGTAAAGCCCTCAAACTGCACCTGAGCTCAGTTCAGCCCAACAGCAAGCATTCAGAGGCAGAACAGTCTGAAACAGTGGAGGTAGAAAACCACTATTTGGGCCAGCAGACATTGATTGTCTTATCCACCATGAGGAAAAGCACTTTTCATGCACAAATTATAACAGCATCATTAACTGGAAATAAAAAATACAGTGGTGCCTCGGTTGTCGAATGTAATCCGTTCCAGGAAACCGTTCAACTTCCAAATTGTTCGACAACTGAGGCACAAAGGGCAGTCTGCAAAGTCAATGGAGAACATTGGGGGGGGGGGACAGTTGAAGCCGTTCAATTTCCAAGGCACATTCGAAAACGGAAGCATTTACTTCCGAGTTTTCGGCATTCGAAAACCGATCTCGAAATCCAAGATAACACTGTACAGTGGTACCTCGGGTTACATACGCTTCAGGTTACATACGCTTCAGGTTACAGAATCCGCTAACCCAGAAATAGTGCTTCAGGTTAAGAACTTTGCTTCAGGATAAGTACAGAAATTGGGCTTCGGCGGCGCAGCGGCAGCAGGAGGCCCCATTAGCTAAAGTGGTGCTTCAGGTTAAGAACAGTTTCAGGTTAAGTACGGACCTCCGGAACGAATTAAGTACTTAACCCGAGGTACCACTGTACAAGGCGAATAATGCTACACATGCAATCCTATGCTTCATTTAAAAATCAGTAGGGTTTACTTCAGAAGAGGCTAAATAGTATGTTTAGGTTGGGCGTGTTCTTGTGAAATGTGCTCTGGGACAGTGGTCACCCCTACCTCAGAGATTCACCTCGCCCCTTTTGCGCTTCCTCTCCACTCGTTTCTGGTGCCCCCACGAAATGGCTGGATGTGAGACTTGGAAATAAAGGTTGTAAGAAGGAATGCTCCAGAGCACCTTGTGCAACCCTGAGAGAGTTGCATATCTATTGACTTGGGGGGGGGGAATAGCCAACCCGTTTTAGGAAGTTGCCTTATGCTGAGTCAGACTATTGGCCCATTCTAGTATTGCCTACTCTGGCTGGCAGAGGCTCTCCAGGGATTCAGAAAGGGGGTGCTGGGGGGTTGAACCTGCTACCTCCTGTGTGCAAAACAGATATTCTGCCCCGAGTGATGGGCCCTTCCCTGCAGACCTTTAATCCTGTATGGTGACAAAACATTGCTCGCCACATTTGCTCTGTTTGAGAATACAAGCTGCCTGAGGAAAGGGCCATGTAGGTCATGGGTAGGCAAACTAAGGCCCGGGGGCCGGATCCGGCCCAATCGCCTTCTAAATCTGGCCCTTGGACGGTCCAGGAATCAGCGTGTTTTTACATGAGTAGAATGTGTGCTTTTATTTAAAATGCATCTCTGGGTTATTTGTGGGGCATAGGAATTCGTCTGTGGTTTGTGTTTTTTCCAAAATATAGTCCGGCCCCCACAAGGTCTGAGGGACAGTGGTGTGCTGAAAAAGTTTGCTGGCCCCTGATGTAGGTACTGTGCACTCTGTACAGCACCTAGCACAGCACTGGAGCTCACTCTGCCCAACGTACTTGTAAAGATCAAATTGGGAATAGCAATTGTAGAAAAGCAAGACCCTTGTGCAAGATAGTTCTTCGGCTCCTAATATCCATCGCATTCAGAGATAGCCAGCGTGGTGCCCTGCAGATGTTGATGGACTCCAACTCCCATCAGCCCCAACCAGCATGGCCAGTAGTCAGGGATGATGGGAGTTGTAGTCCAACAACATCTGCAGGGCACCACGTTGGCTATCCCTGATCTAACTCCTTCCATTGGTGTGTTTAAATGCCTGTTTTAAATGGAAACAAAACTCATTCTCGGCCTTTTCCACCTCTCCCTTTGCCCTTCCCTTGGTGTATCTAAGCTCCTTGTAACCCTGGGGCAGCAGATCTGTGCCTTTCTTACCTTGTCTTCAGTCTGTCTCTCTCTCCCTTTTCCTGTGGGTTGCTTCAGAAGTAATAATAGTCATCATCTAGCAGAACAGTCACAGTAGCAGAATAATTATTTAATTAACCACCACAATTAGCCACTTGCAACCACCTCAAAAGACCTGCCCAGGTGTTATTAAATCTTACCTGTGGACCTTCTGTGTTGCATGGGAAGGTCTGAAGGGAGAAAGTAAGCGCATTTTGCTGAACAGTGTTAAAATGTTCCCTGGGATCAGGAAACCCAGTTGCATGGAGCTAATGTTTCATTTTCCCGAAGAGGAAGTAGAGTGGTACCTGTAACATTTCAGGTTACATACGCTTCAGGTTACAGACTCAGCTAACCCAGAAATAGTACCTTGGGTTAAGAACTTTGCTTCAGGATGAGAACAGAAATCGTGCTCTGGCGGTGCGGCGGCAGCAGGAGGCCCCATTAGCTAAAGTGGTGCTTCAGGTTAAGAACTGTTTCAGGTTAAGAACGGACCTCCGGAATGAATTAAGTACTTAACCTGAGGTACCACTGTACTGGTAAGCTCACTCCACTTCTCTTGAGCAGTGAGAAGTTACAGGAGTGCAACACTTACCTGGTTTTTGGTTCCCCTTGGATCACTGGAAGCTAATTGCCACTTTATAATATTTGTGTCTCTTTGCAAATATACAGGTTGAGCACAGGCAGACACACAGCTTAGATCAGGGGTGAGGAACCTCATCCATATTCCCCTGGGACATTACCAAAATTACAAAAGCCTTCCAGGCCTTTGATTTGTCCCGGCGATTAGCCGGCACTTGCAGTGGTGCACCAAAAGACATGCACTCTGATTTTCATTGGGGGAATGTTGGCGGGTACGAAACCTCAGGCCTGGAGATTGAATGTTGCCCTCCAAGCCTCTCTCTGTAGCCCTCTGAAGGAGCCATTTAGTAGCTTGGGGGTCCTCCAGGATCCTTTGCTGTTGCTCAAGCCAGGTAGCCTCAGTGGCCCGGAGTGCCTTCCATCACCTTCGGCTGGTGGCCCAGCTATGCCCCTATCTGGACAGGGATAACCTAACTACTATTGTCTATGCTCTGCTAACCTCCAGGTTGCTCCCCGGAGCAAGACGTTCTGAGCATATTACACCGATCCTGGTCCGACTGCACTGGTTACCGATTAGTTTCCGGGCCCACTTTAAAGTGCTGGTTTTGACCTATAAAGCCTTAAATGGCTCAGGACCGCAATACCTCAAGGACCGCCTCTTTCCATATGAACCCACGCAGACCCTGAGATCATCTTCTGAGGCCCTCCCCCTTGAGATGTCAGAAGGGTGGCAACACGAAAATGGGCCTTCTCTGCAGTGGCCCCCCATCTGAGGAATGCTCTCCATAGTGCCATAGTTCACACAGTGCCTTCATTATACACCTTTAGGTGCCAGGCAAAAACGTTCCTTTTTAACCAGGCGTTTGGTTGACCTGATCAACATCCCATACCCTTTTAAAATGTGGCTCTTTGGGGGGGGGATTATTGGGTTATTGCTTTTATTTTTATTTTATATACTGTGATCTTTTTATGTGAACCGTCCTGAGACCTCCAGGTATAGGGTGGTATATAAATTCAATACTAATACTAATACTAATACTAATACTAATACTAATAAATAGACACTCTTCCCGAACCATGCCTTATCCCCAGCACACACTCTTTCCACAGCTCACCCCTTTCTCTGGCCTTGCTCCCCATCCTCCCTGAGTGCTTTTGCCTGACTGAAATTTCTCCTTGAACTCTCTGTTTATTAGGGTGGAAAGCGGGTGCGTGTGTGTGTGTGTGTGTGTGTGCCAGAACCAGCCTACTGTACAGAGGCAAAATCTACATTTGTTACTCCCCACCCACACCTGGAAGGTTGCCCAGAAAGGATGTCCACTGTAGCATCAATTGAGTGTATTATATTGACCCCCTAGTCTTGGCCTTGTTTGTTTGTCTGTCTGTCTGTCTGTCTGTCTATCTATCTATCTATCTATCTATCTATCTATCTATCATGTATGATGTAGAAAGCAGGAGTAAAGAACCCTCACCCGGGGGCCGTAGGTGGACCAGAGGACACCCTCATGTGGTCCCCGCAGTCTCCCTTCATCATCCCAGCCTCCACACTTTTTGCATTGGCCCTGCCTGCCAATGGCCTGCATTCCCTAGAAGGTTAGTCATGATTAAATGCAGCCCTCCACTCTGAAAAAAAAAAAGGTTTTCCAGCCTTGGAACCAGGCAGAGGGCCTTCTCGGTAGTGGCGCCTCCTAGCAGATGTCAAGGAAATAAAGAACTATCTGACTTTTAGAAGACATCTGAAGGCAGCCCTGTTTAGGGAAGTTTTTAATGTTTGTTTTTTTGTGTGTTTTTAATACCCTGTTAGAAGTCACCCAGAGTGGTTGGGGAGGCCCGGCCAGATGGGCGGGGTATAAGCAATAAATGATGGTGATGACGCAATGGATCTATGTCGGCTAATCAGCATAAAAACATTTCTAAGGCACCTTGATGGTATCGTGTTAAAAACAACCATGAAATTATCAGCTACAAAGGGGGGCCCTCCAGAAATCCTTTTTATTGTCCCAAGCACAACTATGAATGAGCTAGGGCAGGAGGTAGACTCTCCTTCCTGGGAAGTTTCTAAGCAGAGGTTGGACGGCCATCTGTCAGGATTCTTTACCTGTGATTGCTGCATTGCAAGGGGTTGGGACTAGAAAGGTCCTTTCCAACTCTACAATTCCATGAATTTATAATTCTAAGCTGCTCAAAGTTTCCCTGTCATGGAAGCCAGATTGCACATCCAGTAGCTAAAACAATTCCATTGCTGATTATGCAAAATAAAATTGAAACCTGGGACATTTTAATTTATGTCCTACCCTCTAGCCCACACCAGGCCCATGAGAAAGCTCACCAAATTAAATAACAACTACTTTCAAACGAGATACAAATGTTAAAGATTAAGAACCTTTCAGCTATTAAAGCAAGTGGGGTAAAATCAAGATAAGGCAAGCACTTCAAACAGGTGGGCACCCAACCATCAAAGCAGCAAACCAGCGGTAATGTAACCTAACTTGAAACCTCAACTTACCTAAGAAGAAAAAAAGCCTTTTGGAATTAAAAATATATCGTTGACCAGCCTTCTGAAGGCCACTAATGAACACTCTGTGCCTGCAGTTTAACAATCTCTGCATACGATCGTTAAGCGCTGTGGTTTCAAGAGATGTGGGGCATTTTGATGAGGTATTCTTTTTTTTGGAGAACGGGGAGGGGGACGGAATCGTTTATTACCTGTCTTTGCCTTTGCCTGAGATTACTGTTATTTTATCACCTCGCTGAATTTTTCGAGCCTGTTTCAAAGCCAGCTTAGCATTCTGCAGGCTGTAATAGATGGCAGGAGTGGCACTTGTTCATCTGAAAGTTCTGTCTGCAATTGTCAGAAACCCTGGGAGGAGTGTAGAATTCCAGTATAAACACCCGCTAGCCTGTGTTTATTTGCTACTGATGTCATCCAGCAGCTCAAGTCTGCTGAATCCATTTTCCTAATTGTGCCTGGCTAGTCATGATGTAACTTCTTAATTGATACGTAAAGCAACCTGCATATTCCACTGCAAGAAGGACCACTGTGGTATGCTACTTGCTAATTAGGTTATAAAGAAGGACCAAATGATAACTTTCCCCCCTCTCTGGCTGGCTGCGAAGTTGCTTATTTACATCAAACACACCCAAAAATGAGATTGCGAAAACATTTTCCACTTGTCCCAGAAGCGGGCGTTCAGTGGTGATGGGGTTTATGTAAACAAGCCAGCTAGTTTGCAAAGAAGATTGCTTATATCTAGAATATTATTATTATTTTTTAATGCAATTATGCATACTCTGCACATTTTTTAAAAAAAGAATGGGATTCGTTTGTGGAAGGCAGATAGGCAGGCGTTTTTCAAGGGAAAGGCTTGCCTTGTAACAATGGAATTGTAGACAAAACCAAGAGTCTTTGCCTTTGAAAATGCTGTTGCAACTCAATTCTATCCAGCAACAAAGACAAGAATAAGCTTTCATGGTAAGGTGGCCACTTACACAGCGCCGCCACAGAGGGTGCTGATTTGCATATGCTAATTTATATGGTAGGTATTCAGCTAAATAGTCCCACCATTGCAACTATTGCTATTGGCACAATGGGACTTCGCCCTCCCCTCATGTGCTCCCCTCCCTCATCAAATCTGTTCTAGAGGACTGGGGGAACCCGCAGAGCAGATTTAGGGGGTGTACAGGGGGAGGGAGAGGAGAAAAACTTTCTGTTATGCAAGGAGAAGTTCTTTTGCTGACTGAATGACACTATGTTGAATGCAACCCAGTGTGTGGATGCAAATTTGGCAATAATCACTATGATTTAAATAGAAAAACAACGCATCTCGATATAGTGGAGAAGGCTGTGGCCAGGAGACCTGTGTGCCTGCTTAGTTATCTGTTAAGGAGGCACTGTTGATAGACTGTTTTAAACTCTTGTTTTTACGGTTCTTATAGCCATCATGAGTCTCTGAAGGACTGCTTGCTCCCTGTTGAGATCTTTGAAGGGGGCTTCTAGGCTGGGGAAAATGTAAGACATGGCCTTCTCTGCAGTGGCACCCAGATTTTGCAATGCTAAAAGCACTGTGCCTCTTCAGTGTCCTCCTTCCATTAAGGGTCCCTCCTTTCTATTGTACATTCATGATGATTTGCGTTCATGATGGAATCACGGTACATATGCATAATCTCGCCACCAGTACTCTTTGCAACTGCAAAGGTTTCAGGGCAGACATACTGCTTGTTTCCTATCAATGCAGGTCCTGTAACTTTCTGCTGAAATTTTTATAGCTCAAATGTTCTAGTTTATTTTGTTTTGTTTTGTTTTTGTTCCTATATTGCAGGGAGTACCCCTCCAGTTGGAAATAATGCAAAAGCGTTGGGGAAACATTGCAGAACAAGTTATGAAACTTAATGATGTGTGGACAGTCCGGTATAAATCCACCACTTAGATATGTTGGCATCCGTGTGTCTCGGGAGACAATGGAAGAGTGTGCCTTTGGGGGTAAAGTCAAACCGTTGTGGAGTTACAGCACCTGCTGTGGCTGTAGAGACTGATATAGGAGAGACATGTTTTGTTGTAGGTGGGGCAGATGAAAGCATCTGGTTTAGCTGCTACAGATGCACCATGGCGTTTCTTCTCCCTGTGCTCCTCCCAGCGGTCATTCCTCCTCTGGTCCCTGCTGTGGATACACAACCTGACTGCCTGTCTCCAGGCACTGCAATCATCTGCAAGGGATTCCCAAATGGCAGGGTTAATGTTGCCAGCCTTCCTGTCACCATTGCAGACATCTTTGTAACTTAAGAGTTGGTCTGCCAACTTGCCTGGAAGCCAGTTCCCCATAGAGCACATCCTTGGAGATTCTACAGACTTGACCCAGCCAGTGTAGACCTTGCTGAGACAGAAGTGTGAACATGCTGGGAATGTGGTTTGGAAGAGCACATTGGTCCTGCCATGTGGTGCCCAAAATCTTCCTGGCACAGCACATATGGAAGGCATTGAGGCATATCTTCCTGTCTAGATACTTATCTACTGAGCCAGCTCCTACCTTCAGGTTGGCCACATTGGCCACTCAAAGATAAAGTCAAATGTGGCCACACTGAGGTCCAGCTCCAAGGGCCTTCTGGCTTTTCTCTCACTGCGAGAAGTGAAGCTACAGGGAACCAGGCAGAGGGCCTTCTCAGTAGTGGCACCCACCCTGTGGAACACCTTCCCATCAGATGTCAAGGAAATAAACAACTATCTGACTTTTAGAAGACATTTGAAGGCAGCCCTGCTTAGGGAAGTTTTTAATGTTTGGTGTTTTATCGCTTTTTTATTGTTGTATTCTGTTGGGAGCCACCCAGAGTGGCTGGGGAAAACCCAGCCAGAGGGGCAGGGTGTGTATAAACACAACAACTATTATTATTATTATTATTATTATTATTATTATTATTATTATTACTACTACTACTACTACTACCATCATCATCTAGCCCAGGGGTCAGCAGACTTTTTCAGCAGGGGGCCAGTCTACTGTCCTTCAGACCTTGTGGAGGACCGGACTATATTTTGGGGGGGAAATATGAACGAATTCCTATGCCCCACAAATAACCCAGAGATGTATTTTAAATAAAAGGACGCATTCTACTCATGTAAAAACACGCTGATTCCTGGACCGTCCGCAGGCCGGATTTAGAAGGCGATTGGGCTGGATCCGGCCCCCGGGCTTTAGTTTGCCTACCCATGATCTAGCCCATAATATGAAAACATCAAAATCCGATATCAAACATAAATAATGTTAATATCAGATGTTAGGCAAGGCCAATCAGGGTCTGTTGCCAAGTCAGCCAAGCTTGGATCCCTGATTGAGTATACCCTTTACATTGTTAGGTGCACACCTCAAATACCATAGGGGTACATCTGACATATGTGAAAAAGCCTTACGTGGAAGCCAGCATTGTGCTGTTGTGTCATGGAATTTCAACTTAGCACATGACTAGGCATGGTGAAGGAAGGTGGGAGCTGAGGAGTGTTTCCATTTATCAAGATACAAGTCGTAAGAATCATATATCAGTCGCATCAGGGTCTTTGTGTCCTTGCCACTGGCTCAGCAGGAGTCTCTGGTGCTGATACCACTTTGTAAAAGAATGTTCTTCTCCCTAGCAGGAGCTTGGGAATGTCTGGAATGCAGTGTGGACAGGGTTGCCAGGCCAAATCTTTTTTTAAAAAACACACAAATGTTTATCTCTTCATTTTCATGGTATTTGGAATCCATCAGAAGTAACCCGGGTGCCTTGGGTCAGATACAGTGAACCAGGAAGGACAATAGTCACATCAGATGAACCCCATGCCAGGGCAAAGAAACATCGCCCTGGCACATCCCCGGCAGAGATCGCCAGAGGACCTTCCAGGAACCCCCTAGGTCTCACAGGAATTCCTCAGATTCCACTATGTGGTCCATTCTAATCAGGACTTTTTCCCAGCTGGAACTGGCCATAACTTAGTTCCAGCACCTCTCAGGAGGGAGGTGTTCATGGTGAGCTCCAGGACCACTTTTTTTCTAGAAAAATAGCACTTATTCTAATATGTCTCCCATGCCTGAAATGGGGCAAAGCTACCATAAGCCTAAACTACAACTGGGACACAATAAGCTGCCTAATAATAATAATAATGGCGACAACAACCACAACAGAGTCAGACCAATGAGTTCATCCAGCTTGGTATTATCTACGGAGTAATACTGAGTATTGTCTACTAGTATTGACGATGCAATATTATTTTAAAACACTACTTTTATCACACACACACACACACACACACACACACAATGGAATATATATATATATATATATATATATATATATATATATATATATATATGGGTGTTGTGTGTGTGTGTAATAGCTGTCAACGTTTCCCTTTTTTTAAGGGAAATTCCCTTATTCTGAATAGGATTCCTTGCAAGAAAAGGGAAAAGTTGACAGCTGTTACACACACACACACACACACACACACACACACACACAACTCTCTAATACAGGATATAAGCATATGTAGTTTTTAAAATCACTCATTTTACAGAGAGAAAATAATACATAAATATTGTTTCCCCAAATTCCCAATTTCTTCACTGGGCAAAAATGGCAGGGCGAGGCAACATTCTCCAACCTTTCCCCCATGCCTCTTATTGTTTCCTTTCCCCCCTGAGATTTCACATTTCTGCCTCTCTCCCTTTATTCCTGAGCTTTCCCCACATTCCTGGGCCTTGCCTAAGGATCAGGTGTGTGATGAGGGGTGTGTGTTGCTTTTCAAAGTCCCACCCCATGACATCACTGTGCCCCACCCTAAGCGTCTCAGGACTATTTACTTAGTGACATTGGAATGAAGGGGGTTGACTTTGAAGGAAATGTGCTTAGGGCAGAAGAAATAAGATTCATTGTTTAATTACTCTACCTCATGAATTCTGTGTCATTGGGGAAAGCCGCCATTGTCTTGGTGTATTGTGGTTAGTTTTGGCAACTAGCAGTAAAAGACTAAATAAGGTTTTATGATATGGAAGAGTTTTTAAAGCAAGTGAATAATCTTCTGTTTCATGTGTATCAGTCTGCCACAGACACGTTTAGTCACTGGTGCAATGGTTTTGAACACTCCCATAGAAACAATGGAGAAATTGTCACCTCACATTGACGAGATGTTACTCATTCAGATGCCACGTGGGAGAAATCACTTCTGAGCAGTGGAGTTTAAGCTTGAAAACACCAGGAAAACACCAGGAGATCTGAAGATGAATATAAAAGTTTGCTTCTGTTGCTAATCCAGTATTGTGACCATCTTCCTTCCTTCCTTCCTTCCTTCCTTCCTTCCTTCCTTCCTTCCTTCCTTCCTTCCTTCCTTCCTTTTTCATATTCCTAATCATTCGTCATGGTCTTTGGCTAGAACTACAAACTTACGAACTGAACTATTAAACTGATCACTGGAATTCTTGCAACTGATTCTCACAACCATCGAACCAATGGCAGCCAATTTTGCAACCAGAGGCTAGTTTTGTAGTTGCAACTGGTAAAACTGTGTCTGGCCAAGTAACCATTCTAGGAGGCTGAAAGCTAGTGTAGTCCAGATTCTTTCAGCTCCGAGGCCCTTTCTTCTAAATAAAAAATTAGTAACCCAAATGTATCTGTCTGAAATGCCTATGCATGGCATCTCTTTGCCTGTGTACAGGCTGTCAGATGCAGCTGCTATGTTTAGGATCAAGCTTTCTGCTTGCTACCACAAAAATAATTAAGAACATTTAACGATGTATACAAAAACAGGCTGCACACATATGGCTAACCCAGAGAGGTAGTTGACTTTTGCAAGAATTTCAAGCAGCTAATATAGTTAAAGCTATAGTTTTCCCAGTAGTGATGTATGGAAGTGAGAGCTGGACCATAAAGAAGGCTGATCGCTGAAGAATTGATGCTTTTGAATTATGGTGCTGGAGGAGACTCTTGAGAGTCCCATGGACTGCAAGAATATCAAACCTATCCATTTTGAAGGAAATCAGCCCTGAGTGCTCACTGGAAGGACAGATCCTGAAGCTGAGGCTCTAATACTCTGGCCACCTCATGAGAAGAGAAGACTCCCTGGAAAAGACCCTGATGTTGAGAAAGATTGAAGGCACAAGGAGAAGGGGATGACAGAGGACGAGATGGTTGGACAGTGTTCTCAAAGCTAGCAGCATGAGTTTGACCAAACTGCAGGAGGCAGTGGAAGACAGGAGTGCCTGGCGTGCTCTGGTCCATGGGGTCATGAAGAGTCGGACACAATCTTAATTCCGGCTAGGGGTTCATCCAGCCCAGCCTTTTGCATGATGAATTCTGCATATAAATTAAATAAGCAGGGAGACAATATACAGTCTTGTCGTACTCCTTTCCCAATTTTGAACCAATCAGATGTTCCATATCCAGTTATAACTGTAACCACTTGTCCCAAATAGAGATTTCTCAGGAGACAGACCCACCATCATTTTTCCAGTGAAAATAGGGATGTCCTAAGGAAAAGCAGGACTTTCTGGGATCAAATCAGAAACTGTGATGGCTTCTGTAAATCAGGGGTATCCCTGGAAAATAGGGGCACTTGGAGGGTCTGGGCCCAATCACGACACCACACAACATTATGATGTCACTTGTGCAATGCCACACAACACCTTGACATCACAGGTGTGATGCCGCAAGGAGCCAGAGGGCAGAGCCGAATGCCCTCTGAATGCAGAGTTAAGAAAAGTCGCTCTTTACCCTTGCATCCTGCCTGCATATTTTAAATAAGTTTGTGGTAGCAAATGTGATAGAGAGGGGATTGCTCCATAGCAGTCTTGGGTTTTGGAGAATGGGATGCACATCTCCAGGATGTTTTCCAATGAAGACTTTCATCAGGGCACCTTGGTGAGAGGTTTTTTTTTGGTTTTTTTTTTTTTTTTTTGGTTTGGTTTTAAAAACACGAATGCACCTGAAAGCCAGCATCTCAAGGAGTTGAACTTGAAAGAACCTTGTAATCCAACATGACGTGAGGTAGTGGCTGGGCCGTGAAGCTGAGCAAATTCAGATTAACTGTAATGAATGCACAGCTCAATATCCAGCCAGCAGGCGGCTTTGTAAACTCCTGGGCACAGGAAAAGGACATCCCGGCAAAGGTCTTGCTTGACGGCTTATCAGCTTGGGGCATAAGGAGGACCCTGCTGGATCAGGCATAAGTACCCAACATCCTGCTTCACAAAGCAGCTGGTTAGATGTCTTCAGAAGGAGCTCACGTCAGGATCCACTATTCTTGCTCACCATGACTGGTACTCAGGAGCAGTGGTTTTTTTCTAGGAAGAGGGGTGCTGGAGCTGCCCCCTCATCATCCTCTCCGCCCGCCTCCCTTCCCTTCACACCCACACCCCAGTGCCCTGCGATCCCTTCTGTGATGTTCTGCTGCTGCACTCACAGTGATCCATTTCTGGTCATGGTGGCGATCCCTGATGCAATGGGCCAAAAGGGTGGTTCAGCACTCCTCCAGACCCTCTTGCCCCTTTCACTGTTATAGGAACAGATGTGCTTTCTAGTGTGCATTCAGAATGATCTGTGCCTTGGAGTTATTGGTCTGTTTTTGTTTTATTATGTATTTTGTGTTCTCATTTTAGATTTATAGGTTGTGATCCGACCCATGATCTTCGGCCGAAAGGTGGTACAGCATACACATTTAATAAATGGCTGTTGATTTACTTGATCCCACTTTGTGCTGTTGAACTACAGCTCACCACAGCCCCGATCATTGACCACGTGACAAGAGCTGGTGGACCATTCAACCCTAGTATTGGTGTATAAAAAGCCCTTGATGATCTGAGTCCCAAGAACTTGAGTGCCTTCTTCAGGTCATCTGGAGATGCCCTTGTTGTTCCATTAATTGCAGGGGCTGGCCAGGCACACCCCAAATTATGGAACTCCATCCCCAGTTATGTTGGGTTTTGAGTCCCAGATTGATTATATTGAGGTGCAATGTTGTTGTTGTTTTCTTTTTTAAAAAATCGCCAAGCGATTTTTGGGACATAAATGATACTTTCACCAACTCCGCTGCTTGTTTTTGTATTACTGGTTGCCTGTTTTCGTAATATTTTTATGGGCTTTATATTGTGATGTTGGAAAAGGAGTACTGTGCAGCCCTGTTTAGGGAAGCTTTTAATGTTTGATGTATTACTGTATTTTAATATTTGGTTGGAAGCCGCCCAGAGTAGCTGGGAAAGCCCAGCCAGATGGGCAGGGTATAAATAAAAAATTATTATTATTATTATTATTATTATTATTATTATTATTATTATTATTATTATTATTATCCCACCAGGATATAAGCATATGGAAATAAATAAACAAATGCACACTGATAGCGTCATCAACATTCTTGCAGTTGCAGTTGTCATCCTTTCGTAGCGAAACTCTTCTTTGTGCATACGGCAAATAACGATTAACAGTACTGGATCATGATATATAAAACACGGCATTTCCATCATTTCCATCGGTGAGATTTCCAGGTGTCATCATCTTCAAAGACCTCCTTCCGTTCTCTTCATTTCGCATTACAGCAATCTTTATTGACCAGTCTTGCCCTTAGGTGCTCATATAAAATTCTCGTTGAGTGCGGTAGAAGCTCTCCATCTGTATCTTAGGGCAAATTTTGGCCCCAAGATAAAACGCTACGTGATTTATAGAAAATGAAAAAGTTGGGGCACGGGGCAGGGGGAGGGAATGTTGAGAGTGGCTGAGCATCAGTTCACCAATACCCTGGTATGTTTAGGTTTACCTTTTACTATTTGTTTCTGTGCTATCTCATCGTAGAGTTGGAAGGGATCTCCAAGGGTCATCTAGTCCAACCCCTGCAATGCAAGAATCACAGCTCAGCAATCCCTGACAGATGGCCACCCAACCTCTGCTTAAAAAAATTCCCATGAAGCAGAGTCCCGCCGCCTTCCAAAGTAGACAGTTCCGCCATCAAACAACCTTTACCACCAGAAAGTTCTTCCCAGTGATTGGTCTGTCTCCTTTCTTGTAATTTGAACCCTTCAGGCCCTACTTTTCGGAAACAGCAGAAAACAAGCCTACTGCATCCTCCGCGTAACGGATGCGACAGCAGTTCAGATACTTGAATATGGCCTCTGAGTCTCACCTCTCATCTCACTTCTGAGTCTTCTCCAGGTGAAAGATACCCAGCTCTCTCAACCGCCCCATGTAAAACTCTCGAGACCCTTTATCAGCTCGGTCACCCGAATCCTTCAACATCCGGAGGGCCAAAGATCTAAACATTCCTGATCTAAACATTATTTGAAAGAAAATGATGGTCACACTTGGGGTTGGCAGACCTCCAGGACCAACCTGAACCTGGGTGACCTTGGGCTAGTCACACTTCTCTGAAGTCTCTCATCCCCACTCACCTCACAGAGTGTTTGTTGTGGGGGAGGAAGGGAAAGGAGAATGTTAGCCGCTTTGAGACTCCTTAGGGTAGTGATAAAGCGGGATATCAAATCCAAACTCTTCTTCTTCTTCTCCTTCTCCAGGTTCACCTGCCCTCTCCCTGCAGGTGGTGGGGTTAGGGTTTGTATCTCCAGTTGAGTAAGAGCACCTTCCCTTCCCAGGCTCCCTAAGCATGTGAGAAAGAATTACAGTGGTACCTCAGGTTACAGACGCTTCAGGTTACATACTCTGCTAACCCAGAAATAGTACCTCAGGTTAAGAACTTTGCTTCAGGATGAGAACAGAAATCGTGCGGCTGCAGCGGGAGGCCCCATTAGCTAAAGTGGTGTCTCAGGTTAAGAACAGTTTCAGGTTAAGAACGGACTTCCGGAACGAATTAAGTTCTTAACCCGAGGTACCACTGTACCCCTTCATTTCATCTGGACCACGGACTGCCCCTCCCCCACCTCACCCTGCCCTTTTAAGCTGAGGTTAATTTCCGGCCAGTGCCATATTTGCTCATTTGTTAGACTTTTTGTGTGTGCTTTTTTTAATTGCATGCTCTCAGCAACTGTGGTTCATGCTTAATGCGTTATGCTTGATGACATCACCAGTGGCTGCTCCTATGTCTCAGGAGATGATAGATAGATAGATAGATAGATAGATAGATAGATAGATAGATAGATCTAGATAGATAGATTCAGCAGCGTAGCGTGGGTTGTCAGCACCCAGGGCAAGGCAAGTAATTTGCGCCCCCTAACCCGGGGCAAGGCAAGTAATTTGCGCCCCCTAACCCCTAACCTGCCGCCACTGCCAGCTTCTTCTTGCTGCTGCCTGGTCTGGTCTGGTGTGGTTCTCTCCCGCGCTCAGCGCTGCGCTGGGTGGCCGCTGCACTGTCCCTCCCCCAGATAGTCCCTCGCTCTCTCTCTGCACCGCACGCCTGGCACCCACCCCCTCCACAGTGGGCGGCGACCCAGCGGCTCGGATCGGATTCGCACACCCAGCACTGCAGTGAGAGAGAGTGAGTGAGCCAGGTAGGGGCAGAGAGCTGTGAGTGCGAGCGCCCCCCCCCAGATGTTGCGCCCGGTGCGGCCGGCCCCCCCTGCACCCCCCACGCTACGCCACTGGATAGATTCAAACCAGGAAATGGTGGGGGAGAGCTGGGAGGTCCTCATGGCTCGTGAGGAGCCCCTCCCCGGAGCCCTAAGAGGACGTCAGTGAGGCAGGAGGAAGCCCCAAAGAGACTGGGGGCGTGTGGGGCTTCCTTTAGGCTGCTCAGCCTCCCTGCCTAGCCAGTGGCATAGTGTTGTGTGGAAGTTCCACAGGATCGGTGGCCCCGGGTGCAGAATTGTTCAGGGGCACAAAATTTCAACACCCGGTGCTGGGTTCCGTTGAAATTTACTAGACATGAAGAACTCAAGTTCATTAATTTCAATGGGTCTACTCTGAGTGCAGCTTAGTTGGATACTATACAGTGGTACCTTGGTTCTCAAACTTAAACCGTTCCGGAAGTCTGTTCCAAAACCAAAGCATTCTGAAACCAAGGCACTCTTTCCCATAGAAAGTAATGCAAAATGGATTAATCTGTTCCAGACTTTTAAAAACAACCCTGAAACAGCAATTTAACATGAATTTTACTATCTAATGAGACCAGTGACCCACAAAATGAAAGCAATTAACAATGTACTACAGTCACACAATTAATCAGTAGCTGAACTGGGTTCTCCATAGTCACAGAAAAAGAGCCGCAAAAGCAAAAATGCAAAATAAATATAAAAAACAGACAGACCTCAGCGTAACACTCAAAATGGAAGTGTGGCACTCAAATCGGAAGCACGTTCAGCTTCCAAAAAAAGTTCACAAACCAGAACTCTTACTTTCGGGTTTGCAGTATTTGGATTCCAAGTTGTTTGACTACCAAGGCGTTTGAGAACCAAGGTACCACTGTACCTGATTGTTGAACTTTGTGTGCTTTAAACTAACCAGGGTTTGTTTTAAACCGCTCCTCATAGTTTGGATGACACAACAAGCCATCGTCCAGAAACCAAACCCTGGTGAAATATTTTTTCTGGGCATACTGGAGGAGAAGGGGGTGATCCTCAGGCTTGCTGAAACTCATCCTTGCTTAGGCCTGTTTCTCCAAACCACGGTTTAGCATTACATGCGAGCACAGCCATTGTGAAAGGTAGCAAAGTTGTGCTCAAGCGCGTATGAATAAATGGCAGCAAGCAGCGAGTTTCCTCCCTGCCAACTTGCGAATTGCAACCTGTTGTTTTTTGCCTTAGACAATTACCGTAAATGGGAAATGCCAAAAAACAAACCTGTCCCAATCTGCATAGCTCCACCCCTTCATTTGCATGACCTTACCCCAGGTTCCAGGCATATCTGTCAACTGTCTCTTATTTGGTGGGAAACTCCCTTATCCCAGCGCCGTGTCCCGCTGCTGTCCCTTATTGATGATGTCCCTTAAATTTCCCAGGTTTCATGCTTGCCCAGCTTGGGAGGGAAGCAGCGGCTCGGGGTCCTCCGCCGCACGCGAGAGAGAGCGCTGGCACCGTCGTCCTTGCGCAAGGAGTTCCATCGGCCCTTCCCTGCCCAAGAGAGAGGTGGGGGAGGGAGAGAGAGACTCTCACCCACGCCGCCCGCGAGCCCGGAGGCGGCAGCAGTGGTGGCAGCTGAGGAGGCGGCCTGAGGGAGGAGGAAGAGGAGGGGATGGGGAGGGATGCAGAAGGGTGGCGCTTCAGCGGCCGTGGTGGCTCCGCAACCGCCTCATGCCGGATTGACGGCATCTGTCGATCCTACTAATGTATGTAACTCTTTACAATAGCAAAATCCCATATTTTGGCTGCTGATCCCTTATTTTCAAATCTGTAAGTTGACAGCTATGGTTCTAGGTCATGTTAGAGTGCAATATAACACACAATAAAATGTGTTAGGAGAGGGAGAGGGAGAGGGGGAGAGAGAGAGAGAGAGAGAGAGAGAGAGAGAGAGAGAGAGAATATTGGTGAGCGAGGTGCCTGCCACTGGGATGAGTACTTCCTGAGCTCAGCTGCCTTCTAGAGGGAGACAAGAAAAAGGAACTGCTGCTTTCCACTGGGGACACAGGAACTCATTCAGCCTTACATGCAGAATGTCCCTGGTTCAGTCGTAGGCATCTCCAGGTAGGACTGGGAATGTCCTCTGTCTGAAACCCTAGAGAGCTGCTGCCAGCCTGTGTAGGCAATACTGAACTAGCTGGACCGATAGTTTAACTCAGCAAGCATAAGGTATAGTGTTCCACTATGTTTATCAGCTCTTATATGTGGGCTCCCAAGTTTAATTGGTAGGGTTCCAGCTTTGCAACTGAATGCTGGCTCTGCATACTAGGGAGTGATAATTGCCCTCTACATACGATATGTTGGTATTCACAGCACACATTGATTAGTACATCTGATCAAAGTCTTGTTTTGATGTGCCCCTCTTACTTGCATCCCCCTCCTCATTTTTTAAAAAAACTTTTCCTTTTTTATAAAAAAAATACTTTCTCACTTTATTTAACCATTTTTAAAGCATTGTGATGCAACTCAAGAAATCACCTTTTGCATGTACAGTGGTACCTCGGGTTACATACGCTTCAGGTTACAGACTCTGCTAACCCAGAAATAGTACCTTGGGTTAAGAACTTTGCTTCAGGATGAGAACAGAAATCGGGCTCTGGTGGCGCGGCGGCAGCAGAGGCCCCATTAGCTAAAGTGGTGCTTCAGGTTAAGAACAGTTTCAGGTTAAGAACAGACCTCCGGAACGAATTAAGTACAGTGGTACCTCGGGTTAAGTACTTAATTCGTCCCGGAGGTCTGTTCTTAAAACCTGAACAATTTCTGTTCTCATCCTGAAGCAAAGTTCTTAACCTGAAGCACTATTTCTGGGTTAGCGGAGTCTGTAACCTGAAGCGTATGTAACCTGAAGTGTATGTAACCTGAGGTACCACTGTACTTAACCTGAGGTACCACTGTACTAAAAAATGAAAAAGGTGGGAAGTGTCCCCCCGCCTTAAAAAAAGCAAAAACAAAGAACACCACAGCAAGCTTTACTTGCAGAAAGTTGTTCACATTCTTGGGAAGGAGCAAAAAAATAATAATATAGGCCTTAGGTTAGCTGCATTGATTTAATGCCTTAGTTAGGCGGTAAGAGCAGAGGTAGAGAGACTCTCCCCGCATTAGGAGAGCCTGGGGTCGCCCTGACTCCTTTTGATCAAGTCTCTGTGAAAGATGAGTGTCATGCCCTCTCCCAGCCAGCTGTGAGGGGTCTGCCCTGTGACTGGAGGGGTCTGCCGAAACACTCCCCTCCGGAGCGCTGAGGTGGGAGCATCCTGGAGAGGTGAGAGAGAGAGGCAGTCACAACTTAGGACTGACTGGAGGTTTCTGGAGGAGGGATCTGATTTCACTCCCCTGTGCTCACTCTAAGCGCACATCAGGCGTGGAGGTGCTCTCTGCTTCAGACAAGGGTAAAAAAGACCAAGGCGTGTGATGATTCTGCCTCCCTTACTTGTACAGACAGGAATGTTTCCTGGTTCTTCTTTGTACAACTCACAGCAGAGGGGATGGGAAACTGTTTTATAGCTCTCAAAACACATGCTCCGTAAGAATGTCGGAGGTAAGGAAAGTTCTTTTGTAGTTTCTGCATGGATTTGGGTTGTCCTCCCTCCCACCCCCCTTTCCCTGCTTGCAAGCTCTTGTGCTATAGAAATAATGCTATTTGCTGTAATTGCTTCATTATCCTGGGATAGCAAACAATAAGATTTCAAGGTGCTACACACTACGCGATTTCTTATTTGACGGCTACCTTGTGTTTTGGAATTATCTGTTTGCTTAACAGACTGAGCCTAAGCAGGTTTGCACAGAAATAACTCCATTGATTTATTTCATCTTTTTTTCCTTTAAAAAAAAAACTGATTCAAAAGTAAGTGTGCTTTGCACAGCAAACCTTACTTACTAAACGCTGGCCTTCTGGACAAAATGCATCCTAAACGATGAGATTGCCTTCCTTTGCCTATAAGTTATTGGAAAATCATTGTGATAAAGCAGAATCGGACCGCCAATTAATCTTTCCCCCGTTGAAGCATCAGGATCTGTAAATCATGATGACCTGACAATGTTTAATCGTACAGGTCCTGGTTGTACATTAATAGCTATAAAAGTCATGATTTGTGACTTCAGTGTGTTCTGAGTCAAGTGCTCTAAGCAAATACATTATCATTATTGTGATGTTAAAAAAAAAATTGCACAGGAGACCAGACACTGCGATTTTGCAAAGGAGGTTTCTTTGGGAATCAGACCAGCAATGGTGTGTGCTTTTTGTATATATAGTTCATTGCTGACCATAACGTGTCTTGCAAAATAGGCATTGGGGGGTGGGGAGTCCCTTGTCACAAAGTTGTTGTTTGTTGTTTGTGCTTTTAAGATACAAAGAGAACTAGAAGACTAAATCATTACATCCCAGACTGGCAAACACCGATGTATCTTTTGGGGTTTTCTGTCCTTTGTCATTTCATTCCGTAAAAAAGCACCATCACAAAACTGTCAAAACAGACTCTTGTGCTGTCTTGCTGGCATAGCGAAAGAAATATTTAATGTTACTTTCCTGCTCGGTGAACACACCAAGCCTCTTGCCACCATACCATCCCTTCCCTTTTAAAAAAACATTTGCTTTAAAATAAAAATGATTACCCGTCAATTGAAAATGTTTGTGAGAAAGAAAGGGGGGGGGAGCAATTTTATACAGATGTGTTCCACACTCGATAACTCTGGATTCTTGGGAAAACAATTGTTTTCTAGTTATAGAGACAGAGAAAAAAATGTTTCTGCTTAACAGCACCTGAGTTAGGTATGGAAGACTGGTAAAATAGGAACATTAATTGTTATTTTTGAAAAGTGGAAGTGGGGAGCAGGATTTATAAATTGTACCACTGTTTTTTTAGGTTGAGCTTGGTGCTAAAGTGTGTTAGCAATCTCTCTCTCTCTCTCTCTCTCTCTCTCTCTCTCTCTCTCTCTCTCTTTTTGATCATGCAGTTCTTTGGCTCCTTGAACCTTGGGAGGTGATTGTTTGTCTTATCTTCTGGTGAGCTAACTCTGCGCTGTGTTGCAAAACCTTGAGGCATGTTGTGCTCCTTTTTACTGTTCCGGGAGCCTGCAACTGAAGTCAGCTTCATTAGTTTCACTGATGGCACATCAGTGCGCGGCTGGTGTTGCCGCTTCCTTCCAGCTAGACCCCAAGCATGACTGGGGCTGCCTTGGTTTGGATAAGCTTGTAAGGATTTGTCAGCCAGATGTGACAAGATTGTCAAGAGGGCGAGTAAAGGAGGAGATCTGATATTAATCAGTGCATAGCTCGGAGCCAAACTTTCTCAAATGCAGTGTAGCAACATGTTCTTCTCATTTACTGTGCCTCTTTTGTGGCTACGGATCTGCCACTGTGCGCCTCTGACGGTTAAAGGGAATGCCAGCTAATCGTATTTAATTGTAAAGATGAAAATTGTGGGTGGGGTGCGGAAAATGAGTGTATCTTGCTATCCATTAACTTGCTTTTTTTTTTAAAAAAAAGGAAAAAATTATAGTGCAGGTTGCTGCTGTTTACACACAGACACTCAAACAGAGCGAAAGTCCTGGGATCTCTCTTTTTGCAAAGTAGGCGGCGGTGGCTACCCATTGTAACGCTGGGATCACAGCACAAATTGCCAGAGATGCATCCCGTCTTCAGTCGCTGGATGTTGATTTTTAGGGATAGCGACAGGCCGTGTGGGCTGCTCTCCCTCTTGGGCTCTTGAGGAGCAGAGGCAATCCGTTTAATTAGTTTGGGAAGGGGCATGCCTCGCCATCGCTGCGTTGCCTCGGTGGACTCTTCCAAGACCGCGCACATTTAACCTCAAATCCATTATGTACAGTGGTACCTCGGGTTAAGTACTTAATTCGTTCCAGAGGTCCGTACTTAACCTGAAACTGTCCTTAACCTGAAGCACCACTTTAGCTAATGGGGCCTCCTGCTGCCACCGCGCCGCCGGAGCACGATTTCCGTTCTCATCCTGAAGCAAAGTTCTTAACCTGAAGCACTATTTCTGGGTTAGTGAAGTCTGTAACTTGAAGCGAATGTAACTTGAAGCGTATGTAACCCGAGGTACCACTGTACTAGGATACAGGTAGCGGCGCTTCTCCCAAATTGAGCTTCCTTTCTCATTTAATGTTCGCTGGTGCGATTCATTTCTTAACTGATGCCGTATATTTTGGGATGGAGTGAGCTGGCAGATTAAAAAAAAACCCGTAGGAACTTGCGAATCTGCCTTGTTGTCTTTAATCGTAAAGAAGAAAGTTGTGGGTAGGGTGGGGAAAATGAATGTATCTTGCCTTTGTCCATCTAACTATACTGTCTGCACTGATGGGCAGCTACTCTCCAGGATTTCAGGCAGGGAGCCCCTCCCAGCCCTACCTGAAGTTGCCGGGAATCGAACCCGGACCGCCTGCATTCCAAACAGATACTCTACCATTAAGCTATGGCCCATTCGCAAAATATTGTGATTCTTACTACTACTACTACTACATCTACATCCTTCCCCAAGGTTCCCAATATGAAATTCCAAGGAACCATAGTAGGCACAACAAGCAATAATGGGAGGATTGGTCTATCAATGCCGGGTAGCAACAACATATCCTCCAACATTTCTCTGCTGGAAACAGAGACGTCCTATTCCATCATCTTCGTCATACTCTGCCCATCCGATTGGGTTGCCCCAGCCACTCTGGACAGCTTCCAACATATATAAAAACATAATAAAACATTAAACATTTTTTTAAAAAAACTTCCCTACACAGGGCAGCCTTCAGCTGTCTTCTAATGGTTGCATAGTTACTTATCTCCTTGACTCGGGGGGGGGGGGTCGCATAACTCCATCCCCTCCAACATTTCTGCGATGAAAATAGGGGTGTCCAAAGGAAAAGCGGGACATTCCGGAATCAAATCAGAAACTGGGATGGCTTCTGTAAATCCAGGACTGTCCCTGGAAAATAGAGACACTTGGAGGGCCTGTGCTCTAAATCTTTTGGGTATTATTACTATTATTATTAGTGGGACGCGGGTGGCGCTGTGGGTTAAACCACAGAGCCTAGGGCTTGCCAATCAGAAGGTCGGCGGTTCGAATCCCCGTGACGGGGTGAGCTCCCGTTGTTCGGTCCCTGCTCCTGCCAACCTAGCAGTTCGAAAGCACGTCAAAGTGCAAGTAGATAAATAGGTACCACTCCGGCGGGAAGGTAAACGACGTTTCCGTGCGCTGCTCTGGTTCACCAGAAGCGGCTTAGTCATGCTGGCGACATGACCCGGAAGCTGTACGCCGGCTCCCTCTGTCAATAAAGCGAGATGAGCGCCACAACCCCAGAGACTGGACCTAATGGTCAGGGGTCCCTTTACCTTTACCTTTACCTTACTATTATTATTATTATTATTATTATTATTATTATTATTATTATTATTATTGCTGCTGCTGCTGCTGCTGCTGCTGCTGCTGCTACATTCTTCCCCAAGGTGTCCAGTATGAAATTCCAAGGAACCTTATGAAGTTCCATATTGGGCACATCTAGCCATAATGGGAGGATTGGTCTGTCAGTGCTGGGTAACTACAATGGATGGAGCCACAGTGAATGTAGCTTCTGTATTCAGAGGTAGTATGTAACCTGGACTACCAGATACTGTGGACAACCAACAGGGACTGAATCACCCCCTTCATGCCTTCCTTTTTAACTTACAGAGTAATTTCACTTGCCACCATTAGAAGCAGAATGCCTGGCTAAAGGAATGAGTCTCAAGGTTGTGGGTTCGAGTCCCGCATTGGACAAAAGATGCCTGTATTGCAGGGGGTGAGACCAGATGACATTCATGGCCCTTCCCAACTCCGAACAATAGCAGTGGCACCATTAGTGTAGGCCAGGCATAGGCAAACTCCGGCCCTCCAGATGTTTGGGACTACAATTCCCATCATCCCTAGCTAACAGGACCAGTGGTCAGGGATGATGGGAATTGTAGTCCCAAGCATCTGGAGGGCCGGAGTTTGCCTATGCCTGGTGTAGGCCTTTAGGGCAGGCAGCCCAGGGCCCCACTCAGCAGAATAAGGAGGGGAGGGCCACAAAGCGTCACAATTTCCCACCACAATTTGAAGCAAGTGAAGTAATGCACATTGCCACCAAAAGAGCACCACTCCTCAAGAGAACCATTAAGTCCCACATCCAAAATCACCACTGCCCAGCAAAGGCAAATTGTGTGACTGCCTTGGGACAGCTGAGCCACGAACGAGCAACTGCATTCTTCCTTTCAATTGATTATTAGGAAGGTTCCTTTTGGTACCTGGGGGCCTGTTTGGAGATCTTGGAAACGGTCATAGGCACCGCAAAATACCCAGTGCACAGAAGTAAAGCTGGTGGTGCTCAGAACCCCCTAAAAATAAACCAAAACATATATACCACCCCCCAAAAAATAAAACATAGGCCAAAAATAAATAAATCATATAGTGCACCCTTCAGACAATAGGTGACCCCTGCTAAACAACACAAAAAGCCCCAAAAGCCAACAACCCTCATGAAAATAAACTTACAGTAGTAGTGTAAGGTTGCCTTGGCAGAGACCAAGGGACTGTGTCTAAGATGCCCGGGCGCCAATGGGTGTCATACTCCAGTTGTACACTCTGGCGAGTCATTCCAGCTTTCCACAGCCAAAGAAAACTCTCCAGAAACTTCAGACTGCCCAATGTGGTTGTCATCTGTACATCTTCTTGTTGTTTCGTCATTTAGTTTTGTCCGACTCTTTGTGGCCCCATGGACCAGAGCATGCCAGGCACTCCTGTCTTCCACTGCCTCCCGCAGTTTGGTCAAACTCATGCTGGTAGCTTCGAGAACACTATCCAACCATCTCGTCCTCTGTTGTCCCCTTCTCCTTGTGCCCTCTATCTTTCCCAACATCAGGGTCTTTTCCAGGCAGTCTTCTCTTCTCATGAGGTGGCCAAAGTATTGGAGCCTCAGCTTCAGGATCTGTCCTTCCAGTGAGCACTCAGGGCCGATTTCCTTCAGAATGGATAGGTTTGATCTTCTTGCAGTCCACGGGACTCTCAAGAGTCTCCTCCAGCACCATAATTCAAAAGCATCAATTCTTCGGCTATCAGCCTTCTTTATGGTCCAGCTCTCACTTCCATACATCACTACTGGGAAAACCATAGCTTTAACTATACGGACCTTTGTGGGCAAGGTGATGTCTCTGCTTTTTAAGATGCTGTCTAGGTTAGTGGCCATTAGTCAGCAAAAGCATTCCCTTCCTGCTTTTTTTCTCCTGGGTAGACCCAAAAGTTTGTGACTTTTGGGTGGTCAGTTTGCATGTCTCCAATGCTATGCTATAAAAAGCATTTCAATCAGTCATCAGATTAGCAATGGCTCGTTTCCTGTGGTACCATCCAGATGTGGAACTCCTACTCCCATCATCCCCAGCCTGCATCAGTGATGATGGGAGCTGTAGTCCAGCAATATCAGCTCCCTTTGGTTCGCATTGACTGACAGCGACTGCCCAGGGTTTTAGACAGGGGACATTGCCAACCCACCTGGAGATGTGAGAGTTCAATCCTGGAGCCTTCTGCATGCAAAGCAGTTGTTCTACCCCTGAGCTACTCTCTCTCCCCTAAAGCAGGTATGGGAACCTTTGGTCCTCCAGGTGTTGCTGAACTATAAGTTCTATTATCTCTGGCCATTAGGCCTAATGGGAGTTATAGTCCAACAGCACCTGGAGGGACAAAACTTGCCCTAAATCATGGTCCAATATTCATGTGTATATGGTTGCATTCATATGGCTTTTTTTCCATTTCCTGGCATTCCCTTGATTGTTACCGTATTTTTCCGTGTATAAGACGCCGCCTATTTTGGGGGATTCAAAATTAAGAAAACACACCATTCACTGTCTGTGTATAAGACGACCCCTTTTTTTAAACTTCAGAAATTTAGGAAACAATATAGTCTTACACACGGAAAAATACGGTAATTTCTGCATTCTGTTTGAGCTTTCACATGGCATAAAAGCCACTTCCAGAAAGACAGCAGAATACAGCTCAAGTTTATCACTCATTGCCACATTATTAGCAAACATTTTTTCTAGAAGCAAATAACATGAAAATTAGTGTTACACTTGAGCTGTATTTCTGGGGCTAGCATTCAATGTCATGTGAAAGCTCAAACAGAATGCAGAAATTAAGAGTGGGGAAGCGTCAGGAAAACGGAATAAACTGCCATTTGAATGCAGCCTATGTCCAAAAAGTGTGGGAATAATTATCTGTTTTTGAGCACTCATGAATTTGATCTCGGATTCCCAAAAGGTGAGCGTCAACACTGACTAAAATTTGGACTTCCTATGTAATGTATACACTGATATATAATGCAAAGAAAACCATGCATGCTATAGCCCTTAGAGATTTAGGATTTGATTGTTAGTGGCGCATCATCCCTAAGGCTTCTAGTGCTTTTGTACATGATGCTTAAATTGCTTTCGAGCCTCATGGACAGAAAGAGATGTTGGAAGTACAACAGAGATCATTCCATGTGTAGCTTAAGGGTTAATTCTTTTCTTAGTGAGTCAGTAAATGAAGAGCAGCAATGGTGGTGGAAATGGCCTTTAGTAACCAAACACAGCGGTGTGATCATCACTAAGGAAGCACATGCTCCAATTGGCTGCATAGTTCTGAGGGTGTTTAACTCTGTATGTTTAGGTCAATGTCTCCCTGCTATGTGCAAGTAACAAAGACAAAACCTCTCTGTTTTTTTCTCCTCAGACTTTACACGGTTTTTGTTCAGTTTGCTTAGTAAAGTGTTATGAATATTTATTTTCCCTCTGGACTCTATTTGCTCTATTTAAGTGGAGAGAGAGAGAGAAATTTGTAGTGCAATTGAGCATTCTGGCCAATGTGTAGGTATTGCTTTAGCATCAGAAACCTCATCTTAAAACGCCGCTTCAGATCTTGCAGGAGGACAAGATCTTCTGTGGTTTCAGCTGATTTAGGTCACATCCATAGTTTACCCATCAAGCACTCTTATACAACTTTAAACAGATATGGCTCCCCCCTCCAAAGAATCCAGGGGACTGTATTTTGCTAAGGGTGCTGAGTATTGTTAGGAGACCCCTCACAGAGCTACAATTCCCAGCACCTTTAGTAAACTACATTTCCCAGAGAGAGCCTTGACTGTTAAAGAGGTATAGGAGTACAGATGTGACTTTAGCTCTCGGGCAATAAGAAAACCTACATCTGAACTGGATCGTGCAACTGTATCTTATGCAACTCCATACATTTTAAACTCAACCACACAGAGTATATGCACAAGATATCATCAACAACGTTAGAGACTTACGCAATATATTTTTTGCAGTTTACATTACACAATGTAAAACAGAGAAAACCACACATATTCTCCTGAGGATGAGCACAACAAATTTTTAATAATTGCCTCTAATGATGCAATGCCATCGTGTTAATTTTCAAGCAGGCAGCATTCCTTTCCAGTGACTAGAAACTTTGGGAAGGGGAACAGCTTTTAACCTTGGCCTTAAGGAGTTGACCATTCAAATAAAATCTCCATCTTGGGAGACGATTTAAAAAAACAAACAACAACTTGGGAAGTGGAGAAAACTTTTAAACTTAGCTATTCTTGTGGTAGGGAAGAAATCTCTATTTACTTTTTAACATGCTAGGCTAAATAGGTCCATGGCATGTTGAAGTAAGTGGTGGCAACCGAGATGTTTTTCTGCTGGAAAAGATTTGAGGTTGAATACATTCTAGAGTCAAGCAAGCTGATTTTGAACTAGTCACAGGAAGAACTGAAAATATGGAACCAGTAAAAGTGTGTGATAGAGTTGTATCAGGCAAGAATGAGCTACAGGATGACTACTTGCAGATCACAAAAAAAGGACTAAAGAGGCCACTGATTTAAATACAACTTGCACTTGCTAATTTTTAAGTATAGGTGCACCTTTAGTAACAGTTACTATGATTTACACAGAAATATGAAACATCTCACCATAATGGAGAACACAATGACCAAGGGACGATGTGCAGGCTGACTGCCACTGGCTTTTGATGAGTACCGTATTTTTCGTCCCATAGGACGCTCCGTCCCATAGGACGCACCTAGTTTTTTTGGGGGGAAATAAAGGAAATTTCCCCCTTTATTTCCCCTCCCAAAAGCAGGTCGGGGAAACCGAACCAGGTCGAGGAACAGCGGGATGGCGCCGCTGCGCCTCCCTGCTGTCCCCCAAGCTTGTGGGGCTGGCTGATGTCTGCCCGGCGCAAGGGGCGCCCTGCTTCAGGGTTCCCTGCGTGCCGGGCGACAGGCTGCTATCCACAGCGTGGGAAGCCCCGCGGGGACCTCCTGCAGGGCTGCCTAGGCTGCGGATGTGTTCCCGAAGCGCCGGGCGCTCTGCTTTCAGGGCGCTTGGCGCTCTGGGAAGCAGGCTACTATCCGCAGCCTAGACAGCCCTGCAGGAACTCCCGCAGGGCTGCCTAGGCTGCGGATGTCTTCCTGAAGCCTAAAGAGCGAGAGGGGTCAGTGCGCACCGACCCCTCTCGCTCTCCAAGCTCCAGCGAAAGCCTGCATTCGCCCCATAGGACGCACCCAGATTTCCCCTTCATTTTTGGAGGGGGGAAAGTGCGTCCTATAGGGCAAAAAATACGGTAACTTTCCATTCTCCTTCAACTTCACTCCTTTTTCTTAAGGTTCTTTACTTTTGAAATCAACTTGCACTCTACAGCCCTTCAGAAAGAGGAGCGAAGGTGAGTCTGTGATCCTTCAGAAGTTGTTGGGCTCCAACTTCCATCAACCCCAGCCAGCATGGTCACTGGACAGGGAGGGTGGGAGTTGTAGTTCAGCAACAGCTGGAGGCACACAGGTTCCAGGGAAGCCCAGAGAAGGGTCATCGCTCAGGGGCAGAACATCTGCATTGCATGCAGAAAGTCCCAGGTTCGATTCTAGCATCTCCAGGCATGGCTAAAAGACATTCCATCCGAAACCAGCCACAGCCAATCAGGGTAGACCAGATAGCCAGTGTAGTGCCCTCCAGATGTTCCTGAACTACAACTCCCATCATCCCTGATCGTTTGCCAAACTGGCTGTGGCTGATGGGAATTGGAGTTCCACAGCATCTGGAGGACATCTGCCTCCCCCCTGGAGTAGACAATACTGGATGGAGCAATGGTCTGCCAAAATGGCAGCTTCCTGCGTCCACTTGAGATAATGGGCATGAGAGTGGCCCACTTAATTTAAACAGAGACAGCTCTCTTTTTCCATATTTTAATTTTGGGGAAGGACTGAAGTTCAGTGGGAGAGCACTGACTTCGTTTCTGCTGGATCCCCTCTGCTGCCCCTGACATTTCCAAGCAGGAGACACTGTGGGGCTGGGAATGGGCTGGGAAAGACTTCTGAAACCCCTAAGACCTGCTGTCAGTCAGACTAGGCCAGCCTTTGTCAACCTTCTGAGGCACCTGGCCAGGTTAGCAAAGGCTGAGCTAAACTATACTGAGCTAGATGGACCAATGAGGTGACTCTGCATGAGGCAGCTTCCTATAGCCCTAAATAGTAGCAATAAATATAGTTAAGCCTAATTCAGTATAATTGAACTCAATGGGTCTTACTTGGGAGCTGACATGTACAAAGTATGTGCAAAGTATTGGCAAACCAAATGTCAACTTTAATATATATTTTTAAAGTTTATCTTTAGAAACACAGTAGCCCTAAATAAATTTGTATGTTTCTTTTCTTCTACCCCACCCTTTGAAGGTATAACTCTCACTAACCCATAAGTTAACAACACATGCTCAACAGGACTTCTCCATTCATTTCAATGGCGGTGAATATCTGCCTGCCTTTCATTTTAAAACGGAGAAATCCTGGCATACAAAAAAGCGTACACACAGATTTGGATCAGGGCATTATATCCTACATTTTGCAAATGTATACTGGCTTCATCTTCTAATCTAGACCTTGAGTTTAAAAGGATATTTCAGAGTACATCATGAGTAGAGGGTTAGGAAATTACCACATATGACATTATGCCACATCTTAATTAATTAATTAGATCTCTTACCCACCCTTTACCATAAATTCCCAAGGCAGGTTACAACAATACAATAATCCAGTTATCATGCCCCTCAACATTTCTCTGATGAAAATACAGATGCCCTATTTAATATTATCATTGCTTTTTTCTAAAAAATAAAATAAATGTTTAGGGGTAGTCTCATTTTGACTCAAGAAAATCACCTGGAAAGGAAATGAAGCCGTCATCAGATTCACAAAATGTTTAGGGGTATGTGTACCCCTGTGTACCCCCAGAAAACCACTAATTAATAATAATAATAATAATAATAATAATAATAATAATAATAATAATAATATACCCCACACATCTGACTGGATTGCTCCAACCATTCTGGGTGACTTCCAACATATCTGAAAACATAATAAAACATTACACATTAAAAAAAAAACTTCCCTACACAGGGCTGCCTTCAGCTATCTTCTATAGGTTGTATAGTTACTTATCTCCTTGACTTGGGGGTCGGAAAACTCCATACCCTCCAACATTTCTCTAATGAAAATAGGGATGTCCTAAGGAAAAGTGGGACATTCTGAGATCAAATCAGAAACCAGGATGGCTTCTGTAAATCCAGGACTGTCCGTGGAAAGTAGGGACACTTGGAGGATCTGAGTTATAAAAGCAGGCTCCCAGATTGCCTTTTAATGGGCAGTTATGCTTCACTTCAAATCCTCCCCGCTCCTTCCCTGGCAATCATCACCGTGTCCTAAATCTTTCCGTGGCACTGAAATTCTGCTGCACGTCGTCTATCTACCTTTTGAATCTTGCAAGTTCTTGTAAATTGCTTCAGGACTCCTTCTGGATGTGTTGTAAACAACAGGGAAATGCACGAGGTGTGCTAAGAGAGGCCAACTGCCTAATAAACAGACCCATTTCATTTTATACCGCCATTCTTGACGTTTTGCAGGCAGTTCCCAAGGTTAATCTCAGGGGACCGGGGGCACGACTGAGCTCTGATCTGATCCAGACCCAGTTCAGTATGGATCTCACTGTGGGGAGATGAAGAAAAATGGGAAATTTTGTCATCGTAAAAGGGTGTCAAGTGAGGTGGTGCATTTTTTTCTAAAACGGAGGGTGTGAGAAGAAAAAGGATTTCAGGGAGGGAAGAAGATTTTAGAGCAGGCGGAGGAAATATTTTGAATGGATAATGGCACCCAAGAAATTAGATTCCTGGAAGGAAAGGAAAAACACCCTCTCTTGTTTACAGGCCGGCTGGTACCAAGCTCGCCAGTCTATTAGCAGAAGCTATAAATCACTCTCTCGTTCCCATCATGTACACAGAGCAGAGAATTTGGCATTTAGATGTTCTAATGACCTAAACTGCACTTGGGAAAGAATTTCTACCTTAATCCAGAGACAGATGAGTTCTGATAACGGTCTGCTTTCCATTGCGAGACCCACAAATCTGCCAGCTGTCCTGTTGGTCGAGTTTTGCTCTGGGACTGATCTACCTCTTTATCGCCACCCTGAATGCCGACTACAAAGCTGTCTCTGTTTAAATTAAGCGGGCCAGAACAAAACTTACAGTGACATTTGCCTGTATAGAAGTATCTGTTTTCATTTGTACTGTCATCCCAAAGGTAGAGGTGTGAACCAAGAAGCCTTTGATTCAAACCTTAGCTTTGGTAGAAACTTATTCGATGGAATTATATACTGATTTCCTAATTTATACAGTGCCACCCGTGAGCATGGTGGCACTTTAAAGATTACAAAAGGACAGGTCCCTGCCCTAATTTGCTTACAATCTAAAGACATATGCAGGGGAGACAAACAGGGAAAGCAAAATGGAAGCAGGACTGTACAATGAAATAATATGCAGTTGCCTCAATTGTGCATGCTTTGTCCCTCAAGCCTCCCATCTCTAATGTGCTATTTTTCTAGAAAAAGAGGTGCCAGGACTCACCATGAACACCTCCCTCGTTCTCTTAGAATGACAATGGCGCTCACCTGAGAGGTGCCAGGACTGAGTTCTGGTGAGTTCTGGCCAAAAACAAAACAAAAACCCCAGTGTAGTACAGTCATACCTCATGTTACAGACGCTTCAGGTTACGTGTTTTCAGGTTGCGGACCGCGGGAAACCTGGAAGTACTGGAAGGGGTTACTTCCGGGTTTCATCGCTCATGCATGCGCAGAAGCGCTAAATTGTGCTTCACGCATGCGCAGACGCGCCAAATCGTGCTGGCGCAGACACAGCACTTCAGGATGCAAACGCTGCAGGTTGCAGACGTGCCTCTATCACGGAAGACATCCGCAACCTGAGGTTCCACTGTACTCGTTCTTGACTACCTCACAGGGCTGTTGTAAGGGTTACTGAGTTAGTATATCCAGTGGTATTTGAGCATTTGGAAGAAGCATCCGTAAAAGGCCGTAAGTTAATATTAGCAACAAAGAAAATAATCAATTGTTGTGGCAAGTTATGTCGGTTCCATAATTCCTTGGGAAGAAGGATTGACTATTAAACCACTCTTGGAAATGTCACTCTTTGAAGGGAGTAGGGGTCTTCTAACTACCCCCAGCACCCTTGACAAGCCACAGAACCCAGGATTATGAGGGGAAGCCATGACTGTTTAAAGTGGAATGATACTGCTTTAAATGTGTGGTGCAGATGGAGCAGATGGAGCTATTCCTGTTGGCGGGCAGTTTCGGTGCTCTCACTCTCCCTCCTTATGGTTATTTATGTTTAAATTGGACAGACGGGACAGTCCTTCAAATGGAGGAATGCTTTCTGTGAGGTGGGACACCTCTTTAAATTGCATCGTATATACTGATGGTCGACGCTGCAGTAAAGTTATATTGGCGATGCAGCAAAATGCCCCCATTAAGGAAATGAAATGGAAATATTGGCCTGCTGGAGGGATTCCCAATATATGTGGAAGTAGGGGGAGGAAATGGGAGCCCCCTCCCCCTAAATGCAGGGGGGGAGAGAGCCCAATGAGAACTGAGCGTGCTCAGTGGCAAGATACTGAGGGTTTGGGGTGGGAGGGTCAAGAAAAGAGGGGGAAAGATGTGGAATACGGACATCTCCCCACTTGCCATGTGTTCAACTCGCGCATGACTGTGTAAATGCGAGGTGAGGGGGGGAAATTAAATACATCAGTTTAATCTGCAAAAAGGCACAAAGAGGGCAAAAACAGCCAAAAAGAGAGAGAGTGGGGAAACTGAAAAAATGGCTGACACTGAGTGGGGGAAATGGCTAGCAGTTCAGGGTACTGGTGTACCTCTGAATCACAGCCAAGCACTTTGGAGTACCAGTCTGCCTGCCTTGTCATTGTTTCCACATCGTCCTCCAGCGATGAGGAAGACTGACAGGTGCCATTGCCACCATTCATACCAATCTGGTAAGTGCTGCTGCTTTTTAAAAGTGGTTTTTGAAGGTTTCCAGAGGCAGACTCCCAAAAGAATTTATTGTTGTTGCTGTTGTAGCCTGCGTATGCCACTCAGTGGTCATCAAACGGGCTTCCAGTCAAAAGTAGGGTGGATAAAAATCTATGATTTAAAAAAAAAAATATAACAATTCAGGTTTTTTTTTATTTAAATCAGATTTTTTTTTAATTTAAATTGGATTTTTAAAATAAAATGCTTTTGGAGGAAAAATCTTTCTAAAGATAGTTTTCTATTTAAGTTACATTATAGTCCAAAGGCTATTCATTGGGAAATAAGGATTTGTTTTAAGTTTTTCATGTGTGCTAAAACTCAGTCTAAGTTGTTGTTTAAAAAAAAAATAACCACATCAGTTAACAAACCTGGATACATATGCTATAATGCTATTGTTTTAGTTAAATAAATTGTTTAAATTGTTATTAAGGAAATGATTATTTTTCTCCTTCCGACAGCAGAAAAGTTGTCCAAATATAAACAGTTAACTTATTAAACCTCACAATAATTTCATAATTATCTGTCTGTGTATTTCTAATAGTATAACCATATCAGTAATTTTTGATAGAACTGTAAAAACTACTCTGAAAATGTATTACTCCAAAAATGAAACCTTCATTTGGTTGTCAATATTAAGATTATACCAGCAAGAATGAGTCTTTCTGTAAAAAAATAAATGATTTAAATCAAGTCTTACTGACTAGTGATTTAAATCGTGATTTAAATCAAATCCGCCCTGGTCAAAAGTGAATATAATATGACAGCAAATAAGAGATGTATCAACAAATACACAGGAACGAGACACTATAAAAAGCAAGGAGGGAATGGTTAGAAAACAGGGGTTTCCTACTTAGGCATTTAGCCACACAGCTGTCCTACAACATCAGCTGAATATTCAGTAATCTGGCCCGGTATCTAGCAAATGAATACCTTGTTGTATTTAGCATTCTTGCAATCCTATATAGAGGTTCGTGCCTGTAAGCAGACAGGGATACAGCTTAACCCAAGCCTAACAAATCAAACAAAAATTGCGAGGAAGTGATGAAATTTGATGAATGGAGAAAGAAAGTAAAAGCCCATGAAATAAGTGAAGGTTATCTGAAAGAATATTAGATTGCATCTTGATGTATCTGTTTGGACAACTGCCTTCGAAAAAACACACACACACCTTGCAATTTTTGCTGGGACGCCTCTTTGCGGACTCTCTTTATTTATGGAATGCTGATCTAACTCTGATCTTCTGGGGCTGATGAACAGACCGCAGTCTATGGAAAGTACGGCATCTTTCAGGAGTGCAGTGAGGTAATATAATTGAGCTCCAGTTATAGTTGACATCTCGTGAAGTCAACGAGGCCTTGGCTCAACACAACATACTTTCTCCCCGCCCCCCCCAATCCCACTTAGATGAACCTTATAAAGAAAATTTATGACTTTCTGCTGCTCTATCAGAAGTATGCCAACTGCTGGGCTAACCGGCTATCTAAAGCAGAGTGACTCTCAGAGCTCAGTTCTCAGTGTGTGTTGTGATGCATGTTTTGTAAATTCACACGAAGCTCGTGGCTTTTTCTCGGGAACATTTCTTAGTTTTTGCAATGTCCGCCTATTGATTTACTTAACGTTTTTTAAACGAACCACTCCTACAAAGTGTTCCTCCATCCATAGCCTTTAAACTTTTTTGAGATTCCCCTTTAATACCATTGCTGTAACCTGGACTCTATTTTTATTTTTTATATGAACCAACCCAGATCTGACACTCATCACCTGAGAACCGTCTTCATGTGTCTCTGGTGGCTGGCAACATAAGAATGGGCCTTTTCTGCAGTGGCTCCCCATTTGTGTAATACTCCCCTCCCTCAGGGAGGCTGGTCTAGCACCTTTCTTATACATCTTTAGGCACCAGACAAAAATGTTTCTCTATAACCAGGCCTATGGCTTTTCAAATGTGTTTGTGGGAAGAGGGTTATTGGTTTGTTTTTGTTTTATTTTGTATTCTCATTCCCTATTTTTCTGTTGCAAACCACCTTGGGATCTTCGGTAAAGGGCAATATAATGATGATGATGATGATGATGATAATAATAATAATAATATACTTTTATATATACAGTGGTGCCCCGCAAGACAAATGCCTCGCAAGACGGAAAACTCGCTAGACGAAAGAGTTTTCCGTTTTGGAGGTGCTTCGCAAAACGAATTTCCTATGGGCTTGCTTCGCAAGACGACAATGTCTTGCGAGTTCCTGCTGGTTCCCCCCCCCCTTTTTCTAAGCCGCTAAGCTGCTTATCAGCTGATCCGATCAGCAGATAAGCCGCTAATAGCGCTAATAGCGCTAATCCACTAATCCTTCAATGGGCTTGCTTCGCAAGACGAAAAAACCGCTAGATGAAGAGACTCACAGAACGGATTCTTTTCGTCTTGCGAGGCACCACTGTACTGTCCAATCCACTCCTCTCTCTAGAGTAACCAAAGGTGATTGTTGATGATGTTGAAGATGGAAGCTCCTGCTCCCTTAAATGACCGGTACTTGTATCAATAGGAAGGCTATCAATTAATTTCTAAGAGGGTTACTTTTCCTTTGATAGTGTACCCCATCATGAGGGAAAGTGAGGGAAACCAGGCAGAGGGCCTTCTCGGTAGTGGCGCCCGCTCCCATCAGATATCAAGGAAATAAACAACTATCTGACTTTTAGAAGTTATCTGAAAGCAGCCCTATTTAGGGAAGTTTTTAATGTTTGACCTTTTATCGTGTTTTTGGTATTCTGTTGGGAGCTGTCCAGATGGGCGGGATATAAATAATAAATTATTATTATTATTATTATTATTATTATTACGCTTGCTTGAATTCCTTTTTCTGTGCAACTGTACACAAGGTACAGGGGGCTGCCATAAACAGGCAGTGGAGGTATCAGTCATGGAGATTGCTTTTAAACACAAAGGAATTTAGTCGCTTTCTGCAAATGATCATGCCTCCCCTGTCCCAATACCCCCCCCCCATTTTCCCTCTGTTTTACTATTAATTACCACACTGTGTGCCTTTTTACTACTCAGTATGGGGGATGGGAAGGGCTTTTTTTTGGTCAGAACTCACCAGAACCCAGTTCCGGTGCGTCTCATGTGAGCACCATTGCCATTCTAAGACAAAAAAGGGAAGTCGTAATGGTGAATTCTGGCCCTTTTTTTCTTTTTTCTTTTGAAAAATAGCACTGGGAAGAAGCAATGTGCATGAAGGCCTCTTTCAAGGGTGGGGTCATATATGGCCCTTCAACCTCTGTCTCTGGCCCTCAGGAAACACTTTTTCCCCTAACCAGCGTGGGCTGTACAGTGGTGCCTCGCAAGACGAAATTAATCCGTTCCGCGAGTCTCTTCGTCTAGCGGTTTTTTCGTCTTGCGAAGCAACCCTCTTAGCGGATTAGCGGATTAGCGGATTAGCACTATTAGCGGTTTAGCGGCTATTAAAGGTTTAGCGGCTTAGAAAAAGGGGGGGAAGCGAAAAAAAATCGCAAGACTCGCAAGACTTTTTCGTTTTGCGAAGCAAGCCCATAGGGAAATTCGTTTTGTGAAACGCATCGAAAAATGGAAAACCCTTTCGTCTAGCGGGTTTTTCGTCTTGCGAGGCATTCGTCTTGCGGGGCACCACTGTATTTGTCTGTGTGAGAAATACAGTGAGTGTCTGAGAATGGGAATGTAACTTATTCGGAATCATAACATTCCTATCAGCGATTGCTCCCTGTAGATGCCAAGCCTCACCTGCGACTTACTATCATCATCATCATTTATAATTTGTATACCGTCTTTCTATCTTACAATACTCAAGGCGGTTTACAAGCTAAAGAAACAAAAAATGTACGTCTTATAACAATCTAATGCAATACAAAAATGTAGCAATAAAACAAAACTTTAAAATAAGCAACTTACACCAAAAAAGTAACATTCAACAATCATTAGAACAGTATAAAAGAATAATGTCAACATATAAAAGTTAAAAAGAAATCCACTCAACAGTTACAATAAATAATTTCTAAACTATGATCAATAAAACAACGGCAAGCCACAGTACATAAAATAATACAATACAAATTGAGAAGCAGAGGCTACAGGGTGGGGCAAGGCAGGTGGAAGGAGGCCTTGCCTGAGGAAGTCTCTATGAAATATGACACAGTGCACTACTTGCAGAATGATGCCTGTAGTGACATCATCTAAAGATTTTTCCCCCCTTTGGAGATACTCTTTTTTACCCATGCAAACTTACGCAGTTAAAACTCATATGACTGGCTGACTTAAATTTCTTTGCTCAAGTTTCAGCCTTTGCAAAATGAGCTGGCGCAGTAGGGCGTGATGAGTTTTTCAGCTTTCAAATTCCCAAAACGAGGGTTGCTAAAAAGTTGCAGCATGACCTGGAATTCTGGCTAAAATAATATAGTTTAGTTTTGCTTGTTAAGTAAAATGTGTGTACAGTTGCATGGAAATAATTAAAAATGATTGCCAAGTACTTGCAGATTATTATTATTATTAATCATCATCAACGTCATCATTACCCAACATTTTCAGAAGGTAACATTAAAATTCTTTGGTTTTCTGAAAGCAGTTTATGTGCTTCTTCACCAAACATAGACTTACCAAGCTTGATAATAATAATAATAATAATAATAATAATAATAATAATAATAATAATAATAATAATAATTTTATATGTTGTCTGATGACAATAATAATAGCAGGATTTAATTCCTCACACCCATAACTGGGGGGAAAGCAAAAATTAAGTTTCACCCCCTAAAATGACATACCCTCCCAATTGGGGGACTCGCACCCTTTCAGATATTTCTGGAGTTCCATCAGCCCCAGTCAGCATCCCAGGTCAGGGATGATGGCAGCTGGAATCTAGCAACATCTGGAGGGCCACAGATTCCCATCCCTGGAACTACTGGAAGAAAAACTAGATTTTAAAACAAACCCTACGCCTACTAAACCCTACGCCTACCAAACCCTACCCTACCAAACCCTACTCTAAAGGATAAAGGTAAAGGGACCCCTGACCATTAGGTCCAGTCGCGGACGACTCTGGGGTGACGGCGCTCATCTCACTTCATTGGCCGAGGGAGCTGGTGTACAGCTTCTGGGTCATGTGGCCACTAAGCCGCTTCTGGCGAACCAGAGCAGCGCACGGAAACACCGTTTACCTTCCCGCCACCGTTTACCTATTTATCTACTTGCACCTTGACGTGCTTTCGAACTGCTAGCTTGGCAGGAGCAGAGACCGAACAATGGGAGTTCACCCCGTCGCAGGGATTCGAACCGCCGACCTTCTGATCAGCAAGCCCTAGGCTCTGTGGTTTAACCCACAGCGCCACTGACATCAGGAATCACAAGACAGAGAAACCAATAGGAGAACACTTCAATCTCCCAGGACATTCTATGCAAGATCTCAAAGTAGCTGTCTTATTGCAAAAGAATTTCAGAAATAGACTGGAAAGAGAAGTTGCTGAATTTCAACGTATTACCAAACTTAAAACCATGGGGAGACCTGGTCTGAATAGAGACATTGGATTCTGATCTCATTATACATGATAAAGCTATTTTTAGCCATCTCACCCCTTGCTTTTTTCCTGTGAGACAGTCGTCAACAGGTTTACCACACCTATCAGCCAATCACCCATTCCCACCAGCCTTCTGAGTAATACCCCTCCCCACCCTCTCGCTATATATAAGGGTCTGGTGACTTCTGTTTCAGTGTATCTGAAGAAGTGTGCATGCACACGAAAGTTCATAACAAGCTTAGTTGGTCTCTAAGGTGCTACTGGAAGGATTTTTTGTTTTGTTTTTTGTTTAGATTTTAAAAGATAGCCTTAAATAGCACATCTTTTAAAATGATCTGGGTTTCAATTGGTATCTATAGTTTCATAGTTAGAAGCATTTAAATACATGGTTTGGGGGAAAATCTTGCCCTTTGTTTCCTTATTGTTGGGTACAATCTCTCTAAGGTGAAGCATTTTTAAAGTCCCATTTATTTGTTGGCATGTAGCAAATGTGGGTCAAACCACATGTGATGCTAAACATATCTTTGAATTTTGTGACTGGGGTTCTCCTCCTCTCTTTCTCTTTTTTTTAAAAAAACAGCAACCTAACAGCAGCTGCAAGGAGGAACAGATTCAGATCAAAGACGCTAGCACAGGGTGTTTCTCTTTTGAAAATGCTCCCCCAAAGCTGGGGGTGAAATGGCAGCTTTTTGGGATCTTTCAGCAGGAAGTGGATGCATAGGGAAAGGGTTAAACCTGCCCCCGCCCCTTGTGCTGCTGCGCTGATCTAGGTCACCCTCCCCATCCCTGTGGCTGCTTTTAGTTAAAGAGAGAGAGGTGGAAAGAAACACATTTAGCATAATTTGTCATTTGACCCTAAATATTAGAAAGAGAAGGCTGAGCTAGGAGAATGGTTCTCTCTGATGTGCTAGCTTTCTGTGGGAAAAGAGTATATATATATATGTATGTGTATACACACACACACACACACACACACACACATATACATACATGGAATAACCTATATATATATATATATATATATATATATATATGCAGGTTTTGGTGTCCTCGGGTGTCTTCCCGTGTAAAAGTTGGGGTGTCTAGGCGACGTTTCGACGAGGTCTCACTCGTCATCTTCAGGCTGGTGCTTTCGGCTTCTTGTTACTGGAACAGAGCGGGATCTCAGTGTTTGAGTTCCTATAAATACTGTAGAGGGGTGTGGTGTATTGCCTCAAAAGTTCTGGGCAGAGGGGAAGTTCCCAGGCTAGTGTTCTTTTCTTCTTTTGTTCCTTAATTACTTGAGGGATATCTTGAGTGATTTCTTGAGTGATATTCTGAGTACCACTTAGGTGGGTCATTAGGTGTGGATTAGTTGCTAAAGCCTTCGTGTCTTGACCTCTTGAATTTGTGAAGAGTTTTTCTGGGAAGATGGCTGTACTGCACTTAGTTGTGCTTTGGCTTGGCTTCGTGTATAGGGGCGAGCTGTGGTTTTGTGCCCTGTGCCAGCCAGATCTGTGTAGGGATTGCAGGGGGGTGCAGCATCCGGAGGTGCCACTATGGTTTGGTTACTGGATGGTGTCTGTAATTTATCTGTGGAGAGGGTCTGGGTTTGGGTCTGGTGTGGTTGATTGGTGGTGGCGTTCTGTGTGCCTCTGGATCTGGTGTCGGTTTTTGTGGGGAGGGCTAATTTCCAGATGTCTGGCAGGCGGGACGTGTCGTCACGCTTGTTCATGTTGTGAGGGTGTTTCTCTATCTCGATGGCTTCCATGATTATTCTCTTGTGGTGATGTTCCATGTTAAAGAGCAATTTGGAATCTGCAAAATTAATTTCGTGTCCTGTTTCTTTCATGTGTTGGAAAAGAGAGGAAGATTTTTCTTCTTTTTTGACGGCATTCTTGTGTTCTGCGATACGTGCATTTATTCGTCTGTTTGTTTGTCCAATGTACGTGGCTGGGCAGACTTTGCAGGGTATTTCATAGACCCCTTGGTTTTCCAACTGGATTTTATCTTTGGGGTTTCTGAGGATATTGGCTATTTTTTGGTTGGTGCAAAAGGCTGTTTTGATATTGTGTTTATGGAGGATTTTGCTAATTTTATCTGTAGTGCCCTTGATATAAGGAAGGAGGGCCATGCCATTGTTTTCTTCCGTGTCTTGGTTTTTGGGGGGTGTTTCTTTTTGGATTAGCTTCTTAACCCTGTTTTGCTGGTATCCATTGGCGATTAACACATTTGAGAGATTCTGTAACTCAGTTGTCAAGTGGTCTTTGTCAGCCAGGCGTTTGGTTCTGGAGATGAGGGTCTTGGCTACGGAGTTTATTTGTGCAGGGTGGTGGTGTGATTGAGCATGTAAGTAGCGGTTGGTGTGTGTTTTTTTTCCGGTAGATAGTGTGTCCTAGGGAGCCATCAGGTTTTTTGTAGATAAATTACAGACACCATCCAGTAACCAAACCATAGTGGCACCTCCGGATGCTGCACCCCCCTGCAATCCCTACACAGATCTGGCTGGCACAGGGCACAAAACCACAGCTCGCCCCTATACACGAAGCCAAGCCAAAGCACAACTAAGTGCAGTACAGCCATCTTCCCAGAAAAACTCTTCACAAATTCAAGAGGTCAAGACACGAAGGCTTTAGCAACTAATCCACACCTAATGACCCACCTAAGTGGTACTCAGAATATCACTCAAGAAATCACTCAAGATATCCCTCAAGTAATTAAGGAACAAAAGAAGAAAAGAACACTAGCCTGGGAACTTCCCCTCTGCCCAGAACTTTTGAGGCAATACACCACACCCCTCTACAGTATTTATAGGAACTCAAACACTGAGATCCCGCTCTGTTCCAGTAACAAGAAGCCGAAAGCACCAGCCTGAAGATGACGAGTGAGACCTCGTCGAAACGTCGCCTAGACACCCCAACTTTTACACGGGAAGACACCCGAGGACACCAAAACCTGCATTCCTGTACCCGTGAAAATCTACGAAAACATATATATATATATATATATATATATATATATATATGAAAACATGGAATAACCTGCAGGGGAGAAATTTAGTTCAGTTTGCATTTAAAAGCAAGCACCCCCACCAAATTCATGCTTTCCGGAACAATATACCAACCGGAACACAGCAATCTGTTGGAATTTGCACATTTCTGAATTTTGCAACCATTTGTTGTGTACAGAAATGCACGTGCTGGGGGAAGAGTGTGCATGAAAATCCATATATTGTTTTAAAAAAACAGCACAGAGAAATGCAAAAAGGTGTGTACCTGGCAAAATTGCACACAAACATGTGTATATTAGGAAAATTCGCACTAAAATGCTGGTACATTTTCATGAGAACTTTAAAAAAAGAAAAAGAGGCACCCTCAAACTAATGGGAAAATGTGAAGCACTGAACCTGACACTGGAAAAATGACAAACTTTGAGAAACCATCCCTAGTCTGAAGTAGTACAGTCCATAAACAGGTTGACCCACATTGTGACTATTAAAGGTAAAGGTAAAGGGACCCCTGACCATTAAGTCCAGTCATGGGCGACTCTGGGGTTCCGCCGCTCATCTCGTTTTATCAGCCGAGGGAGCCGGCATACAGCTTCTGGGTCATGTGACCAGCATGACTAAGCCGCTTCTGGCGAACCAGAGCAGCGCACGGAAATGTCATTTACCTTCCCGCCAGAGTGGTACCTATTTATCTACTTACACTTTGACGTGCTTTTCAACTGCTAGCTTGGCAGGAGCAGGGACTGAGCAATGGGAGCTCATCCCATCGCTGGGATTCGAATTGCCGACCTTCTGATCAGCAAGTCCTAGGCTCTGTGGTTTAACCCACAGTGCCACCTGCCTCCCTTATTGCGTTCTATTAGGCTTGCTATATTTCAACAAGTGAAAATCCAGACACAAAAGTTATTAAGCTTTTAGGGGGTTGTTCAGCTTCCCCCCAAAAAAATCTCCCTCACCCCCATGATGTTTTGGAGCTCTTTTTTAGGAATTTTGGCCAAAAAAAACCCCCACTTCACGGACATTTAAACTAGCTTTTGAAAATTCTACCCAGACACTATTTTTCACGAACGAATCCCAGCTATGTCCAGGAAATTATTGACTTATGGCAGCCCGATCTATGCATAGGCATAATCCTTCATTTTTTGCATATTTGCCTATGCTTGTTCCATTCCCCTTCCCCTTTCCTCTCTCCAGCGTGTTGCACATGTTACTTACCCCTTAACGTTTTAATCTGTTTCTGCTCTTTCAGGCCATCCGTTGCACTCTGGTAAGCTGCAGCTGCCAGCGCTTCAAACCTGGGAAAATAAACCAGCGCCAATGTGACCAGTGTCGGCATGGATGGGTAGCACATGGTAATAAACCTCAAAGAATTTTAAAAGAAAATAAAAAAATCCTTGCCTTACCAAGTAGCCACCAGCTGTCTTAAGTACAGTTTTCAGTTTATTAACAGAGACATTGCAAAGTCACTAATAACAAAACTCAGAAATTGCTTATAATAATTGTCTATAGAGTCATACTCAGCTCAGCTTTGGGATAGTAAAGCACTTCTTTGGTGCAATCCATAACTAGTATGAATTGCTACGTAACTAATAGCAATTTGCTTTACAAGAGGTTTACATAATTCTGAATGTTCAGAACATGATTTAGGCTAAACTGGGGACAGTTTACAGGGAACCAGGCAGAGGGCCTTCTTGGTATTGGCACCCACCCTGTGGAATGCCCTCCTATCATATGTCAAGGAGATAAGCAACAATACAACCTTTAGAAGACACCTGAAGGCAGCTCTGTATAGGGAAGTTTTTGATGTTTAATATTTTAGTATGTTTTTTGTATGTGCTGCCCCAGAGTGGCTGGGGCAGCCCAGTTGAATGGGCTGGGTAAAAATATGGTGATGATTATTACAGTCAACATGGTGCCTTCCAGGTGGAAAAATGAGAAACGGGGCGAACCAAAGTTCACAGCCCCATCCATCCCTAGCCTAGCCAACCTAGCAAAGGGATCATGCGCCAAACCAGAAATTTGCACCCAACCCTTCCCCAAGCTTAAATAATTGGGAAATACTGCTCAAGTTCAAACCCCTAGTACCCCAATGGTGTTCTTTTTGTCTAATTGTTTCATACCCATTTATACGTAAGTAGTCACTCGCCTTTTGTTTTCCTTTTCTTTTCAGCCTTAAGTAAGCTAAGGATCCCTAACCTATACCCAACAAGCCAAGTGGAAATAGTCCAGTCTAATGTGGTATTTGATATAAGCAGCCTCATGCTGTATGGAACTCAAGCAGTTCCTGTCCGTCTCAAAATTCTCTTAGATCGGCTTTTCAGTGTCCTGAAGCAAGAAGAAGTCATTCATATCCTCCATGCTCTGGACTGGACACTTCAAGACTACATACGTGGATATGTCTTACAGGTACATCTCTAGGTCTTCGCTCCCTCTAGGAGGGTGACAAGAGAATCGGGGGCCGAAATGAGGCCGAGAAACCAGTGGTCTGCGTGTTTGTGGGCACCCCAACATCTGGAGAAGTGCAAAGAATTTTTAAGAAAAGCTTTCTGCAAGCTTTGTTTACTGAGAAGTTTGAATGTTTGTGAACGTTCTGCTGGCATCCCAGTTGCATCAGAACTTGAAGCTGCACTAGCACCCTTATAACGCAGACATTAACCATAAATTTATCCATTTCAGTTCTGCCATTTTGAACTTTTCCAGCATCATCAGTACACCGGGGCAGAAGTTAGCTCCTTATGTTTACACAAATGCTGCTCCTCTGTCGGCATTCTTGTTCCAATGTAAAGCAGCATTATGATTTATGTTATGGCACGAATAAATATTTCATGGCACTTGATAATTTTGCTTTTTAGTGTTAGGATTAAAAAATATGGGCTCAATTACCTTGAACCTTTTTTGCATGAAAAATTGATGATGATACATTCTTCATCATCTTAGAGAAGTCTTGTGTGCCCAGTGAAAACCCTCAGTAGGCCATCAAATACATGTTCTGTGATAAAATATTTATTACAGATATTGGGGAAAGTTAGGTATGGCTGGAGTTTGAAAGAACTTGCAACACTCTAGTGTAATTACAGCTGTGCTCTGTAAACACTGGCGAAGGATCGATGCAGGTTCATTTGTTCTCTGATCTTAGTAGCTAGGAAGATTATTAAACTTGCAGTGGAAGAATACTTGACTTAAATGTGGAGCTAAATCTTCTTCTGATTGCTCCATCTCTCTCTCTCCATTCGTACATGTTGTTTCGCCAGTACACGTCTTAATTTTTTTCTGGGGAGATTGCAAAATACTTTCTAATCATCGGTGCTGTGTTAGAAAGAACAAATGTTGGGGTGATTGAAATCCAAGAATAATATATATCACAGAATTGCCAAAATAAGCTGCCCTCAGCCTTAGCAAATTGTGTGGATTTGGCTAGACCTGGTCCTGAATGGGGTAACTGTGCTCCTGAAGGACCAGTGTGCAGCCTGGGAGTCATTCTGGACTCTCCAACAGTCCATGGAGGCACAGGTAAATTCTGTGTCCAGGGCAGCTGTTTATCAGCTCCATCTGGTACGCAGGCTGAGATCCTACCTGCCCGCGGACTGTCTCGCCAGAGTGGTGCACGCTCTGGTTATCTCTCGCTTGGACTACTGCAATGCGCTCTATGTGGGGCTACCTTTGAAGGTGACCCAGAGACTACAACTAATCCAGAATGCAGCAGCTAGACTGGTGACTAGGAGCGACCACCAAGACCATATAACACCAGTCTTGAAAGACCTACACTGGCTCCCAGTACGTTTCCAAGCACAATTCAAAGTGTTGGTGCTGACCTTTAAAGCCCTAAAATGGCCTCAGTCCAGTATACCTGAAGAAGCGTCCCCACCTCCATCGTTCTGCCTGGACACTGAGGTCCAGCGCCGAGGGCCTTCTGGTTGTTCCCTCCCTGTGAGAAACCAAGTTACAGGGAAACAGGCAGAGGGCCTTCTTAGTAGTGGCACCCGCCCTGTGGAACGCCCTCCCACCAGATGTCAAAGAGAAAAATAACTACCAAACTTTTAGAAGACATCTAAAGGCAGCCCTGTTTAGGGAAGCTTTTAATGTTTAATAGGTTATTGTATTTTAGTGTTTTGTTGGAAGCTGCCCAGAGTGACTGGGGAAACCCAGCCAGTTGGGTGGGGTATAAATAATAAATTATTATTATTCTTATTATAAATTATTATAGACAAAGAAGCCTAACCTCTTAGAAAACTGCCTGGAATAGTGATGGGCAGCTGTGGATTCCTGAGCTGGATCCTGACCTGCTCACCCTCCCCACCCTGCACTTCCAACTCTGGCCATCACTTGGTCACTTTATAGGAAGGGCGATAACTCAGTGGTGGAGCATCTGCTTTGCACGCAGGTGGTCTCGGATTCAGGTTCATTTCCGGGTATCTCCATGTAGGGGTGGGATAGACCCCTGCCTGAAACCCTGTAGGGTTGTTGTCAGTCACTGTGGACAATACTAAGCTAGATGAGCCTAATGCTAACCCTAAGACACAACCCTCACCTTGTGTCTATTTAGTCTGAGCTGCCCCCTACCAAAAAACAGTACAAAACAGCAATGCCACCCAGGCTACCTTTGAAGGTAACCCAGAAACTACAACTAATCCAGAATGCAGCAGCTAGACTGGTGACTGGGAGGGGCCGCCGAGACAACATAACACCGCTCCAGAAAGACCCACATTGGCTCCCTGTATGTTTCTGGGCACAATTCAGACTGTTTGTGCTGACCTTTAAAGCCCTGAACGGCCTCGGCCCAGAATATCTGAAGGAGCATCTCCACCCCCATCATTCAGCCTGGACACTGAGGTCCAGCTCCAAGGGCCTTCCGGTGGTTCCCTCCCTGCGAGAAGTGAGGTTGCAGGGAACCGGGCAGAGGGCCTTCTTGGTAGTGTCGCCCGCCCTGTGGAACGCCCTCCCATCAGATGTCAAGGAAATAAACAACTATCTGACTTTTAAAAGACATCTGAAGGCAGCCCTGTTTAGGGAAGTTTTTAATGTTTTATTTATACCCAGCCAGATGGGCGGGGTATAAATTATTATTATTATTATTATTATTATTATTATTATTATTATTATTATTATTACAGTGGTACCTCTGGATGCGAACGGGATCCATTCCGGAGCCCCGTTCGCATCCTGAAGTGAACGCAACCCGTGTCTGCGTGTGCACGGGTCACAATTTGCCCCTTCCACGCATGCACGTGACGTCATTTTGAGCGCCTGCGCATGCACGAGTGGCAAAACCTGGAAGTAACATGCTCCGTTACTTCCGGGTCGCTGCGGAGCACAACCCGAAAATGCTTAACCCGAAGCTACTTCAACTCGAGGTATGACTGTATTATTATTATTGCCATCCTGACCCCAAATATAGCCCTTTCAAACTCCCATTGAAGCAAGGGACAAGGCAAACACAGTCCCCCTAGCCTGCTCCCTCTGTGGTTATCATGGTGCATGGAGCATCTTTCACCTGTTCTGGCAAGCAGGATCTCAGGTGTGTTGCACTGCAAGTGAGTGAGTGGGACGAGTGACAGGACATCAGAAGGAGTGAGTGAGTGGAGCATGTCTGTCTTGTCTCCTTTTTTACTGGGAGGTGGAGAAGGCCATGCAGAGTAGCAACTTTAGCACACAGGAACCTAGGGAGCTGATTCAGAACGTTGGTCTGTCTAGTTAATATTGTCTACACTGACTGGCAGCAGCTCTTGAGGGTTTCAGGCATGGCTCTTTTCTGGCCACACTTGGGGACACCGGGGATTGAACCTGGGACTTGAATCTGAATGCAAAGCAGATTATCTGCCACTGAGCTATGGCCCTTCCACTTTGCAAGTTAAGCATAAGCATCTCAAGGGGAGGTAGGCAATGTTGTGCTTTCAAATACCATTGGGTTACAAACCTCATCAGCTCCAGCCAGTATGACCAACGGCCAAGGATTATGAGAGTTACAGTCCAACAATATCTATGTTAGCTGCCCCTGCACTGAAGCATCCATCTGAATTTGATGTTGGTGTGTTCCTCTTTTACGTACAGTGTTGCCTGTTGTCTTTTTAAGGATGCTGCAGGAAAAGTCCTGGACCACTGGAGTATCATGACCAGTGAAGAAGAACTGGCTACTTTGCAGCAATTTCTGCGCTTTGGCGAGACCAAGTCCATTGTGGAGTTAATGGCGATTCAGGAGAAAGAAGGGCAGTCCATCGTCATCCCCACAACCGCAGCCAATATGGATATTAGGGCATTCATCGAAAGCTGTAGTCAGAGGAGTGCAAGCCTCCCGGCTTCCTTGGACAAAATGAACCCTGTCAACATCCACCACTTTGAGAACGTTGTCAACAACATGGCCTTCATGTTGCCCTTTCAGTTTTTCAGTCCTGTCCCTCCGCCCCTCATAGGTTCACCCCCTGAGAGGCTTTTGATGGAGCAAAGTCAGGACTGCAACAATGAACTCAAGCAAGATGTCCCTATGCAGTTTGCGGAAAACAGCTTCCTAACTTCCGAGTCTTCATTTCAAGGTGAAAAGGAGGTGGCCTCGACCAGCCCAGATATCGCTTTGAAGGACGACACTTCTCCAAGAGATTTAAGTTCGCCCAGCAGCATCACAAAGCCTGAAATGAGCCAGCTCTCCCCAGAAAGTAAAATAAAATCTGTCGAAAAAAACGGCTTCGCCACGAGGAGAGGGCGTGTTTTTTGTACAGCGTGCGAAAAGACCTTTTACGACAAAGGGACTCTGAAGATCCACTACAACGCTGTCCACCTGAAGATCAAACATAAATGTACCATTGAAGGATGCAACATGGTCTTTAGCTCTCTCCGGAGCCGAAATCGACACAGTGCCAACCCCAACCCTAGGCTTCACATGCCAATGAACAGGAACAACCGGGATAAAGATCTGAGAAACGGGTTGGCCATCACCGGACTGGAAGAGAACAAACGGACGGACTTCAACATTTTGCCTCCCGACAGTAGGTCCGTTTCCAGCTACGGAAGCTCTTGCAGCGATTCAAAGACGCAGCCAGGTTTTCACAGTACTGGCCAAAATGGCATTCTCTTTCCAAACTTGAGGACCGTGCAGCCAGTTCTCCCATTCTATCGCAGTCCGGTCACACCGGCGGAACTTGCAAATACTCCCGGCACCCTTCCTTCCCTACCTCTGGTTTCCTCGTCAATCCCTGAGCCACTGGTTTCTAACGAATCACCCTTCGATGCACTGCCCAAGAAAAAATCCCGCAAGTCTAGCATGCCCATCAAGATAGAGACAGAAGCCGTTGATACCCCTAGCGCAACTCACGAAGTTGCCAGCTCGGAAGACGACATGCCTCCGCGGCCGGTAAGTGATGGGCATGTTGAGATGGGCGGTTCTAGGATAGAAAAAACCCCAAACCACCCAATGGAAAAGAAGTCCCATTCAGGTACATCACAGAAATCCATTTCTGAAGATGGAGGGCCGACATATTTTAAATCTATTGAGCCAAATAACACATGCACCAATGCGGACGAGTTGCATCGCCCTGAGAAAACAGCTAAGCCCGAACAAGGCAAATTGTTAAAGGTAGTTTCTTGTGAAAATGCCTGCAAAGATTCAAACCAGCAGCGCGATGTGATCAAAGCAGTGACAGAACCCCATGGCTATCTTAAAGAGCAACTGAATTACAGGATCCCAATGAATGACTGCGCTGACTTGCAACACCACTTGCTGAGTAGGGGGGCGTTTGGCACACTGTCCAGTAGGAGTGTAGCCGTTCCTGGTTTCGAAGCTTTTAAAGATATAGATCGTCAACATGCGCCGCTAGGGCTTCAGAGGGAAGACAGCCGTTTCCATTGTGACATCTGTAAGAAGACCTTTAAAAACCCCTACAGTGTGAAAATGCATTTTAAAAACGTACACCTAAAAGAAATGCATATTTGCACCGTGGAGGGTTGCAATGCTGCCTTTCCTTCTCGTAGAAGTCGAGACAGGTAAGAAAAGAGTGCACATAATCCTTCTATTATTATTTTTAAAAGATAAAGATAAAATAATAGTCCTACAATGGAGCCTAGTCTGAAATGCAAATAAGTTTTGAAGCATGTTTTTGTGGTGTGCCCCCTCACCCCATGTATCTTCCTCATGCTGTTCCGTACCTTATTGGAGCACTGAAAATCCATGGGACAAAACCTTGCTCCCCCCCTCCCCCCCAGACAAGAAGGCATTGAATCAGTGGTTCCCAACCTTTTTTTGGCCATGCCCCACCTAAGTGTCTCTAAAATCCTGATGCCCCCCCACCATGTGACATATAATACTGTTATTCAAAAAGTAAACTCCTGTTCACGTGGAGGAAGCCCAAAAGGCCATTCACTGTTAATAACTCATTCTTGAATTGCCCCCCCCCCAAAAAAAAACTTGCCCCCCTGTGGGGCGTGTGCCTCACATTGGGAACCACGGCATTAAATGAAACCCTGGAAATTTCATTGCTAGTAGATAACAGTGGTTGAAAATAATTTTATTTGTGGGTTGTCGTTTTTAGAGATGCAATTACTTGCACAGGCAGGATAACAAGGTCTTGCATTTAACTTGCCTTTTCAGCTGTCTCCCTAAATTTTTAAAGCAAAATCTACAGTGGTATCTATGTATCTATCATCTATCTATCTATCATCTATCTAACAATCATCTATCTATCATCTATCTATCTATCTATCTATCTATCTATCTATCTATCTATCTATCTATCTATCATCTATCTATCTCTATCTATCTATCTATCTATCTATCTATCTATCTATCTATCATCTATCTATCATCTATCTATCAATCATCTATCTATCTCTATCATCTATCTATCATCTATATCTATCTATCTATCTATCTATCTATCTATCTATCTATCTATCTATCTATCATCTATCTATTCATTTTGTTCCTCTGGCTGGGAATGATGGGCACTGAGAGTCAAACAGGATCTGGAGAGCCACACGTTCCCCGTCTTGCTCTTCCCAGGAGCAGGTTCCAATTCAATCCCATTGCCAGCTGGGAAGTAGCTAACAAACAGGAAGAATTGTTGTGGACTATTTAAGGTCTGAGATTGCAGTCAGATAAGACTGTTCCTGTTCAGAAGCTGCTGGCCCCAAATCTTGCTGCCTCCTGCTTCCACTTCCCCCCTTCTCCACTAGCAGTATGGGTCACAGGTGGCGCTGTGGTCTAAACCACTGAGCCTCTTGGGCTTGCTGATCAGAAGGTTGGCAGTTCGAATCCACGCGATGGGGTGAGCTCCCATTGCTCTGTCCCAGCTCCTGCCAACCTAGCAGTTCGAAAGCACACCAGTGCAAGTAAATATATAGGCGCCGCTGTGGCAGGAAGGTAAATGGCATTTCCATGCGCTCTGGCTTCCGTCACAGTGTTCTGTTGCGCCAGAAGCGGTTTAGTCATGCTGACCACATGACCTGGAAAGCTGTCTGTGGATGAACGCCGGCTCCCTCGGCCTGAAGCGAGATGAGTGCCACAGCCCTATAGTCGCCTTTGACTGGACTTAACCATCCAGCGGTCCTTTACATTTACCTTTTACTAGCAGTATGTAGTGGCCAGATTTGCCTTCCTGTGTCAGGCTGTGGGGACAGAACCTAAGGAGGAGATGCAACAGGGCTGCTCTGCCTGGCTCACTGCCCTCGCCAGACCTCAGAACCAGCTGCTGCATCTGGCTGTTCATCTTGAAAAACGGGACTAGCTATTCTGTACTGGGAGAAAATGTGTTGTCTTACTTAAGGCTATGGCACCATTTGTTCATGGATATTAGGTGTGGGGAACCTTTGTTTCTCCAAATGTCACAGAACTGCAACTCCTGTTATCCCTGCCCATTGGCTATGCTTGCTAGGGCTGATGGGAGTTGTAGTCAGTGACATCTAGAAGACCAAAAGTTATCCACCATTTGATGTATCTTGTCCTTTTTAAATTTTTGCTAATGTGGCTGTCTTGGTCACCCTACGCTCTGTTAGCTGTTTATGGTATGGAGATCAAACAAACTGGACTGAATTTAAGATACATTTTTAAAAATAATTTTATTTATTCTGCTCTTCACCTGAAGGTCTCAGGTCAGAAATACATAAAATTAAAACCAATCATATTAAGAGAGGCCAACATAAATTCCATGCAAATGAAACCGCAGCAACAGAAAAAATACAATCCTCACCTCGCCCTTCCCACAAGCCTGAACAAAGAGAAATGACTGCAGTGCCGTGATGAGACAGGTCATCCTAGAGGCATAGCCATCAATATATTACATGCTCTTGGTTGCCCATTTAGTACCCTTATCCCAATTGTACCCAAGGGAGGTGCCTCTATCTCCACACCATGGTTACATTGCTGTTACAGCATTCGTCACTTGGGCGAGGGGTGGTATCCACGCTGGGACAATGCTCACATTCAGAGCTTGTGCTTAAGTGTTGACTGTTCAGCTGCTTCTCCGCCTTGATTATAACAGCATCCCTGATCTTCTTTCTCCAGACACAGCTCCAACCTAAACCTTCACCATAAGCTTTTGACCAAAGATCCCTTGGAAATCAAGAACCACCATTTCAATGCAACGTACCTCTTGAAGGATATGGCGAAAGAGATTTGTCCGGACGACTCTTTGATAGGACACGTTGGGCAGCAAACTTCGGTCATCTTCAAAGGGATGAACAGGACTGGCAGCCTGGTTTTCCCAATGAGCAAGATGGGAGAGGCCTGCCCCGAGAGCTACCAGTATGACCTAGTAAACGATGGGGCCGTTCTGGATTTAAGCACGACGTCCAGCATCAAGTCGGAGGGCAGTGCTCATTCCTCTTGGGATTCTGATGGAGACAATGAAGAAGGTCCTGGGGTTTTGGAGGACAGTGACGAAAGCTGTGAAAGTCCGCCTTTGATCCTGAATGAAGACCTCTACCAAGACTGTTCTCTGATGGAGAAGACTAACGAGAGTTCCTCAAGCATACCTTCCAGTTTGCCAATAACCTGCCACATATGCCAAAAAAGCTACAGTAATAAAGGAACTTTCAGGGCCCATTACAAAACAGTCCATCTCCGCCAGCTCCACCAATGCAAAGTCCCAGGTTGCAATACAATGTTTTCTTCCGTGCGCAGCAGAAACCGACACAGTCAAAACCCCAATTTACACAAGAGCTTGATCAGGTCAACAGGTAGCCCCCAGTAACATCTCGCTGTTGGGCAGCAGCTTCTGTTTGGTTAAGAGTCATCATTTCAACTTTAAAAAGAAAAGTGCAAGAGTGAGGTTTCCCTTTGTTTTGTTTTCTTCCAGGGTGCTTTCTTCCACAGTGCACACTGAAAACACAGGGCCACGTTCTGCTTCCGTTTACACAGTATGTGTTTTCACCGAGCAAAATAGGGCACACCGACAACACTAGCCTGAGTTTTTCACTTAGATGTAGATACACACTTTAAAAAAAAGAGAGGATCAGGAGACATAATAAAGGCACTCTTGATGGTTTGCAATATGAGACACAGTGAAGACACTATTCCAATGTTTCGTTTACATGATCAATGTGGAGGGATGGGTGGGAACTGCTGGGTGAGCCCATTGGTTGAACTGGAGGGTTTTTAACGCTGTCGTTTCTATCCTGAGATCAAGGATCGGGAACCTGTGGCCCTCCAGATACTGTTAAACTCCAACTCCCATAATTCCCTGAGGCTGATGGGAGTTTGGAGTGCCACAACATCTTGAGGGACATACAGTTTCCCCACTTAGCCCATGCCATAATGCCATGATGGGGCTTTTTCCACACCTCTGTCTAACATCGTAGTGTGAAGGCTGGGCTACACATTACAAAAGAAAACACAAAGCTGTTTTTGAAAATGGGAGCGCTATGTCCAGTTTTCCCTTTCTCTCCCCAATGAGTAATAAAAAAAAATATCCCAGGGATGATGAACCTTTGACGCTCAAGATGTGGTTAGACTGCAACTTGCATCATACCTGGCTAGTGGCCATGCTGGTAGGACTGACGGGAGTTGGAGTCCACAACATCTGGAAGTCCACGCGATCCTCTCTTTATCCATGGCATAATGTCATTCTGTTGCATTTTCCACACCTCTTCCCAGTGGCAACCAAGGGGATATGGAGGGGAAACTAAATGCACGGATGTCATTTTCAGCAACAGCGCCATGCTTGTTTAACACGCACCTCTGCTCCGAGGCTGACTTTGCAGTATTAAATAAATGTGGTGTTTCCCACGTAATTTATTATTGAATGCCAGAAACTAAAATAGAGGTTTTAGGGAAATGTAGCATATGATTCTGGAGTTCTTGATTTCAGGAGCTATTTTACTTGAAGACGTATTGTAGGGTTTTCTTCCACTGTGGGTTGTCCGTTATTTTTACAACATTTGAAGAAAGGAAAAGAACAAAAGGTCCCAGTTCTAGAAAAGACATGTAAAATTCTTGTCTAAATGAATAATGAGGCTGGCTCCAAGATGGATCTGTAAACTTCCAGACGCCAGAAGCCACTCAGTAGTTCATGGGTCTGTCTTGGAACCTGCTTCTGAGCTACTCCATGTCTGGGGGGAGATACACACACACACACACACACACACACACACACACACACACACACGAGGACCAGCCTTGAGAAAAGAACAGAATATTCCCTCTTTGATTTTTTTTTTTTTTAAAGACTCTTGGTTAACTTTGGGAGCCTCTGAAATGCGTCAGTTTGTACAGCCTAACGTGTCATAACATGCTTCCAAAGATTTTTGAACCACATACAGGACATTTTATAAATGCAGTGTGTATTTTTATTGCACTTTTTGATGGCTACATTGGGTATTCGGGAGGGGGGTGTTACTCAGCACTGTCCAGCATTTTACAGGAAACAGCATGAGATTGGGGAAACTAAGTCATTATGTTTTGTTGATGTAGTTGTTTGCCACCAAGGGGAGAATGCTGGTCTTTGTTGCAACATAAAGAAGAGTAATCCATTTAGCTTTGTTGACACTCTCTTTTATATTAAAGCATTGCTTAGTATAAATATAATAACTTTGTTCAATATCCTTGTCACTGTACGTACCAGTATTCTGCATTATGTTCTGTGCACTTAATTTGATTGGTCTTACGTTGTATTTTTAAAAAAAAAACACTTTTAAAATATTTAATTTGTAATCATGTCATAGCATTGCTGTGTTTGTGTACATGGTGTGCTAATGTCTTTGATGAAATCATTTTGAATAGCTTAGGGGGGTAATACTTATTTTTATTGACTAAGCCTTTCAAATTATTTTTCCCCATTCAATCCAGTTTTGATCTGTTGTGGTACCCAGGCATGACACTGACTGCACATTTTGTACATATGATGCCAAAGTATTTTAAGAGTATTTTGTGGTTTCTACGATGTTCCTCTCCCCCGGAGTTTGCAGTTTAGCTAAATTTTAGTCTTGATGCTTTATTGGCTAGCTGGTGACTGAAAACTTTAGATTGAAATCTTGGGCTTAGTATGTAGGGTGAATAGGAAAAACTGTCCATGGGTCTCAATGTTTAATTTATTCTACACAAAAAAGTTTGTAGCACAATTTCATATCACAGAGTAGACTGGTGATATGTGTTGCTCTGATGTGCCACCTTTGATGGACACAGTTTGATGTGCTGGAATTCAGGCTGAGATCACTCCAGGTTCAGTTTTTATACACAGTAAACTAGTTTTTGGATTTACAGCTGATGCAGACCTTCAGCTGATTTAAAACGGAGGATTCTATCTATGCATAGCCATCAGAATTCTGAATTTCCCATGTCAAAGTCCTGGCTGGCGGTTTCAGATAGATGTGGGACCATTCAGATAACCAGCTGCCGCTTCTTCAAGAGAACTTGGGTTGATTCTTATCTGGATTCCAGCTTTGCAAAATGGGTTTGTGCACAGATTTCTCAAGAGCAAAATGGAGAGAGAGGGAGAGGAGGGTTGTTTGTGCTTCTTGCAGAATACCCTTGGATGTGGGTATGGGTGTGTTGGGTGTGTTAGGAGTGCAGTTTCTGCAGCAGCATGAATATTTACGTAAGGGAGAGCAGGGAATAAACCACAACATGGTGGCAAAGCAGAGGGAAATAGAAGGTTGTGAAAGTGACTTACCATTAGATTTACTAAGGTTGAGACCTCCCAAACAAACACAACTCCATTAAACAAAACAGAAAGCGGAGCTACTGCTGTGTGTTTAGACACACCTGCAAGAATTCCAAACCCACTGTGTGAGGTTAGAAAGATGGGGAAACCACCATTATTTAACTTTTCAGCATGGTCCGATCTGATGTGGTGGTGCAGCTAGAGTAGACAATTGATCAGCCTGACATTGGAGCTGTTTCCAAATTCTCTAGGACATAGCCAGATGATTGATCAGCCACAACAGGCTAAAAGCTCACCCACGGAGCATTTTATTGTGTTTCTGGTTTGGTTTCATGGTGCAGCATTTGGGTACAAAGGAAGCATCTCGAGGGACAGCAGGTACCAGTAGATCAAGATACATTTCTATGAATGAGCCCCGGATGGAGTGGCCACTTTGAGGGTCCTGCAAACAGTATTCCCATGTGTTAGTTTCAAAGCAGGCCTGCACAACTGGTAATACATGTTTGGCAGCCTACCAGAGACTCTGTAAACCTATCTTGCTGTTTTAGAAACAGGTACTTTAAGCACTAAACCAGCTTAAGAGCTCCCCATCCTTTGGGAGGACCTTCCCAGCCCACCTTTTTTTGGTCCCCAGATGTGAACTTGCTGGGCTGAGTCTGGGAAGGCACAGTTTTAATTTCCCACAAAGCCTGAGAGTGACACGACTGGTGCCAGGTGAGCAGGTGGGTCAAGTACCCACAGCATGGGCCCTGCTGACATTTGGTCACTGGCAGCTGCCTGACGATCCCAGATGTTAATGCCAATCCTGGCCTATAAACACCTGGCAAAGCTGGTGGGCTGCATTCAGCTTAGTGGGTGACCCAGGAAACTGAATGTGCCCAATTTTTGCTAGCTCTTATAGCCTAGGAGGTTCAGGATTAGCACCTGGTGTGTGTGTGTGTGTGTGTGTGTGTGTGTGTGAGAGAGAGAGAGAGAGAGAGAGAGAGAGAGAGAGAGAGAGAGAGAAGTGCTTTAGCATATACTCAGCGCTGCCACATCCACAGCTATAAACGTCTCATGAGCAGTTTGACGGAAAGGTACAGAGAGCAAATGGAAATGAGTGCATTTTTTTTAGTGCTATGCCATGTTTTCCGCTAGATGGATGCAATAAGGAAACTATTGCCCAGAAAACATTTGTGTCTGATGCTATTTTGCAACAGAAATAAGACTACTTTTTTCATTTTTGCAACTGAACTGTGTCATTTACTTTTCATGGTGGAATACTTGTTTGGATAGAAAGTGGACTGCAGGGAGCCTGGGGTGGTATGCAATGCTAGTCCTACTCAGTGTAGACCCATTGGGGTTAATGGGCATGACTAATGTAGGTTCGGTAATTTTAATGGATCTGTTCTGAGTAGGACATAGTTGAACACCACCCTTGGTCACTACAAGGTGGTCAAAACCAACAGGCTTGAGCCTTGATGCGGCTAGGTTGTGTCACCCTACTGAAGTCAGTATAACCAGGCACAGGGTTGACGCCCATTAACAATATTTCCATTTATTTCAAGCTCTATTTTGTTGTCATTGCTGTATAAATGTGCTTGCTTAATCTTAATAAGATTTGGGGTTTTGTTTTTGTTTTTATAAAAAAAATGAAAGAAGCCTTTGTCGTAAATGAAAGTTGTAATGCCCAATTCTTGAGGTTTGTTTTTTCACTGTTCCCCTTAAAGTAATACCATTTTGTATTTTCTTCAGAATTTTCTATGTGTTAATAAAAAATATACAATAATTTTCTTCTGAGTGCATCCAGGCAAAACTCCCCTGAGGAATCGGTTTCTAGAATTAGCACTCTGGATATGTGATGCTGTTAGCTTTTAAGCCTAAGAGGTTGCACGGCACCAGCTGGAGAAGGTCAAAGGTCACCCTAATCACAATATTTGGCTGCCAACATCAGCCAGCCAGATGTTCCTCGAAGCTCACAACTGGGGCAGTGTTTGCTACATAAAGGCACTGCCTCATGACATGGAAGGTCTATTGAGCTAGACTGGCCAATAGGCCATTGATGGGTATCACCACCAAAATGTTGCATAATAGATGATAGATAGATAGATGATAGATTAGATAGATAGATAGATAGATAGATAGATAGATAGATAGATAGATAGATGATAGATAGATAGATATCTCACTCACCATATAAGCTTAGTGGGCATCGCCAACTTTTGAGATCAAGAATTCTAGAAGTTGCCTAGATGACAGTGTGGTAGAATCATGATCCCAGAAAAGAGCAGTAACTCAGTCAGAGACTTGAAGGCCAGTGGTGACAACAGAGATGTTTCTGGGCCTGAGCATCACTATTGATCCCCGGCAGGGTTTCCCAAACTTTGGTCTCCAGCTGTTTTTGGACTACAGCTCCCATCATCCCTGAGCAATGGTCCTGCAAGCAAGGGATGATGGGCGTTGTAGTTCAAAAACAGTTGGAGACCCAAGTTTGGGATGCTGTGATCCAGAGATTCCCTGAGACCAAGATACCAAGGCTGGACTGCAGTGTTTGGTTTGGATATGGGAATCTTAGATTTATGTCTTCTCTCAGGCTCCATCTGCACCATACATTTAAAGTCCTGTTGTACCACTTCAACAGTCATGGCTTCCCCCAAAGAATCCTGGGAACTGTAGTGGTGAGGGACACGGGTTGTGCTGTGGTCTAAACCACTGAGCCTCTTGGGTTTGCCAATCGGAAGGTTGGCGGTTTGAATCCCCACGACAAAGTGAGCTCCCATTGCTCTGTCCCAGCTCCTGCCAACCTAGCAGTTCGAAAGCACACCAGTGTGAGTAGATAAAGAGGTACCTCTGTGGCAGGAAGGTAAATGGCGTTTCTGTGTGCTCTGACTTCCATCATGGTGTCATGTTTTGCCAGAAGTGGTTTAATCCTGCTGGCCACATGACCCAGAAAGCTGTTTGCGGGCAAACACCGGCTCCCTTGGCCTGAAGTGGGATGAGCGCCGCTCCCCATAGTCACCTTTGACTGGACTCAACCGTCCAGGGTTCCTTTACCTTTACCTTACCCTAGAGTGGTTTTCACAGTCAACCCCTCTTGCCAGGAGACTTTGGGAACTGTAGCTCTGTGAGGGGAATAGAGGCCTCTTAGCCACTCTCAGCACTCTTGTGGAAAGAGTTTAATAAAATTATTCGAGCTTTCGTTGCTTCTGCTGCAGCAGACTAATGCACCTCTAACCTCTGTAATTTAATAGCTGCTTCTCCTTCCAATCTTCCAAGCAGTGATCTGTTTGCTTATTTCTTTTACATAACCCCACACTCCCTAGCAATCATAATAGCTAACCCACAGGTATTTCACACATGGAAGTGAGAGGCTTAACTGATGCACAAAGAGAAGGGCCGCCCTGGTTTCTGCCTCCACATCAAAGGAAGAATCCCAAGGCAGACAGATAAAAGAGTTTAGCTCAAGATATGAAATGTCTCTGCAAGTGAAGCTATGCCAAAAAGAGAGAAACTTTCCCATTTTTATTTTAAGACTGCCATTCTCTCAGGTGCTAGAATATGGAGCCTGGAGGGACCCAATAGAATCTGGAGGATCATCCATGCTGTTTTCTTTTCTTTGTCCAATCTTATGGCATCTGATTATGAGGGAAGCTTCTTGAATTCAGCCTACTCACAGGTAGGATTAGGAGAATCTGCCAATTTAAGGTTCTCTTTGTTTCTGATTTTTCCAATCTTAAGTTCAGTTCACCCCATTTCTACTTCATTCTGAGAATTTTTAAGGGGAAAAATTCCCAATGAAAATCAGCATTTCAGAGCTAATTTCTCCAAATATACAGACATTTGTATGCAATTTTGCCTCATATACACATTTTTTTGCAACACAATTTCCCCTTAATGAAATGCATTTTTAAAATGCTATTTTCACCCATGCATGCATTTTTACTCACATTTTACACCAGTATGTGTATTTTTGGACACATTGCTTTTCTGGAGATCTGCACTACAAAATTCTGAGAAGTGAATTTCAAAGGATGGCTTTGTTTCATTTTGCATATGGTTTCGAAAAGTGCAGGCTTGGTAAGTTTGCCTTTGAATGCAAACTGAATCAACTTGCTCCTTCGATCTTAATTATAAGAAAAGATTACTTTGTTGCAAAAGATAAACAAATATAGGCAGTTAATCAAGTTAAGCCAGGGATTGCCAATCCATGAAGGCTTTCAGTGGTGTCCCTGGGCAGGTTCTCCAGACTCGAGTTTTCATTTTATTTTTTTAAAAAATGTAAGTCTCTAGCCCTCCAAGAAAAATGGTTATGGGCCAAAATGTATAAGTGCCTTCTAAGCGATTTATGTGAAATGGAGAGGGAATGTGGGTTTTCCCTAGTACAGTCACACCTGGGTTCACAAACGCCTCCGTTTTGGAATGTTTTGGCTCCCGAATGCTGAAAACCCGGACGTGTTCCAGTTTTTGAACATTTTTTGGAAGCCGAACGTCCGACGCGGCTTCCGCTTGAGTGCAGGAAGCTCCTGCAGCCAATCAGAAGCCGCCCCTTGGTTGTCGAACATTTTGGAAGCTGAAAGGGCTTCCAGAACGGATTACGTTCGACAACCGAGGTTTGACTGTACTAAGGAATGCTCTCTGTTGCTATTAAACAGCAACTCTGTGTGTGTGTGTGTGTGTGTGTGTGTGTGTGTGTGTGTGTGTGTGTATGTGTGTGTGTGTGTGTGTAAGCAATATTGTTCCATCTCCATAGTCAGAATCAGCAAGACATAGCTGACTTCCCATGGCAAGTATAATGTGGTAAGGGTGGCTATCTCTTTCATTTTGTGTTATGCCACACACCCCACCCATAGCTGCTATTTTGTAACTTCCAAAATTCAAAATGTGCCCACTGCTCCAAAAAGCTTGGCAACCTTTGAGTTAACCATCAGATTAAACAACCGAACCTCAAATTGCTTTATCAGGGGCAACCAATTATAAAGTGCTGAAGAGGACACACTTCAGTTGGTGGATCTGCAAGTTTGTTTGTGTGTTTGTTGATCACACACACACACACACACACACACATATATATATATATATATATATATATATATATATATGTCCAAGACCCTCAGAGGCAGCTGTAGCTTGGAAAAGATTGCACTGCACCCTGATTCATCCCCTGTGGGTCTCTGTCCCCCACCCCTCCTCCAAACCCTGAGGAGTCACCTCAGCTGCCAGACTCAGATGGCTGGTCCACAGACTCCTCAGAGACTCAAGAGGGCCCTGAGGAGAGAGAAAGAGCCACACCTAGAAACCTCATTAACTTGAAGGAGCCAGCAGCTGCCAAATAACTGACCAGGAGGCAACCCTCACAGAACGGAGCCATGAGTCACTGACCTGGGCCTGCTACAATGCTCAGCCATTTGCTCCTCACTGAGACAACTTTAATGCCTGGACTCAGGAGCAGAAGCACTCTCCATGGTGCTGAACCCAAACCTTGTTCTCCTTCTAAGGTGCTGGCTTTGTCTGATCTGGCCACCTGGGGAACCTGAAACTACTGAGCCCTAGGCTCTGTGGTTTAACTCACAGTGCCACCCGCGTCCCTTCGGCACTGGCAGTAGGTCCAACCAAAATGCTGTAGCTCAGCCAGGTGGTTGCATTTAGGCTCTCCTCCCTCTCCTCCACCTTCTCTCACAACAGGTCCACACGGAGCGTATGTGGGGGAACACCTTTATAAATGCCCATGGATTAACATGGGCCACAAATAAATGTTTTGGGTTTGTTTTGGTTTTTTTAAAATAAAAAAACCCTACTATTAGACAAAATTGCATACTAGATGTCTCCCTTGGCCTATCACCACAACCTCTTACCCAAAACACGCAGTACAAATGGGGAGATCTTTCCAGAAAAACCACGTCAGCAAAGCCTACGGAAGAAAAATGCGGCTTGCCTGTTAGCATCACAAAGTCTCTCATCGAATATTCAAGTTATTCAGGACAAGCCATTTTTCTTCTTCTGTCTACCCCAGCTTTGGCCCAGGCTGCCCTCAAACATACATCTCACACATGAATTAAAGTTTCAATCCAGCCCGTCAACCTGTTTTTCTAATTGTAAGCCATAGTACCTACAACTTCCCCCTGATTTCTCATTAAAACAGCAGGATGCAGATCAGCTGAATCACCCTTAACAAGGGCAATGACTGCGGCCATACAATCTTACCTCGGGTTACAGACACTTCAGGTTGCATTTTTTTGGGTTACGGACCGCCAAAACCCGGAACTACCGGAATGGGTTACTTCCGGGTTTCAGCAGTCGCACATGTGCAGAAGTGCTAAATCGCGACTATATGGGACTGGCCGAAATGACTGGCAGAATCCGGGACCGGGGGAAAGAGACAGCGGAAGAAGACTGGAGGAAATTCAAAATCTATCTTAAGAAATATTGCAAAATTAATGACTGCTAAAATATTGTGGTTATAGAGAATAGGGGATTATAGAAGTAAAAGATTATGCAAAAGAAAAGAATGAGGAAAAAGCAGATAAAATTAAGGGGGAGGATTTGCTGAAATAATTTGAGAATTGGGATGCAGAAAGGGGAGGTACGGGGAAGTCGGAGAAGTAAGTTTTAAGGAAAAAAAGGTTTGGAAATTATGCATGTTTGTTTGTGTGTATTTGTGTATTGTGTATTTTGTGTGTCTGTTAAAATTTGTGAAAAGCCAATAAATAATTTTTTTAAAAAAAAGAAGTGCTAAATCGCGCTTTGCGCATGCGCAGAAGCGCCGAATTGCAACCCCACGCATGCACAGACATGCCGCTGCAGGTTACAACTGCTGCGGGTGGCAAATGTGCATCCCTCACGGATCACGTTCACAACCCAAGCATCCACTGTATAATTCATCTTATGCATTTATTTGTTTTTATGCATAGTTCTAGCTTGTCTCCCACCCAGTGTTGCCAGACCAGCAACAAAGTGGCAATGCAATTTCCAGAGTGACAACACAATTTTTTCCCCTTAAAACACACTGCTGCTTCCCCCTTTTTATTTTCTTTCTTGAATGTATACAAGAGCAAGCCTTTAAGCCCTCTGCCTACACACTTTCCCGCGCACACAGAGAGCCAGTCATAGCGCATTCCTGGTGGAATTGCAACCCTGGTGTCTTGCCCTATGGATAGACATATGTGATATGGATTCTCCATGTGCATTCAGTAACCGTTCACTCAAGTTATGGTCTATTAAGCTATTCCTGCTGTCATGCTCATACCTCAGATTAACATGCAACCGAATGCTTAAGTGGGAACATTATTTCTCGTTCCTCCCCCACAACTGCTTGTCCATTTCAGTTTCAACAGGATGCTGCTAGATCAGAATGGGAGGGAGGGAGGGAGGGTTATGAGGAAGATTTATAGCACACTCCTTTGCCTGTTTACTCACAAGGTGTCCCACTGTGTTCGGTGGTGCTTACTCCCAGGAAAGGGTGCACACGACTGCAGTCTTCAAACTAGTTTAATCGCAAAACAGGGTTTGTCTAAGCATGGCAGGCAATTGCACCTAAGTGTTCTGCTTCACAGTGCTTGATTTGTAAGCGCATAAGAACATCATAGGGACACAGGTGGCGCTGTTGGGACGCAGGTGGCGCTGTGGGTTAAACCACAGAGCCTAGGACTTGCTGATCAGAAGGTCGGCGGTTCGAATCCCCGCGATGAGGTGAGCACCCGTTGCTCAGTCCCTGCTCCTGCCCACCTAGCAGTTCGAAAGCACGTCAAAGTGCAAGTAGATAAATAGGTACCGCTCCGGCGGGAAGGTAAACGGCGTTTCCGTGCGCTGCTCTGGTTCACCAGTAGCAGCTTAGTCATGCTGACCATGTGACCCGGAAGCTGTACGCCGGCTCCCTCGGCCAGTTAAGCGAGATGAGTGCCGCAACCCCAGAGTCGGCCACGACTGGACCTAATGGTCGGGGTCCCTTTACCTTTACTTTCTTCTTTTTTACAATTCCAGCAGGTACTTGAACTTCTTTTTTGACTGAATTTTGACTGAATGACGCCCTTGGTAATTCATTTTAAATGCTAACAAATTTGTAGGTTAGAGGGGTGGCTAGAACGTAACAAAAATTATCACACTTTATTTGGTGAGTAGACATGTTTAGAATTGCATTGCAAAAGTCAGACCACTGATCTATCCTGTGCAGGGTTTTCTACATTGACTGTTAGGGGCTCTCTGAGGTTTCAGGCAGGTTTCTCTCCCGGCCCTATCTAGAGATGTCAGGGAGCGAACCTGGGACCTTCTGCATGCAAGGCCGGTCCTCTGCCTCTGAGCCACAACCCTTCCTCTTCCCACTACAGGCATAATTTCTGTCACGTGTAGACGAGAAAGAAATTAAGAGCAATAAACTGACACAGGTCAGCTGTTGCAAAACCTTTTTAACTTGGGTAGCTATTGTGTGGGCATATCAAGGAGAGACTAGAAAACTCACACATCAACAATTTTTCAAAACTGTAAACTTAAGGAAGTAGAGGTTCTGGGTCTATGTAGAATGTGCATTTTAACACAAACGGCAAATAGCACAACTAAAATTCTATAATGAGATTCAGGAAATATTGCCGATGCAGTGTGAATGATTACAATAATATTAAAATCATTGCAAAAGTAAGATTATATATATATAATATGCAGCAGAACCGTCTAGCTGTGCCATTTGACCTAGACATGAAATTGAGAGTGACTGCTGGTGTATTGTGCCATCAAAACAAGCTGAAAACTATGAAATACACACCTGCAAACTCCTGAATTAATCATACTCACGCCTTGTATAACAGCTTTGGAGTGGGAAGGTTAAAGGTTAGAGCAGGACTATGACAGGTGGGACGCACATGGACCCCATACAAGCACTGAAAGAGTGGAAACGGCTCCCAAGTGCGTGACTCCATGAATGGAATTATTTCTCTCTTCCCCCACCCCCTCTCCTTATGACATGCTCCTTTCACAGCACATTCAGCAAAACTCCTGTGGGAAAATTATATTTAGTAGCGTAAAATGTTGTGTTGAAACATGATTGTAGCCTGTGCTCAAAGATATCTTCTTGGCAAATAATAATAATAATAAATCCCCATGCCCTTAGTTTTTAATCAGCTGGCTCCTGGGAATATATTCTAGCTATTGCTTCAGAGCCAATGAGTTCCTAAAATAAGCTACCCACCCACCCTACTCCAGCAATGAACTATGCTCCTAACCCTATGCACAAATCCATCCGTTTCAGTTTCTCAGCACTTTGCTTTGTTGTAAACAAAATCTGCCCTTTTTTCCCTTATGGGGTATCCAAGAGCCCATATAGAGTCCTTACATGGGTTCCCTATTGGTAGGAGAAAATAAGAGGCCAATCAGAGAATATTGAGAAGCAAAGCAGCTAGTAAGCCTGATCTTTATTGATCTGTTGCAACAGGGTCCTCACTCACCACACACAGGAGGGAAGAGGAAACCAGACCAATGGTGTGCAAGCCCTTATATAGACTTTTGAAATTGCCACCCTGTAGATCAAGACCACCCCCAGAAACATCATACCTACATCACAGAAAGGGCGGTTTACTGCAGAAATCTGAGTGGTTTGTTGTTTACCACATGACCCGGAAGCTGTACACCGGCTCCCTCGGCCAATAAAGCGAGATGAGCGCCGCAACCCCAGAGTCGGCCACGACTGGACCTAATGGTCAGGGGTCCCTTTACCTTTACCTTTACCACTGTAACTTCCCAAAATATAACATTGGGGGGTTGCTAATGCAAAAGCTTTAATGCACACTTTCCCCTAATATATTCATCCTTGTGCACTTTTGTTGTTGTTGGGTGGATGTAGAACTGCATCGACAAAAATCAAAAGTGCAAATTTCAGGGGACAACTGTATTTCAGGAAGTGCAGGTTAACATTAAAATGTGAAGAACACCGAATTCCCCCCCCCCCGCTCTTCTAAAGCTCGGGGTGAACAAGGCAGACTATGGAGGTGTACGTAGCTGAAAGCTGCACAGTTTTCTTTATATTTTGAAGCTCTTATCTAACATATACACAGACAGCTGGGTGCGAGCTTCTGTTTTACAACAGCTACCTTCGCTCCCAGGCGAGGGCTTTCCTTCTCACTCTGGAAACAAAGAAACAGGCTTATCGTTCTCCTTTCAACAAAAGCAACTGTTTTGTCTTACACTCACAACCTCCGCAGATCCCAAAACAAGAAGCCCGCAGGAGCCCCAAAGAACCAGCGTGCTTCTATACACCTTTGCTGTGTTGTAAACACAACAGATGGAAACAGATAGGACTTTTTACCTGTCCAGGCATTGATTCAAGGATGCTGGAAAAAAACATCCACGCATGCCGTAAACGAGGCACATCAACTACCACTTATGATCAGGGCTGCCAATGGGTTTGCATTTGCAGGAGATATGCAGAGATCAGGCCCCACAGGCTTTTAGCTATACATTTTTCTTTAAAAGTAACCTATCATTGAAAGGCAGGTATTAAATATTATAAATGGATAAATTCATGAGAACAAATTTTTTAAGGTGAATTGACAGTTGACGTTTTATTATGTTTTCTATTCTGCTGGAAGCCGCCCAGAGGGGCTGGGGAAACCCAACCAGATGGGTGGAGTATAAATAAAGTTGTTGTTGTTGTTGTTGTTGTTGTTGTTGTTGTTGTTGTTGTTGGGGTATAAATGTTGTTGTTGTTGTTAGACAGTTCCTGACCACCAGGGAAGCAGGCCCAGCCTCAGCAGCTGGCATTCTCCACTGCAAGTTCCTGCCCCAGGTCACTTGCTTGTCCTGGGCATTTGCCTCAAGGTCCACATGGTGTTAGGACTGGGCTATGGTCTGCAATCAGAAGTGAGCTGAGAGTAGAGACAGGCAAATCTGACAATTTCGGAATCTCAATTTTCCATTTGCAAACGTTGTATGAGAAATCAGGTTAGCAAAAATGGAACTCCACAGTGCCATCTGGTATCACAGTGTTAGAATGCATAAACAACACATATACAGTGGTACCTCGGGTTAAGTATTTAATTCGTTCCGGAGGTCCATTCTTAATCTGAAACTGTTCTTAACTTGAAGCACCACTTTAGCTAATGGGGCCTCCCGCTGCCGCCGCACCACCAGAGCACGATTTCTGTTCTCATCCTGAAGCAAAGTTCTTAACCTGAAGCAGTATTTCTGGGTTTGCAGAGTCTGTAACCTGAAGCATATGTAACCTGAAGCGTATGCAACCCGAGGTACCACCTTGGAAGTTGAATGGAATCTATTCCGGAAGTCTGTTCGACTTCCAAAACGTTCGGAAACCAAGGTGCGGCTTCTGATTGGCTGCAGGAAGTTCCCAATTTGCTCTTTACAGGTACATTGGGCAGAGTGAGGAGGCTGTTCCCCCTTCACTCCAGTGCCGTGCTAGGTGCTGTACAGAGTGTACAGTACCTACATCAGGGGTCAGCAAACTTTTCAGCAAGGGGCCGGACCACTGTCCCTCAGACCTTGTGGGGGGCTGGACTATATTTTGAAAAAAAAATATGAATGAATTCCTATGCCCCACAAATAACCCAGAGATGCATTTGAAATAAAAGCACACATTCTACTAGTGTAAAAACACCAGGCAGGCCCCACAAATAACCCAGAGATGCATTTTAAATAAAAGGACACATTCTACTCGTGTGAAAACATGCTGATTCTCGGGCTGTCTGCAGGCCGGATTGAGAAGGCGATTGGGCCGGATCCGACCCCCGGGCCTTAGTTTGCCTACCCATGCTTTAGATCACGGGTGTCAAACACAATGCCCGCGGGCCGAATCCGGCCCGCCAGACCTCGTCATGCGGCCTGTGTAGCCGCCGCCAGCCTTCACCTTTTATTCTCGCTTTTTTTTTTTTTTTACACAAGAAAGCCACCTCTTCAGCACATGCGCGGCAGCCTACAAGCCAGAGAACGTCTGCCCTCTAGCGGCGCCGGCCGTTCTACACAGGAAACCTCCACTTTACATGCATTCAGGAAACCTCCACCTGTTTTTATATTGAGCGCATGCCATCCTGTGATGTGACAGATCCAACGGCTGCCTGAACCCTTCTCTCCAGTACTGCAAGTCCTACAGATACAACCGGCCCTTTGAGGGTGACCAAACTGCTTATGCGGCCCCCGATGCATTTGAGTTAGACATCCCTGCTTTAGATAGAGGCATGGAATAAACTGAAGCAGAGATAAGGATCTGGATCTGGTAGGCAGGGTAGATTATTATCTCTCCCCATCCCCATGGGCCAGGACTATTTGTCAATCGCCTGGCATCAGGATGACATCAGGTGGCCCTTTTTTGCCCACACAGTTTGAAATCAAACCATATGGGCAAATGCACAACACACAAAGCACCTTCCAAACAGATTGTTGGGTCTTGTAGAGTGCACTGCGAGGTGTTTTACAACTTCGCAGGTCTGCCCATCATTTTGGCTGAGCCAAGTCTTTACCTTTAGGATAGTTGCAGAGGTGCCACTCTGAATAAAATGTTGGGGAGGGCAGGTAACACCCACCCCCGCATAGTCGATCACATGATGCGGTGCACTCACACCATTTGAATGACAATGCCCATCGACTTGTGGGGGCGTCCCCTTCAAATATTTTATTGCGGGGGCCGAAGACCCCTCAGCCCCAAGGAGTTGACTCCTATGGACAATTGGGCACTGTGTGTGACATCAGATGTAGCACAGGTGGGCATGTTTGGTAGGACAGGTGAGAATTGTTTGGCACTAAGATGGGAGACAAGAGAAATGCTTGTCTGTTCTTTGACAGTTTACTGTTAGAGTAAAGGTAAAGGGATCCCTGACCATTAGGTCCAGTTGTGGCCAACTCTGGGGTTGCGGCGCTCATCTTGCTTTATTGGCCAAGGGAGCAGGTGTACAGCTTTCAGGTCATGTGGCCAGCATGACTAAGGAACTTCTGGTGAACCAGAGCAGCGCATGGAAATGCCGTTTAGCTTCCCGTCGGAGCGGTACCTATTTATCTACTTGCACTTTGACGTGCTTTCGAACTGCTAGGTTGGCAGAAGCAGGGACTGAGAAACGGAAGCTCACCCCGTCACGGGGAATCGAACCGCTAACCTTCTGATCGGCAAGTCCTAGGCTCTGTGGTCTAACCCACAGCGCCACCCGCAGAAGCTTATCTCCAGGCTCAGCATTGTCCTGCTTAGCACTAAGTTCAGAGATAAGCTTCTGCCTTCTCTAACAGCCAACTGTCAAAGACCAGGCAGCATTTCCCTTACATCCAATCTTAGCACAGTGGGACTATGGTGCGAAAGATCGGAGCTAAGTCTCTACTGTTGCTTTTTGCCAACAAAGACTTAGTGGAGTCTTATCTGCTTGCAGTATGGATCAGGCATAGGCAAACTCCGCCCTCCATATGTTTTGGAACTGCAACTCCCATCATCCCTAGCTAACAGGACTAGTGGTCAGGGATGATGGGAGTTGTAGTCCCAAAACATCTGGAGGGCCGAGTTTGCCTATGCCTGGTGTAGATGCTACACTGGCTGGCAGCTGCTTTCTGGGGTGTCAGAAAGAAGTGATTCCCAGCCCTCCTTCAGCAAGGCACATGTTAAACCTGGGACTTCTTGCATCTGAAGAAGCAGTTTGGAGACAAAGCCATGGTGGAATTTCCATCTTTGCTCTCCCGCCAAACCCTCATAGGGTGGAAATTGAAACAGTGGGGTAATTGTCATTAGAATACAGTGAGGATTGCTACCTTGTAAATTTAAGAACATCTGGTTAGCAAGCAGAGCCAGAGATGGGTCAGGAGGTGGAGTCAAGGGCAAATTTTGACCAGTCAGAGGACAGAACGTGGTGGGTTTTTGTAGCAACAAGGTGGAAACTGGAAGTTCAGGGGGGTGGGGTTGTAATTTTGGTGTGTCACGGTGCAGAGCTCTGTGGGTGAGGTGTGGGGTTAATAGGGGATGATTATACAATAAATTCCAAGGGGGGGGGACAAAACAAATGAGCAGGTTAAATACATGTGCACTAGAAACTTGGGCAAGATGGGTACTCTAGATCTATATAAGCATTATCTTCACTATTTCCCAGGTTTCCCCCCAAAGGATCTGTAAAGAGTACACATTTATTAAGTTACACATTTTATTTCTCCCCTCCTCCCTTTGGGGCTTAAGTTAACCACTGCCAAAAGGAACTGGAAAAATGACCACTTGGCTTCCTAAGCTGCCATCTGCACAAATATGATGTAATTGTTGGTAGACAGAGTCCTCTGCTGGAAGCACCAGAGTATAACATGGGGGGGAGGATAAATTTTGCAACCCGCTAAATAATTTAAGTGGATCTTGAAAAAATCCTCTTGGGGGCTTAAGAGAAAGCTAATTGAGAAGCATGGTAGAAAGTCTTCACTTTCCCTTCTCGAACAGTCTGAAACGGATCCTGATTTTCTTCCCAAGTTGCCATGACCTAAAACATGTGGCCTTTCCCCCCCCCCCCTTTTGTGGCCGAAAGCAACTCAGCAACTACAGCATCCCTAAGTGAAGAGAATAAGGAACGCGGGTGGCGCTGTGGGTTAAACCACAGAGCCTAGGACTTGCTGATCGGAAGGTCGGCGGTTCGAATCCCCACGACGGGGTGAGCTCCCATTGCTCGGTCCCTGCTCCTGCCAACCTAGCAGTTCAAAAGCACATCAAAGTGCAAGTAGATAAATAGGTACCGCTCCGGCGGGAAGGTAAACGGTGTTTCCGTGTGCTGCTCTGGTTCGCCAGAAGTGGCTTAGTCATGCTGGCCACATGACCCGGAAGCTGTACGCCGGCTCCCTCAGCCAATAAAGCGAGATGAGCGCCGCAACCCCAGAGTCGGCCACAACTGGACCTAATGGTTAGGGGTCCCTTAACCTTTAAGAGAAGAGAGAAGCTTCATGCCCAGATGTGTGGTGTGCAGAGTAAAATCGAAGGCCCATGTTTCACAGCTTTGTTGTAAGCCTACATCCGCTACCCTTGTTACATACATACATACATACATACATACATACATACATACATACATTTGTTGAGATGGAAGGGACCCTGAGGGTCACTTAGTCTTGTGGGATGTAACATCAATGAAGAAGTAAAATACAACATTTCCTGTTGCCTAGAGTGGACACAAAGGGGAATGTTGCTCCAGCCAAGAGGACTTCCTGTCACACCTGGTCTGGCGCATTCTCCCCCTCCATGTGACCATGGGCATGACCCTGGCAGTCCCTATAAAGGGGCTAGTCACACAGCCATCTTACCTTTCTCCCTTTTTGCTCTATTGCCCTCTTCTCCTTTTGCTCACCTTTGTCCTGGCTCATCCTTACAGAGGATGGAAGCCACATGGTAGAAAGACTTGAGGCCTAATTCAGACTTCTTTTCTCTACAATTGAAATTGTTATAGGAATTCTAATTATATATAAAATAAATGTTCATAAATGTACAAGGCAAACACATACATAAGTATATAAACCACATGTCTGAAATAGTACAGGAGAACAGTCCTAAAGCCATTTTGATTCTTTCAGTGACCTCAGATATTCCTCTGCAGTTTGGATGGAAATGGGAAAAGCCTCCCCATTGTCTCTGTGCTCACAAATCCTGCCTTAAGGGCACATTTGTACATGAATAGGGTGAGCCTGTGACCTGGACCCAGGAATTAAGCATTTATCATCACAAAAGAATGGCCAGGCTGCCCAGGTAAACCCATTAACAGGTTTCCTGCCAGACAGGATTCTGCTGTAGACCGCCCCTTCTGTGATGTATGTATGATGTACTGGGGAGTGGTCTTGAGCTACAGGGTGGCAATTACAAGAGTCTATATAAGGGCTTGCACACCTTTGTTCTGGGTTCCTCCTCCCTCCTGCTTGGGGGGGGGGGGTGAGTACCCTGTTGCTTACTAGCTGCTTTGCATCTCAATATTCTCTGGTTGGCCTCTGTTATTTTTTCCTACCAATAGAGAACCTACATAAGGACTCTATATGGGCTCTTGGGTACCCCATAAGGGAAAAGGAGCAGTTTTTCTTATAATAAAACTGAAACCACAAGATACAGTCATACCTTGGGTTACAGACGCTTCAGGTTGTGTTTTTTTGGTTACAGACCGCCGAAACCTGGAAGTACCGGAACGGGTTACTTCTGGGTTTCGGCGGTCGCACATGCACAGAAGCATCAAATCGCAACCCACGCTTGCGCAGACGTGTGGGTTGCGTCCACTGTAAAGCCTGCCTTCAGAATACTACTGTGGACTGAATGTAAGCAAACTTTACTCTCACTTTTAATCAGGAATGCTGTGTTCTTGTTGTTGTTGTTGTTTCAGCAGGGAAATAAAAGGGGGAACGTACCAGGAACAACCCAGACTGGATTTCTTAGCTTAAATTATTCTAACGAATCCATCAACTAGCTTCCAGCAATGTGCAAGGGAATGTGCTCTGCCTCTAGCTCGCTAGCGTGAGTGAGGAGGGATAATATTTAATCAATATATCCTCTCCTGCTTTCCTCAACATTCCCACAAGTCCAGCCCCCTGCAATGGAGGGGTGTAAGGCTGGAGGCCAACAGTAGGTGGAGCCAGAACCAAAATCAACTGACTAATTCTAGTTTTGTCCCCATCTTACTCCTTGGACTCAGCTTTGTTGTTTAGTCATTTAGTCGTAACCGACTCTTCGTGACCCCATGGACCAGAGCACGCCAGGCACTCCTGTCTTCCACTGCCTCCCGCAGTTTGGTCAGACTCATGTTTGTAGCTTCGAGAACACTATCCAACCATCTTGTCCTCTGTCGTCCCCTTCTCCTTGTGCCCTCAATCTTTCCCAACATCAGGGTCTTTTCCAGGGAGTCTTCTCTTCTCATGAGGTAGCCAGAGTATTGGAGCCTCAGCTTCACGATCTGTCCTTCCAGTGAGCACTCAGGGCTGATTTCCTTCAGAATGGAGAGGTTTGCTCTTCTTGCAGTCCATGGGACTCTCAAGAGTCTCCTCCAGCACCATAATTCAAAAGCATCAATTCTTTGGCGATCAGCCTTCTTTATGGTCCAGCTCTCACTTCCATACATCACTACTGGGAACTATACAGAGCTTTGTTGGCAAGGTGATGTCTGCTTTTTAAGATACTGTCTAGGTTTGTCATTGCTTTTCTCCCAAGAAGCAGGCGTCTTTTAATTTAACTCTTTAAATTTAACCCATATATCCTAAAGACACCACAGATTCCATTGACCTTCCTTTCAAGGAAACGACCTTGGGAAGTGCAAATTTCCCTTGATTACTGCAATGGGTTATTTGTAGGGCTGCTTCTGAAGGCACTTTGGAAACCTCAGCTAGTGCAGAATTCAGCGGCCAGGTTGCTCACCGGAGCAAGACGATTTGAGCATATTACACTGATCCTGGTCCGACTGCACTGGCTACCAATTAGTTTCCAGGCCTATTTTAAAGTGCTGGTTTTGACCAGTAAAGCCTTAAATGGCTCAGGACCGCAATACCTCAAGGACCACCTCTTCCCATATGAACCTACCCGGACTTTGAGATCGTCTTCTGAGGCCCTTCTTCGTGTGCCTCCTCCTCAAGAGGTCCATGGGGTGACAACACGAGAACGGGGCCTTCTCCACAGTGGCTCCCCACCTGTGGATTTCTCTCCCGAGGGAAGTTTGCCTGGTGCCTTCATTATACACCTTTAGGCACCAGGCAAAAACGTTCCTTTTTAACCAGGCCTTTGGTTGACCTGATCAACATCCCATACCCTTTTAAAATGTGGCTCTTTTGGGGAGGCATTATTGGGTTATTGCTTTTATTTTTATTTTGTATACTGTGATATTTTTATGTGAACCGCCCTGAGACTTCCAGGTATAGGGTGGTATATAAATTCAATAAAAAATCATCATCATCATCTCTTAGCACTTGGAAATTGGGGTGGCATGTAACACTCCCTCTCACCTTGGGAGGAAGGTATTCAAGTCTATTTCCCTTCAGTCTACCAGAGAAGCTCAATGTGTGTGTGTGTGGGGGGGGGGAATAGCTGGTTCCTTTTTTCGTTACCTGTTTTTCTTCCTTACCACTAACAGAACCCAGCTGGATTTAAACACTGGGTAGGTCCACAAATTTATCTGGCCAGGTAAACTTTTAGTATTTGGGAGAATGGTAACATGTGACCTGGGCTCTCTTCATGCGGATATGTATCTCTATAGGCTTGATTCATGCAATTTTCCTCCCTTTGTTTCACTTTCCTTTTCATTTTTTAAAGGTGGAAATTAATTGAGCAATCAACTGCTCCATACGTACAATCCCTATTTAATGGGGACAGTCCTGATTTTTTGGCATCTCACCCCGATGAATCACATTTGTCTTTTGAGAAGATGCCTCGGCATTATTTGTGCTATTCCAAAAATGAAACAAGTAGGTGCCTTCTTCAGAGAATGGAACTCAGGTATGTTGGTGATGGCACCAGCACTGGCCAATATACCCCAACCAGCTAGAGCCAGCTTTTCTTTAACAGGCTAGAAACTCAGATAATTAGGCTTCACAGAGCTTGCTCCAGAACATGAAAATGAATTCATTTTCAAGTCAGCAAAGGCAATTTCAAATCACCTACCTGTTTTGTCTGCAAATCCCCACAAGACTGCAAATCCCCATTCTGAGATAAGTTTGAGCAGAGAAGAACAAAAAATAAAAGATACCGTTAGATTACATGTCCCATTGCCATCCAGCTTGGATGCTGGATCTAGAATATGCATCTGTTTTGTTTTCAGATATCCAATACTAGTTAGCAGATGTATATGTATATGTATATGTATATGTATATGTATATGTATATGTATATGTGTGTGTGTATGTATATGTATATGTATATGTGTATGTGTATGTGTATGTGTATGTATATGTATATGTATATGTATATGTATATGTATATGTATATGTATATGTATGTATATACAGCTCAGCTGCACAAGATACTTTGGGTGCCGCCGGTGGTAAATGGTGAAGATGAGTTATTTTTGTTGTGATAGCCCTGTAAACTGTGTTATGCAAGGTTGGCGCTATTCATTTTTGATAGGCTCGGATTTATCTGCTTAATTAAATTAGAAGCAAAGAAATAAACAAGTGAGTCACAGGTGAAGATGTGCTTTGTGAATACCAAGCAATAGTGCCCCACATTTAAGATGGGGCAGACAGCCAGGTTGCACTATATAAAATGCTAAACAGATCTGGGGAAAATTAGGTGCTTTTTCACCAATTGATTGACTTCTGTTTTTTCCCCCTGCAGGTACTCAAAGATACACATTACAGTGGTACCTCGGGTTACGTACGTTTCAGGTTACAGACTTCGCTAACCCAGAAATAGTATCTCGGGTTAAGAACTTTGCTTCAGGATGAGAACAGAAATCGTGTTCTGGCGGCACAGCAGCTGCAGGAGGCCCCATTAGCTAAAGTGGTGCTTCAGGTTAAGAACGGTTTCAGGTTAAGAACGGACCTCTGGAGCGAATTAAGTACTTAACCTGAGATACCACTGTACCAGCACCTTCCTGCCCCCACTCCCAAAATGTTAAAAGTGTGGCACTTACTGTTACAACTTCATGTTGAGTACTGGCACTTTTATCTTAAAAAATCCGAAAAACAAAAGCTGCTTCTGGGCATAATTCCTGCTTATTAATGGTGGAGGTGGTCACTGAGTTATCACCTTCTAAATCACTGTCCCTGGGTGGTTTATGCATAAGATAATTTAAAACAGTTAAAAACACAAAAGCAACAAATATATTTCAAACAAGACTAAAACCCTAGTAAATTGACATTAATGGTAAAGACCAGTTTATCCAGCTTGAAAGGCCTGTTGGAACAAATATATTTCCAGTTGTTTCTGGAAAGTGTGAATAGTGAATGCTTGTTGTATCTCAACAGAAGGGGACGTGGGTGGCGCTGTGGTCTAAACCACTGAGCCTCTTGGTCTTGCCCAAGGTTAGCGGTTCGAATCCCCACTCCGTTGCTCTAGCCCAGCTCCTGTCACCCTAGCAGTTCGATAGCACACCAGTGCAAGTAGATAAATAGGTACCACCGTGGTGGGAAAGTAAACAGCGTTTCTGTGCACTCTGGTTTCCATCACAGTGTCCTGTTGCACCAAAAGCGGTTTAGTCATGCTGGCCACATGACTCGGAAAGCTGTCTGTGGACAAATGCTGGCTCCCTCAGCCTGAAAGCGAGATGAGTGCCGCAACCCCATAGTCACCTTTGACTGGACTCAGCTGTCCAGGGGTCTTTTACTTTTAACTTTACCTTTATCTCAACAGAAACACCATTCCACAGAACAGGGGCAGCAACACTAAAAGTCCTGCTCTGAGTTACTGTAGAGCGGACTTCTGAAAGCATGATTGCATATGGGCTTTCCAATCATACTGTGAGGACAAAACACAGGAACAATGGTGTTTGCCCCCCTCTATAAGCTCAGCCACCTCTTTTCTTGCAAATAATGTCATAGATCTGTCTTCCAAAGCCCTAAATACTGTTCAGATACTCATGCACTGGGTTGCAACATTCAGGTGATAAATTCGTTAACTGTCTAGAAACCTTTTGTGTGGCTTACAAGTTGCCCCTAATCAATGGCCCAACTGATTTAAAAATACAATACCCATGTTCCCACAATAGATGCTTTGCTCCTCAAACCTGGAGCCAGTCTGGACAGTCAATGTCCATTAGAACCTGAACATTCTGCATGGAGACCCCTTTCAGAAGATTTCCCCTTCAGCCCCCCTGTGCCAGGATGGCAGTGTGAATGGAAGCTAATATCATCTACTATCTCCATCTCTTTGCACAGAAAACCAGCATCTCTAGACGTCTTGTTTATTTACTTATTTTATTTCTTTAACTTGTCCGCTGCTTTGAATTTCCACAGAACTCTCTTAAAGCAGTTTACACACCTAAGCAAAAAGTCAATACGAATAATACAAGGCTTGCCAGAGTGGTGCATGCTCTAGTTATTTCCCACTTGGACTACTGCAATGCGCTCTATGTGGGGCTACCTTTGAAGGTGACCTGGAAACTACAACTAATCCAGAATGCGGCAGCTAGACTGGTGACTGGTAGCAGCCGCAGAGACCACCGGTCCTGAAAGATCTGTATTGGCTCCCAGTATGTTTCCGAGCACAATTCAAAGTGTTGGTGCTGACCTTTAAAGCCCAAAACAGCCTTGGCCCAGTGTACCTGAAGGAGCATCTCCACCCCCATCGTTCTGCCAGGACACTGAGGTCCAGCTCCGAGGGCTTTCTGGTGGTTCCCTCACTGCAAGAAGCAAAGCTAAAGGGAACCAGGCAGAGGGCCTTCTTGGTAGTGGCACCCGCCCTGTAGAATGCCCTCCCACCAGATGTCAAAGAGAAAAATAACTACCTGACATTCAGAAGACATCTGAAGGCAGCCCTGTTTAGGGAAGTTTTTAATGTGTGATATTTCAATGTATCTTTAATCTTTGTTGGAAGCCACCCAGAGTGGCTGGGGAAGCCCAGCCAGATGGGCAGGGTACAAATAAATTATTATTATTATTATTATTATTATTATTATTATTATTATTATTATTATTACCACAATCACTACAACTGCTAATAATAAGTAATAGACAATCCCCACACTTAAAGAAGCATAATTAAGCAACCATAAATCTCAATTCGACATATTTCAAGTCTATGCTTATGGCTTTCCTCCCATGGCGAAATATTCATAACATGTCACACCAGAAGCCACAGAGGAATGCTGGGAGAGCTGACAGGAAGGGACCAAAAAATCTGAGGTAGATTGATGACTTCTTCTCTGCCATGATTTTCTTTCATAAATTCTAGATTTCTGTCATATGCCCAGTGGCGCATCCATCAAAATGCCTTTTGAAATAGAATTTAATAAGGTCCAGGATGGGAGACGACCAAATAAGAAACCTGATAGCTTCTTATCCAAGTTATAGGGTGCCTCTTACGCGGCACCCCAGATAGCTTCAGTGGATAGGTGTGTCTTTTGTTAGCTTTGGCTGATATGACAGCGATGACTATTCCCAAACATGGATAGCTTAGCCACATCCTGTGCCACATCTGCACTATACACTTAAAGCAGTATCATACCACTTTAAGAAGTCCTGGCTGATCCCTCCCCCAAAGAATTCTGGGTACTGTAGTTTTTTAAGGGTGCTGAGAGTTGTTATGAGACCCTCATTCCCATCACAAAGCTCCATTTCCCAGAATTCCCTCGGAAGAGAGAGTGATTGTTCAGCCACCAAGATGTTGAAAAGGAGTCTGTTGCCTTAGTCCCTTAAGGTGGCGCCTGAGCATTCAGCTACATTAGTAAAGAAAAAGCGTTTAAAATGCGTTATAAGGCTATGACACCAGATGGTGCTGTCGAGTTCCATCTTTCGCCAACACGATATTCCATGATGAAGTTTACAGCACCTTTTCCTGAATTATATATATATATTTATGTGTCTAGATCCAATCCTAGTTTCTCTATGATTGCCAAGTCCCAAAATTTGGTATGCCGGTTCTGAATTATGGCTGTGTACATCTGTTTAGTTTTTAGTGCCATTTTTTGTTCTTTTATGCGACTAGAACAAGATGAAAAAGAAACCATTAAAGACAGCCTGTGCTCCAAACAAGGAGTAATAACTTTTGCTGATTACGTTGTTAAATCCAGTCAGAGGTGCAGGCAAGATCTGAGTGGCATTCAGCTAAGTTTTACTCAGAGCAGATCCACTGGCATTAATGAACACGACCAAGTTAGGTCCATTAATTTCAAGGGGTCCACATGAAGTAAATATCACTCTTAGATTAATTACAGAGAGGCAGTGTGGTGCAGTGGTTAGAGCAGTGATGGCCAAACTTGGCCCTCCAGCTGTTTTTGGACTACAGTTCCCATCATCCTTGACCACTGGTCCTGTTAGCTGGGAATGATGGGAGTTGTAGTCCAAAAACAGCTGGAGGGCCACGTTTGGCCATCACTGGGTTAGAGCATCAGACTGGGGCATCAGGGTTCAAATCCCCACTCGACCACTGAGTGACCTTGGACCAATCACTGCCTCTCAGGATTGTTGTGGGGATTAACTGAGGGAGGGGACTACATGCACCACCTTGGATATAAATGCAATAAATGCGATAAATATAATTTATGCAATAAATTATATTTATATTATATTAATATTTATAATATTATATATATTGTAATTATTATATATTATATATTAATAAATATAATAATATTTATAAATATAATAAATAATATTTATAAATATAATAAATAATATTTATAATAATTAAATATAATAAGTGCAATAAATAATTAAAGAATAGTAAATAATCTATAATCCGAGATCTGGAGGATGCCCTCTTCTGTATCAAAGTCCACTTTTGGAGGCTGGGATTTGCATATCCTTTATTTTATTTTATTTGTCCTTAAAGTATCCTGAAGCCCCAAGCTGTTGAGGGCCTTGCAAATTAATACTAGGGAAAGACATTGCATTTGTCTGGATTCCCTTGCTTTTCTCACTTCCTCTGCTGCTCTCAAGTCTGCTCTGCCTTGAGAGCCTTGAAGGGAACGAGGGATAGAAATGTAATTAATTGATTAATTAGTCTTGAAATCCTTCATATTTTGCATATGCTTTAAAGAAATGACTGATTGTCTGATAAAATGTTTTAATAGGGAAAACGTCCAGGATTGCAAGTCTGAGAGCATGAAGGATAATCCCAAGGCCACTTCATGCCAAAGGGTTGAAAGAAGAGAGACTTTCTTGCCTAGTACAGTATTGCAACATGCTTAGAAAAACACCTCTGAGCCCTCATTGGCTACAGGTTTATCCTTTCACATAGCATTTTAACAGTCATGGCTTTCCCCCAGAGAATTATGGGAACAGTAGTTTGTTAAGGGGTACGGAGAGTGGTCAGGAGAACTATTTTCCATCCAAGAGCTACAGTTATCAGAGTTCCCTATAAAGAAGGATTGATTGTTACCTCCCTTTCTGGGAACTGTAGCTCTGAGAGAGGAATAGGGAACTCCTGACAACTTTCAGTGCCCTTAAACAAACTACAATTCCCAGGATTATCTGTTGGAAGCCATGACTCTTAAAGTGGTATGATACTGCTTTAAACATATAGTGCAGGTGGAGCCTTAAAGCACATGACTTTTGTATTATTATTATTATTCTTAGTGCTATTTTTCTAGAAAAAGAGGTGCCAGAACTCACAATGAATACCTCCTGAAGAAGTGCCAGAACCCACCTGAGAGGTGCCGGAACTGGGGGGGGGGGGGATATTATTATCTGACTATGTTGCCCCAGCCACTCTGGGGAGTTTCCAACATATGTAAAAGCATAATAAAACATCACACATTAAAAAGTTCCCTATACAGGGCTGCCTTCAGGTGGCTTCTACAAGTTGCGTAGTTCTTTATCTCCTTGACATCTGATGGGACTGTAATTTCACGTTTCGCAGGGAGGGAACCTCCAGAAGGCCCTCGGAGCTGGACCTCGGTGTCCGGGCTGAATGATAGGGGTGGCGATGCTCCTTCAGGTATACTGGGCCGAGGCCGTTTAGGGCTTTAAAGGTCAGCACCAACACTTTGAATTGTACTTGGAAATGCACTGGGAGCCAGTGTCGATTCTTCAGGACAGGTGTTATACGGTCCCAGCGCCTGCTTCCAGAATCCTGGGAACTGTAATTAACTTTTTGCGGAGCTACAATTCCCAGCACCCTGAACTAGAGTTCCCAGGATTTTTCAGGGGAAGCCGTGACTGTTAATGTGAGGGAGCGGAAGACGCACTTTCAGTGTATGGTGCGCAAGTATCCACAGATGTGGAGAAAAGTGTGACCAACATCTGTTTGCTGGTAGGGTGTTTGTGTGACTTTTTATCAACTTTCTCCATCTGGGAGAACTCTGCCCAATACTTTCTCTTTTTCCTTTTTTGCATGCTCTTGTTCAGCAGCTGAGCAGGAGGGACAAACCTCTGCCCAGGCCTAAAAACAAAACACAACCAAACAAAACCTTGTCTGGTGTGCTTGTGTGTTTCCCTGGCTTCTTCTCCTGCATCCTCAGTTCCATAAGCACCAATTTTGTTATGGCTGTAGGAAATAATCACGAATTCCTTGTGCGGCCTGCCACTGATCACGCGTGCAAATTCTCCCATTTTGGAAGGAGACAATGACCAATTCCCTGCCAATATTCAGGCAGGCTTCAGTCTGTTTGTTCTGCGCCTCCAGAGCCGTGGCTTGTTTCTTTGTGTACCTAGGCATGAAACGGAGGCACCTCAGTCCTGTCTGCAAACAACAGCAAGAACGCTTCCTATAAAACGGAAGGATTCGACCAAGATCCCGTTTATTCATCTCTTTCTGCAACGTCCAAAGAAATAAAAGGCTCTCCCGCCCATTTCTCTCTCTGTGTTTGTGTGTCTCTTTTTCTCTGTGCGAGCTACAAACCTCCTCCTTCCGTGCGCCGTTTCTTGTTTTCATAGAAAACGATCCGTGTACCTAGAAAATAACAGGAAGGGAGAGAAGGCGGCGAGCGGGCGAGCGAGCCATTAAAGAAAGGAAGGAGGGGAGAAAAATCGTGTTTTCGGTCGCTGCCCGAGGAATAATTTTGCAGAAGGGTCCATATTTTTTCTCTCTGCTGCACCGGCGAGCGTTCGGGATGGGAAGCGCAATGTAGGCAGCTCGGCGGCGGCTACATTTCGCCCTTCCTTCCTGGCCACATTGTTCCCAAGCCAGGGCTTGGGGGAGGGGATCTCCGCCTCCCCCCCTGTGGCGCCCCCCCCAACACTCCTGCCCAGCCCCCGCCAGCCTTTCCTAGCGGAGGAGCCCCGCAAAGCTGCTGGATCCCTCGATTCTTGGGGGCTGGGGGTGCCGAGTCCAGGGCCTCCCCTCCCCCCTTTTGCACACACGCACACGCACACACACCCCAGCCCCCCTCTCCTCCTTCTCCTGCTCCTCCACCGCCTCCTCCAGCCGCCGCTTCTCCTGTGCCCGGGGCCGATCCTTCGCTCTCCGGAAGCCTCCTTCGCTCGATCGGCGCGCAGCAGCCGTCGTGTCCCCATCACCACCGTCACCCTCCTTATTATTATCGATAATATTGTTGTTGTCAGGAAGGGGGAGCCGAGCGCCTCTTTCCCACCCCCCTCCTCGCCTCTCCCCTCTCCCCGAGTTTGTGGAGGATCAAGGGGGGGCCGCGCAGCGCCGGGAAGGCCTGGGAGCGGGGCTGGGGGTTGCTTCGGAGTTGGCGACGGGCAGGAGGGCAGGGCAGGACCCGATGGCTCGTCCGAGGCCCCGCGAATACAAAGCTGGAGATCTGGTCTTCGCCAAAATGAAAGGCTACCCGCACTGGCCGGCCAGGGTGAGTACGCAGGGATGGCGGGCGTGGAGGTGGGGGGGGCGTTTAACCGAGGGGTGTGTGCGGGGGAGGGAGAGGTGGCCGAGGACCCTAATCTTAGCCCCCCACTCACCCCCAGGGCCAAGCCTCCCCCGCGCATCCCCTTCTTTTCTCTCCCCCCACCCCGGTGCCGCAAAGGTTGGCCGCCGCCACCGCCGCTGCTTCTCCTTTCTCTTCCTTCTCCAGGGGCGTGATGGAGCCATTGCATTTGCGGAGAGGGAGGGGGAAACACACACACACAGAGCCCCACCTCCCCCCAGAACCTCCATCCTTCCATGCTCCACAATGGGATAATCGGTGGGAGGATGCGATTGGGGTGGGGGCGGGGGCGGGGAGCGCACGACAACCCCAAGATTTCTCCATCTCCATCTCCGGATCCTCGCCCCCTTTCATTATTCTCCCAGCTTCATTTTCATCAGACAACAACACCCTGCCCACCCCCTTTGGCAGCAGAAACGGAATCGGGGGGGGGGGGGCGGCGGAGGGAGGTGGACGAGAAGGCGGCCGTACCTGAAGTATTGTTATTGGGGGGCAAGGGGGGGCAAGGCAGCCTGTGCATGACAATGATGCTGGTTTATTCGACTGCCTCTCGCTGTCCCTTCTTCTTCCCGCCACCCCAAACTCACTACTCAAAGCAGCCACCATCACCCCGCCCCCTTGCTCCTTTGCAGGCGCCAGAAAGGGGGTGGGGGGGCAGCGAAAGAGAAAGGTGGTTTTCCTTTCCCCTTTGGACACTCTGATTAAATCATATTGTTGGTAAAGAGGCAGAAAGGAGTGGGGGGGGGGCGCATCCTGAGTCTCAGAACCTTGAGGATGGAAGCGGTGCAAATTGCCCAGGAAATGATTGCTTGCCACTGGGGCCTAAAGCTCCGAAATGTACCTGCTAGACCCAGGTACAGAGCAATGGATCAGGTGTGCAGGTAGAGGGCAGGATCTTGGCAGTGCTTGAACTGCGAGGGGATGCAGAACAGGTCTGGCTGCCCTCTTTGCCTTTTGTAACGCCTCCCTGTTTAGAAGACTGCGAGGGGCATGGTTTGATTTGGGGAGGGGGCGGAATCAGGGAGTGGGTCTTTGTGCTGATTTATTCAGCCTCCCTCTTAATTTAGGCACTAGGCCCTGGACCTGCAATCCTTTTCTTCTTCCAAGTTGGGTTTTTCATTAGGCATTTCACGTTTGCTTCTCTCATGAAAGCAGCTGAGGGTGGGCAAAGGGGGGTTGCCAACTTTTCTGCCGGCCCCTGTAGCTGTGCCATTTGCAGCCGCTCAACCTCCAGCCATCCATGCTTCGGGGCTGATGGTGCTGAGGTTACAAGGGCAACCTTATGTGTTGTTTGTTTCCTGGTCAGTTGGCAACCATAGCAGAGACAGCTGAAAGATGTACCTGCTTGGTTCCTATTTGTGAGAAAATACAAACTATGGCTGCCTATTCAGAATACAGAGTTCACCTTCATGGGGTCACGGTGCTATCAGTGAAGACAAGCATGTGTTCTACCCGCATACAAAAACCTGCAACTACAGGGAGCCCTATATTTGGGATACTTTTCTATTTCCCCCATACCTTCCCTTCTCCCAAAGTTCCTCTGGGCACAGGCACAATATATCGGCTCTCAGTGTCTGGGAACCTAGGGGGCAGTTTCCCTTGCCTAAGGAAGTCTGCTTGGCTCTGCCTGTTGAGTCCAGCAGGGGGCACTATCCTAGTGGTGGTTAATGCCCCCAGGAGCCACCAGTGGAAAGGGGTGAGTAACCTTTTTCAGCCTCAGAGCCAGTGGCGTGCAGTGAAATTTTTCACAGGGGAACAATTAGGACCAGAGATGCCAGCTTGCAAGTGGGACGGGGGTGATGTTGCATGCAAGAGCATCATACCTCCCTCCCGAAGCTGGACAGAAGCTTCCCAGGTTTTAGAAAGAAGGCACTAGGCTTTAATACTTACCAGGAACATTTAGGGGGCTGGCCTAGTCCCCCAAGTCCACTGACCACATGCCACTGCTCAGAGCCACATTCAAACTGCCCAAAGGCTGTTCTGAGGTCATGGTGCAAATGACCACTTCATGCCCTCACATGCATGTACTGGATTACTACACATATACGTGCCACACGTGAAAGCACACACAAACTCACAGGACACACACTCTCACACCATGCACACATAGTGCTGGATGTGGTAAGGTAAAGGTAAAGGACGCGGGTGGTGCTGTGGGTTAAACCACAGAGCCGAGGACTTGCTGATCAGAAGGTCGGCGGTTCAAATCCCCGCGACGGCGTGAGCTCCTGTTGCTCGGTCCCTGCTCCTGCCAACCTAGCAGTTCAAAAGCTGGATGTGGAGGAGTGTTTTAAACCTCTCTTCTCAGCCCAGTGCTGCAACAGGGTGATTCCCTCTTCACTCAGCCCAGAGTTGCAATGAGCTGGTTCCTCCCATCACAGCACTAGGGATAGGTAAACCTCTCAGTTCAGCACTATGATGGAGAGGGCAGTTACTGCCTCCTGCTGCTCTGGGAGGGGAGGAAACCCATTTCCTGGTGGGGGCGCAATAAAACTGCTAGCATGTTTGCAAAACTAAGCAGGGTCTGGTCTGGTTTCAAATTGGATGGGTGACTGTGCGTTGAGATTCCTGCGTTGCAGAGGGGTTGGACACAAAAGACCCTTGGGATCCCTTCCAATTCTATGGTTCTATGATAAATCCAGCCCAGTGCTAGGATGAGGAGAGGGCTTCATGGGCCTGATCTGTGCTGTAGATTCACCACCACCCAGCATTAAATGAAGAATCAAAACTGATGGTACACTATCCTCCTTAAAATAGGAGCATCATCTGTCTATTTATAAACACTTTTTATAAATAGTGCGTGAGTGTTACAAAATTTTTAGAGAAACAACCATTTAAAGAGAGAGGGGCATCCCCTTCTTGGAAGACGCCCAGATCTTTCTTCTTGAGACCATCTTCCTGTTATCTCCAGCAATATTATCAGGAAATCTCATTCATGACATCTTTCTATATAGGGAAGGGACCTTAGCTCAATTGTAGATCATATGCCCAAATATCCCAGGTGCAGTCCCTGTTATCTCCAGCTTAAAAAATCAGCTTTCAAGTGATGAGAAAGACCTATTTTTGCCCTAATTCATGGAGAGTTTCTGCCGGTTAGAGTAGACAGTACCAGACTACATGGACAAATACTTTGACCTTGCAGGAGATGGCATCCTAAGTAGAAGCTGGATTTTATTAAATGCATACACACAAATTTCAGTTTCGTGCAGCTTGGGATGACGAGTTGGAAATGACTCTTGGGAGCCTGAATCTGTAGCCAGTATCCATCCATCAAGCCTACTGGGAGATGCTTTCATTAGCCCTTTGCTATCCATTCAATGTCTAGTATCTTAGTTCAAGCACAGGTAGGTAGCTGTGTTGGTCTGCCGTAGTCGAAACAAAACAAGAAAAAATTTCCTTCCAGTAGCACCTTAGAAATCAACTAAGTTTGTTATTGGTATGAGCTTTCGTGTGCATACACACGAAAGCTCATACCAATAACAAACTTAGTTGGTTTCTAAGGTGCTACTGGAAGGGGATTTTTTTTTTTATTTAGTTCAAGCACTCAGCTGAGCAGTCAACTTTTATGCCATATAGTGGGGGACCTGTGGCCCTCTTGTTAAGGGTGACAGGAGTTGGAGTCGAAGAATTTCTGGAGGCTTATCACCCCTGCCAGGGAGGAAGAAGCAGGGTGAACACATCTTGACTTGGGAGGATGGGCTTATTCCGATCCCAGCAGACCATTGTGGTTTAAATTCAACATACACTCATAGAATTCAAAACTTCTCATCAACATACAGTGTGGTGTAGTGGTTAGAGTACCAGACTAAGACCTGGGGGGACCAGGGTTCAAATTTCCCACTTGGCCATGGTGATCACTGGGTGACTTTGGCCCAGTCACTGTCTTTCAGCCTAACTTCACAGGGATTTAGCAACATTCCTCTTCAGACCTACTAACCTACAACTCCCATGATCCCTAGCTCACAGGACCAGTGGTCAGGGATGATGGGAGTTGTAGGCCAAAAACATCTGGGAACCCAAGGTTGAGAAAGGCTGTACTAAGGTAAAATCCAGTTCACACTGGGGTCATTCATTTCAAGGGCAGAGGCAAGGATGTACAGTCAACAAAGAGCTCAACTGTGCATAGAATATGCCTTTAGTCCCCCAGTCGGCATACAGGGAATGCTCACAACCCAGGACAGACACACCTATGCCCACAGAGATAAATGGGATTATGATGGCATAGCCAATATAGAGTCTTCCAGATGTTGTGGACTACAATACCCATCCTCCCCAGCGAGCACAAGCTGATGATCAGGGATGATGGAAGCTATGATCCAAAACATCTGGAGGGCACATCCAGTGTATATAATGAAGTGTAGATAAACTTTGGGCTTTACTAAAGCTGTTAAGTACAATTCTGAGAGCAATCTTTCCCAAACACGGAGGTGAAATTTTGCAAGCACCTCCCAGAAGTTTAGCGGTTGGATTGACAGTACTCAGCAACAGAAGCCAGCAGATACAACAGGGTTTTATTTCCAGATTAAGGGGTCACCAGGTTATCCCTGAGCATAGAAAATCATTTTCTTGCTGCATATCCTTAGTTAAAAGCAAAGTTCAGAAGCCAGTGTTGTGGGGTTACTCGGCTCGGCAGCTCCACTGCAAATCATTCTGAGATCATCTCCAGCTCTGCATTCCATGCTGACAACCTTTCGATCTACATGCAGTCTGGTTCCTCTTGGGCTCTTCCAAAATTTATAATACTATCAGCCAGTGAATCAGATGTATTTGTTTGTGACCAAAGGCCATCACAAAACAAGGCTTTGTTTAGCCCGTGCGGAACATATGTGTTGCATTAAAAAATACAAATCAAATGAATATACCCGTTCTCTCCTAATACAACGAGCAAAGGGTCATTGTCTAGAACAGGAAGTGATTCTAAGATCCCGTTCTTACACGGCTGCTGAATATGGAAATGAGAGCCAGGATGGCTATGTTCTCATAGGCATCTATCTGGTTGGCCAATGTGAGAACATGGTGCCGGACTTGGTGGGCCACTGGCTTGATCCAGCAGGGCTATTCTTTTATTCTTAGCTTGTCAAACAAGCTTCAGATCTTCAAGCTGTACAGAGTTACACCAGAGTTGGCTCTGATGAGATAAATTACAAGCGGTATGGAGTAAAAAAAATCAACTGAAAGCGGAAGAAGGCATGTTGGTCAATGTGCAGCCCTGGAGCCAGTTCCACTGAAATTAGAGAACATGACTAGGGATGCGGGTGGCGCTGTGGGTGAAACCACAGAGCCTAGGACTTGCTGATCAGAAGGTCGGCGGTTCGAATCCCTGCGATGGAGTGAGCTCCCGTTGCTCGGTCCCTGTTCCTGCCAACCTAGCAGTTCAAAAGCACATCAAAGTGCAAGTAGATAAATAGGTACCGCTCTGGCGGGAAGGTAAATGGCGTTTCCGTGTGCTGCTCTGGTTCGCCAGAAGCGGCTTAGTCATGCTGGCCACATGACCCGGAAGCTGTACACCAGCTCCCTCGGCCAATAAAGCGAGATGAGCGCCGCAACCCCAGAGTCGACCACGACTGGACCTAATATTCAGGGGTCCCTTTACCTTTACCTTAGGTCCATTAAACGGGCCTATTTTGTGTATAACTTCACATCATTCATTTAAAGCACTATGATAGAACTTTGAATAGTCGTGGCTTCCACCAAAGAATTCTGGGCACTGTAGTTTGTGAGTTAAGAGATCCCTGTTCCCCTCCCAGAGCTACAATTCCCTGAGTGATATAACGATCAATCCCTCTGGGAATGCAAGGGGAATAGGGGAGTCATAGCAGCAGCCTTAACGAACGACAGCTCCCATCATTGTTTGGGAGGGGAGCCATGACTGTTTGAAGTGGAATTGTACTGCTTTCAATGTATGGCCTGATGGTGGCCTTAGTTGGATATAGCCCAAAGTTTTCAGGGAGAACATTCAAGAGTTTGAAGACCCAGGCAGGAGCCAATTTTATCTTGTATTTTGAGGCAAACTGGCCTTTAAGTTGAAAAACAGCTACTGCCCTGAGGCCATTCCTGGGGAAAGGCAGCTATTTAAGCAGGCCACATTTAGTGCTGGGTTGCTCTGCTTTGCGTCCCTTTTTATGGGACAGCCACGTAACAACATCTTCCAGTCATTGACATTAATAATAATTTCTACCCTGCTCATCTGGCTGGGTTTCCCCAGCCACTCTGGGGGGCTTCCAACAAAAGATTAAAAATACATTAAAACATCAGTCATTAAAAACTTCCCTAAACAGGGCTGCCTTCAGATGTCTTCTAAATGTCAGATAGTTGTTTATTTCTTTGACATCTGGTGGGAGGGCGTTCCACAGGGCGGGCACCACTACCGAGAAGGCCCTCTGCCTGGTTCCCTGTAACTTCGCTTCTCGCAGGGAGGGAACCGCCATTTTCTCTGCAGATCTTTCATCCTTTTCTCAGATCACAGAAAGTCCAACTCCCGCACCCATTGTTAGAAACTTGGATATATAAGCTAGGTACCAAATAGCTCCTTGAAGCAAGGTTACAGTCGCCAAAACACATAGTCTAGTTGCCACTTTTGGAGCAAGATGGCAGTTTTCTGCTGCACATTTAAAAATAATAATAATGAGAGGGAAGTATCGTGCTAGAAAACTATAATACTATAGGATCTGGGGTCCCTTTCAAATCTACAATTCTATGATAGTCATATTATAGTATAGTAGCACAAATTAACATTATAGCAGTATGGTGTCATAGTTCAGTATCTCTCTCTTTCATTTATAAAACTGACAGAAACATCATACCCTCCAGCATTTCTCCGATGAAAATAGGGACATCCTAAGGAAAAGTAGTACATTCAGGGATCAAATCAGAAACTGGGATGGCTTCTGTAGATCTGAGACTGTCCATGGAAAATAGGGACACTTGGAGGGTCTGAAATATGTTTTATTGATTATTGAAAGATTGTGGTGGGGGGGGGGTGTTAAGTGAAAGCAGTCATAAAATGGTATCCACCACAAGGGTTATCAGCAGTGCTGTTTTTCTAGGAAAAGAGGTGCCAGAACTCGCCATGAACGCCACCCTTGCTCTCTTATAATGGCAATGGTGCGCACCTGAGAGGTGCCGGAATCAAGTTCCAGGGAATAAAAGCCCTGGTTATAAGGAATGTGCGCTAAACTTCAAATGGCCCCGCCCACAACAATTATGCCACGCCCCCTTATATGAACAGAACATAGCTGGATGTACATGTAGAAAAAGCAGAATACTCCTGATAGCAAGCTTACAGTGGAAGCTTACAGTGGAAGAGTAATGACTGGGTAGTTCTTGGAGCTTTCAATCTGGGAAGAAGCCCCGTGTTGGCATTCTTACCCATTTTATCCTCTCAACAATGGTAGGCTAAGCCAAGAAGTGATTAGCTCAAGGTCACTCAATGAGCTTCATAGCTGAGTGGGGATTCAAACAGTCCTAATCCATCACTGACCCACTAGCCAGCATGGTGCAGTGGTTAGAGTTGTCAGACTAGGAACTGGGAGGCCAGGAGTTCGAATCCCCTCTCAGCTGTGAAGCTCACAGAGTGACCTTGGGCTACATCACAAGGCTGTTGTGAGAATGAAATGAGGAGAAGAAGACTAGGTGTGCACCACCTTGGAGGAAACAGGAGGATATAAATGTCAGAAATGTAAAATGTAATTTAAAATGGCCTCACACACTACCTTTAGCTCAACTTTGCAAATAGTTTCATGTAGATCACTAAGCGCACACAAGTTTTGCTGGCCCACCTTCCCAGATACACCTGTGTTTGCTGTTTTTGGCACACTTACAACCTGGGGGAAAGGGAATCATGCCTGGAATTTGGCATGTCTTCCCTGGGATGAATGCCTTTAAGCCTGGAATGAGAATGCTGTTAATGAATGACAGATAGGAGGCGATTCTTCCATTAAATTTTCACCCTAGGCAAAATGGGTTTTACTTTTCCATTGCAGACCTGTGCAGAAGGCGGGGGCGAGATGCGTAAAATAAAATAAATAAAATCAATTTAAACATGACTTGTGAGTGCAGCCTTCCACAATATATGGTGAAAATGATGTGCTGGCATTTCAGACTTCAAGAGGAACAGGAGATTCGAAATAGATTAGGTCACAGCTCTGAAAGGTACAGCTGTTAGCACATAAGATAAGATGGACTGGGAACCCTTATTTTTAATAATGTAGGCCTACTAGATTTCACGAAAGATGCTAACAGACTGTTGTTGTTGTTAGGGCTAGGTTGCCAAAGAAGGACAAGAATCGGTGTCACTAAAGACATTATCTGTGCATGCATTAAAGGTAAAGGGACCCCTGACCATTAGGTCCAGTCGTGACCGACTCTGGGGTTGCGGCGCTCATCTCGCTTTATTGGCCGAGGGAGCCGGTGTACAGCTTCCGGGTCATGTGGCCAGCATGACTAAGCCACTTCTGGCGAACCAGAGCAGCGCACGGAAACGCCGTTTACCTTCCCGCCGGAGCGGTACCTATTTATCTGCTTGCACTCTGAGGTGCTTTTGAACTGCTAGGTTGGCAGGAGCAGGGACTGAGCAACAGGAGCTCACCCCGTCACGGGGATTCAAACCGCCGACCTTCTGATCGGCAAGTCCTAGGCTCTGTGGTTTAACTCACAGTGCCACCCACGTCCGTGCAAGCATTAGGGAAAGGCTATAGCTGAGGGGCAGTGCAGGCATTGCATGCAGAAGTTCCTGGGTCCTGTCCCCTGCCTGAAATACTGGAGAGCTGCTGCCAGTCAGTGTAGGCAATAGCTAGATGGACAAGTGAGCTGACATAGCATCAGGCAGCTTCCTAAGCCCTTGAGACCAGTGTTCAAAATCAACCAGGTGCCCAATCAGAAGGTCTGTGGTTCGAATCCCCGCAACGGGGTGAGCTCCCGTTGCTCGGTCTCAGCTCCTGCCCACCTAGCAGTTCGAAAGCAAACCAGTTCAAGTAGATAAATAGGTACCACTCCAGCAGGAAGGTAAACGGCATTTCCTTGCACTGCTCTGGTTCGCCAGAAGTGGCTTAGTCATGCTGGCCACGTGACCCAGAAGCTGTCTGCAGACAAACACCAGCTCCCTCGGCCTATAGAGCGAGATGAGCGCAACAACCCCAGAGTCGTCCGCAACTGGACCTAATGGTCAGGTGTACCCTTACCTTTTTATCAACCACTTGTGACCAAGTGAAGGTACCTGGGTGCCAGGACAGCAGCACGCGACATCTCCCCCATCTGGAGGTGCATGCCTGGGGATTATTGGATCTTGACTGTTTTCACACACTAATACCACACCCTGTAGAATTCTATCGGTTATATTTTATCTGTACCATTGGAATGAATCTCGGGAACCAAAATGCTTTTTTTTGTGCCGCCTGAGCAGGAGCAGTAAACAACATTATAGTTCATTGTTGTCGCTTGTCTTCACTTAACCCACCCCACTGCCTTGCTCACAGTTGTGAAGAATATTCTTAGTTATGAATGGTCTGTGTCACCATTCAGAAAAAGAGGTCGGAATAGGCCAGGACTCTTCCCTGGATCAAGCGACTCTTCTTCTTTCAGTTCTCAAAGTTTTTCACCCAGCTCAAGGTTGCAATCTGAACAAGCCAGATGTTTAACTGATGATCAATCACAGTCAGTCCATCATTTGAAAAATAAGACTTTAGAGCTTTCTTGCCCCAAAATGGCAACTAGCTATTCTGTTTTGGCGACTGTAACCTTGGTTTAAGGAGCCCTTTGGTGCCTAGCTTATACAGTGGTACCTCAGGTTACATATGCTTCAGGTTACAGACGCTTCAGGTTACAGACTCTGCTAACCCAGAAATAGTACCTCGGGCTAAGAACTTTGCTTCAGGATGAGAACAGAAATCATGCTGTGGCGGTGCGGCGGCAGCAGGAGGCCCCATAACTAAAGTGGTGCTTCAGGTTAAGAACAGTTTCACGTTAAGAACGGACCTCCGGAACGAATTAAGTATGTAATCAGAGGTACCACTGTATATCTCTGAGTTTCTAACACTGCTTGAGACATAGTGTCATTGGCTAAAGGTATACATCTTGCCACAGTTAATAGTGAAAAATCCCTCTGAATTTAGCAAAGCAGGCTTACCATGTGAAATAATGCACTTTAGCATCTGGAGAGAGAGAGAGAGAGAGAGAGAGATTTTGAGAGACTGTATGAGTGTAAGGTCATGCAGTCCATAGTCTAAAATTACCTAAGGGCACCAATGTTCATTTTCTGTGTTTGAGCTTCCCTGAATGCCCAGCTATGGACCATTGGTGCAATCTAGTCAGGCTTTTCCTATGTTCTTAATATGTTAAAAGGTAAAGGAACCCCTGACCATTAGGTCCAGTCGTGGCCGACCCTGGGGTTGCGGCACTCATCTCGCTTTATTGGCCAAGGGAGCCGGCGTACAGCTTCCGGGTCATGTGGCCAGCATGACTAAGCCGCTTCTGGTGAACCAGAGCAGCGCACGGAAATGCCGTTTACCTTCCCGCCAGAGCGGTACCTATTTATCTACTTGTGTTTTGAGGTGCTGTCGAACTGCTAGGTTGGCAGGAGCAGGGACCGAGCAACGGGAGCTCACCCCGTCACGGGGATTCAAACCGCCGACCTTCTGATCAGCAAGCCCTAGGCTCTGTGGTTTAACCCACAGCGCCACCCGCGTCCCTCTTAATATGTTATGAGCCACTAAATCCAGCTTCACATCTTATCTCAGCCTGGAAATCACTTGGAGACCTAGGGAAACCACAGCCTCTCAATGTTGCCCCCATTTCACAATATTGAGATATTACTTATTTTTTCAAAGCTTTTCTGACCTGCTCTTCCTCTGGAAAGGTTCCCAAAGTGGGTGGCATCAGATCAATCACAGCTCCCCGCTTCCTGAGAGTTTCCAATCTAAAATAGAGGACACAAAAAGAACTCTTCATCAATGCTTTATAGCACCGCAACACTTGAAAGAATGGCCATAGCCCAGTGGTGTAACACCTGTTCTTCACCCAGAAAACGTTTCCCAAGCTTGGGTCTTTAGCTTTTTTTTGGACTACAACTCCCATCATCCCTAGCTAGCAGGACGAGAGGTCAGGGATGATGGGAATTGTAGTCCCCCCCCCAAAAAAAAAATCCTGGAGACCTAAGTTTGGGAAACACTGATCCAGGAGGACTCAGGTTCATTCTGGGGCATCCCTAGTTGGGACTGGGAAATAATCCCCACCTGAAATCCTAGAGAGTAGCTGCCAGTCAGTGTAAGCAGTACTGAACTAGATAGGCAAATGGACACAGCATAAGGCAGCTTCCTGCTCTTGCTGCAATTTACTGGTGGTTACTAAAGGCCCTTGAAGTCAATGTCTGTTAAGTCCACATAATTATGCGCTGCAATTGGGTCTTCTACTGCAGTCCTGGTTACGCGTAGATAGGGATAAAATATCTCTGTGGATGGAAGTGTTTTGAAAGTAGGGTTTGTTGTTTGTTTGTTGTTCTTTACTGTAGCTGAACAGGCAAACTGCTTTTCCATTTGAAGGCAGCTTTACCTGTGAAGTCAGGTGATCAACTCCAGGAAAAGCTTTCAAAACAGTTTGGGTTGTGCGCACATCTGCCTTGCCCAACATTTAAAGAATCATACATGCAAAGCACATCACTCCTCCCAAAAATATTGGGAACTGTAGTTCCCCCCTTACAGGGCTTTGATTCTCAGCACCTTAACAAACCATAGTTCCCAGCATTCTGGGGTTTTTTTTTGGGGGGGGGTGTTAGTTAGGATAGTGGTCCAAGTCTTTTTAACATCCCCATTGCTCTCTGAAATTCAAAACGTTTCCTATCCATTGGGTTTTAAAAGTGAGATTTGCTCCATTATACTGGTCATGATAATTCTGTAGCTGCTTTAATGCCTAGGTACTTTACATGAGGTAGATTACATTTCATTGAAATGTCGTTTGAAGCCATAGTGGTTTTTATGGTAATGTGTGGTGGGTTTTTGTGTGGGCAAGCGTGGACCATATTTTCAAATGTTTGTGTGCAACTAGATTTTAAAAGTTGAGGCTTATTTTTATGTTTATTTTGAATGTATCAGGAAATAGCTGCTTTTAAAGAAAGCATTAGATATTGCCTGGCCTGAGTTATAATTATGAGCATTGGCAACTATGCCTTTGAAAATGGTGTCAGCCAGCTATGACTTTGAAAGGAATCCTGGGAGAGTAGCAAGCCAATAAAGGTGCTATTGTCATATCCATATTCAATAAACCTGCAATAATGCAGAACAGAGTTCTTTTTTGTTTTCCATAGCAGATCTGATACGATTCTGCAGTCGCGTGTTTCTCTTAACCCTCTTGTGTCCAGAACTGTTCCATTTGTTGTTCTTGTTTAGTGCCATTAAAGCACATGGTTGCTGTGACAAAATAGTAGGTCCCTGCTCCCAAGGAGCTTACAATCTAAGCTGGGATTTATTTATGTAAAGTTTGTCCCTTTGTTTTTACCCTTCAGCCAAAAAATGCATTTCAGAGCAGCTTACAAATATCAAGAATAAAAACAGTCCCATCCCCTTGGGCTTACAATTTAAAAGCCACGACACAAAAGGAAACGAGGTTGGGAGGGAGGAGGGAGAAAAGCGAATAAGGAAAATATATTCATTATGTCTTCATAGTGAAGTTTCTCATTTTTCATGCTGGTAGATTAGATATATACCTGATGGTAATGTGGAGCTGTGGCTTCCACGCTGTGACACAAGGAAATTACTCTGCCCTTTTAAACTACTTCAGTGAGAGAGACACTGTGGCTCTTCTTGAACTTCTGTTTTCTCTCCTCTCCCACCTGCCGTATAGAGTCATAGAATCAAAGAATTGTAAAGTTGGATGGGTTCCTAAGGGTCCTCTAGTCCAACCCATCCGCAATGCAGGAATCTCAGCTAAAGCATCCATGACAGATGGCCACCCAACCTCTGCTTAAATACCTCCAGGAAAGGAGAGTCCACAACCTCCTCTTGACTGTCCGACTGTCAAACAGCTGTCAGAACATTACAGTGGTACCTCGGGTTACATACGCTTCAGGTTACATACGCTTCAGGTTCCACACCGCTGAGACAAAAATAGTGCTTCAGGTTAAGAACTTTGCTTCAGGATAAGAACAGAAATTGGGCAGCTGGAAGCCCCATTAGCTAAAGTGGCGCTTCAGGTTAAGAACAGTTTCAGGTTAAGAACGGACCTCCGCAACGAATTAAGTACTTAACACGAGGTACCACTGTATTTCTGATGTTTCGTCAGAATCTCCTTTCTTGTAACTTGAATCCATTGGTTTGAGCCCTTCCCTCCAGAGCAGGTGAGAACAGTCTTGCTCCCTCTTCCATGTGACAGCCCTTGAGATATTTGAAGATAGCTATCCTATCTCCTCTCAGTCTCCACTTTCCCAGGCTAAACATACCCAACTCCCTCAACCGTTCCTCATAAGGCTTGGTTTCCCGACCCTTGATCATCTCGGTTGCCCTCCAAGTTCCAGCTTGTCAATAGCATCCTTAAATTGTGGTGCCCAGAACTGGACTTCCAGCGTGCTGCACAGCAAGCAGGGTGGTGTGGTGTGGGGGACCAAAGGGCTGGCAAAGGAGCAGGCAGGATGAGCTGCGGCCACTGAATCTCCTGCTAAACTGGTTGTTAAAAGTGGATCTCTGGGTTGCATTCAGGCAGTTCTGGGTCACTATATTCAGTCGTTAAAAGGATAAGCTTTCTGCCAGATCACTTAGGCTTTCTACCTGCGCAAGACTTACATATAAGCTAAACAAGCTATAGCTTAGGGTCCCACTCTCTTGGGGGCTCCAAACAAATTTAAAGGGGGGCGCAACTGGATGCACATTTCCAAAATATGAGATAAAAAACAAATAAAATAAAACGTGCATACAGCAACAGTGTTTTGTGTTGTGTAGGCTCCTATTTGTTGTGTGCAAATGGCTTTAGATAGCTATCAGGTCCATAAATTACTATATAACATATATTCAACACAAAAACAAATGTGACAGTTTGTTGTTAACGAAGGACAGCTGGACATATAAAGGGCCCCATTACCTTCAGTAGCTTAGGACCTCATCAAACCTAAATCCGACCCTGCTTTCTACCCTAGTTGCAGTCACTAATCATCTACATATTTACTCAGAAGTAAGCCTTCTTGAAAGGGATGTGGGTGGCGCTGTGGGTTAAACCACAGAGCCTAGGACTTGCTGATCAGAAGGTCGGCGGTTCGAATCCCCGCGATGGGGTAAGCTCCTGTTGTTTGGTCCCTGCTCCTGCCAACCTAGCAGTTCGAAAGCACATCAAAGTGCAAGTAGATATACAGGTACCGCTCTGGCGGGAAGGTAAATGGCGTTTCCGTGCACTGCTCTGGTTCGCCAGAAGTGGCTTAGTCGTGCTGGCCACATGACCCGGAAGCTGTACACCGGTTCCCTTGGACAGTAAAGCAAGATGAGTGCCGCAACCCCAGAGTCGTCCGCGACTGGACCTAATGGTCAGGGGTCCCTTTACCTTTTATTTGATCAATAGAACAGATGGTTTCCCAGTGTTTGTTACACAGAGGACATGCCTCCTGTTTCCCCCTTCACAGGCTGGGGACCACCAGCAGGTCTGGAGGGGTTAGCATTGTGGGCAGGTGAACATTTGAGGCACAGATGTGCACCTTATGCATCAGACCACGATGCCAAACAGCCAATAGCTGCCTTCTCCAACTGACAGCAGCTCTACAGCAAAAAGACTCTTCCAGCACTGCACCTCTTCTTTTTTCTAGAGATACCGGAGCTTGAAACTGGGGTGTTATGCATGCAGAACATGTGCTCTGCCACTAAGCCGTGGCCTGACTTGTCAGATGTATGCATCAAAGCCTGCAAAAATGCTTGTGCACCTAGGCTTTGATCATCTGTCTTGATCCCATTTGATATCATGGCAAAATTTCACCTTAAGTATTTCACCAAGGCTGCAATCCTATGCATGCTAAACTAGGGGAGGGCGAGTCTAGTTGAATCCAGGGGGATATAATAATGTGCTTCTAAGCAGCCATGTCATGGGATGCCCTGTGAGTAAAACAGAGCCCTTTGTCCAATTCTGGTTCCGTCTGTGTGTGGTTAGCTACAGAATAACTGGCCACATCCACACCATACATTTAAAGTACAGTGGTACCTCAGGGTACATCCGCTTCAGGTTACATACACTTCAGGTTACATACTCCGCTAACCCAGAAATATTACCTCAGTTTAAGAACTTTGTTTCAGGATGAGAACAGAAATCGTGCTCTGGCGGCGCAGCGGCAGCAGGAGGCCCCATTAGCTAGAGTGGTGCTTCAGGTTAAGAACAGTTTCAGGTTAAGTACAGACCTCCAGAACGAATTAAGTGCTTAACCTGAGGTACCACTGTACTATGACGCCACTTCTAATAGTCATGGAATTCTGGGAGCTGCAGTTTGTTATGGGTTTGTTATGAGAGTTGTCAGGAGACCCCTATTCACTCCCAACACTACAGTTCCCAGAGTTCCCTGTGAAGTGGAATTGACTGATTAAACCACTCCAGGAATTGTAGCTCTGGGAGGGAATTTGGGGGCGTCCCAACAACACTCAGCACCCTTGACAATCTACAGCCCCCAGGATTGTTTGGGGGAAGCCGTGGCTGTTCAAAGTGGCATCATAGTGCTTCAAATATATTGTCTGAATGTGGCCAATAGGCATGGCATTATATTCTGTTCTGTACTTTTGTCTAGTGATAGTATGCACCTGCCTGGGCTGCTTAAATAAAAGCTATGGTTTTTGTTTACTTCAGTTTGTTATAATCCAGGAATTCAGTGCAACTGCTTAAACACATAAAGTGAACCGTGTGATCTCGAAATGCCTTTCTGGACTGTGGCCCGGGAAGGCAGTGCTCTTTGTAATAAGCAGCCAAACAGTCAATCCGCCAACGCAAATCTGGGAAAACCTCCTGCCGCCCTCCAGGAGTTCCTCTAAGGATATTAAAAGCAAGGCCACCTCCACCTCTTGATATGGAATGGAAGTTTCTATAGTCAGCATAATCCATCAGTAAGTTGTGTCCCTTCTGGACGATTTTGCACTTTCTCTCTTCCTCGCCCCACATTCAGATGATTGATATTCCGGAAAGTACCAAGTTGATGGTAAGCCGCAAGGTCTATGTGATAGGCCAGAGGAAAGTTGTATTCTTTTCTGTGGCATCTCTTCCTTGTCTTTGTGTTCCTGGTGAATTAGAAATGGTTACAGCGTTTTCTCATATTGGGGTCTGTGTGTGTTTGTAACAAATTATGTGCATTGGGCAAAAAAAAAAAAAAAAAAAAAAAAAAAAAAAAACAACAACAACAACGACGAGCTTCACTCTGTATCCAATTGGTAGTTTCCCAGCTTTGGCATTGTAAGATTTCTAACCTGCCCTTCACCCATAAAGCCTCAAAGCAGATTACAGC